>NC_091152.1:3381217-3588289 GCF_040958095.1 Procambarus clarkii
GTTGTGCGTAGTGGTGCAGTTGTAATGTTCTTAGTTGTGGCGTAGTGGTGCAGTTGTGGCGTAGTGGTGCAGTTGTGGTGTTGTTAGTTGTGGCGTAGTGGTGCAGTTGTGGTGTTGTTAGTTGTGGCGTAGTGGTGCAGTTGTGGTGTTGTTTAGTTGTGGCGTAGTGGAGCAGTTGTGGTGTTGTTGTTGTGGCGTAGTGGAGCAGTTGTGGTGTTGTTAGTTGTGGCGTAGTGGTGCAGTTGTGGTGTTGTTAGTTGTGGCGTAGTGGTGCAGTTGTGGTGTTGTTAGTTGTGGTGTTGTAGTTGTGGCGTGGTGGTGCAGTTGTGGTGTTGTAGTTGTGGTGTTGTAGTTGTAGCGTGGTGGTGCAGATGTGGTGTTGTTAGTTGTGGCGTGGTGGTGCAGTTGTGGTGTTGTTAGTTGTGGCGTAGTGGTGCAGTTGTGGTGTTGTTAGTTGTGGTGTTGTAGTTGTGGCGTGGTGGTGCACTTGTGGTGTTGTAGTTGTGGCGTGGTGGTGCAGTTGTGGTGTTGTTAGTTGTGGCGTAGTGGTGCAGTTGTGGCGTAGTGGTGCAGTTGTGGTGTTGTTAGTTGTGGTGTTGTAGTTGTGGCGTGGTGGTGCAGTTGTGGTGTTGTTAGTTGTGGCGTAGTGGTGCAGTTGTGGTGTTGTTAGTTGTGGTGTTGTAGTTGTGGCGTGGTGGTGCAGTTGTGGTGGTGTTAGTTGTGTTGTGAGTTGTGGCGTAGTGGAGCAGTTGTGGTGTTGTTAGTTGTGGTGTAGTGGTGCAGTTGTGGCGTAGTGGTGCAGTTGTGGTGTTGTTAGTTGTGGTGTAGTGGTGCAGTTGTGGCGTAGTGGTGCAATTGTGGTGTTGTTAGTTGTGCGTAGTGGTGCAGTTGTGGTGTTGTTAGTTTGGCGTAGGAGCAGTTGTGTGTTGTTAGTTGTGGCGTAGTGGTGCAGTTGTGTGTTGTTAGTTGTGGCGTAGTGGAGCAGTTGTGGTGTTGTTAGTTGTGGCGTAGTGGTGCAGTTGTGGTGTTGTTAGTTGTGGCGGTAGTGGAGCAGTTGTGGTGTTGTTAGTTGGTGGCGGTAGTGGTGCGTTGTGGTGTTGTTTAGTTGTGGCGTAGTGGTGCAGTTGTGGTGTTGTTAGTTGTGGCGTAGTGGGAGCAGTTGGGTGTTGTTAGTTTGTGGCGTAGTGGTGGCAGTTGTGGTGTTGTTAGTTGTGGCGTAGTGGTGCAGTTGTGGTGTTGTTAGTTGTGGCGTAGTGGTGCAGTTGTGTGTTGTTAGTTGTGGCGTAGTGGTGCAGTTGTGTGTTGTTAGTTGTGGCGTAGTGGAGCAGTTGTGGTGTTGTGAGTTGTGGCGTAGTGGTGCAGTTGTGGTGTTGTTAGTTGTGGTGTTGTTAGTTGTGGCGTAGTGGAGGCAGTTGTGGTGTTGTTAGTTGTGGTGTAGTGGTGCAGTTTGTTGTGTTGTTAGTTGTGGCGTAGTGGTGCAGTTGTGGTGTTGTTAGTTGTGGCGTAGTGGTGCAGTTGTGGTGTTGTTAGTTGTGGCGTGGTGGTGCAGTTGTGGTGTTGTTAGTTGTGGCGTATGGTGCAGTTGTGGTGTTGTTAGTTGTGGCGTAGTGGTGCAGTTGTATGGTGGTTGTTAGTTGTGGCGTGGTGTGTGCAGTTGTGGTGGTGTTAGTTGTGGTGTAGTAGTGCAGTTGTGGTGTTGTTAGTTGTGGCGTGGTGGTGCAGTTGTGGCGTAGTGGTGCAGTTGTGGTGTTGTTAGTTGTGGCGTGGTGGTTGAAGTTGTGGCGTAGTGGTGCAGTTGTGGTGTTGTTAGTTGTGGTGTAGTGGTGCAGTTGTTGTGTTGTTAGTTGTGGCGTAGTGGTGCAGGTGTTGGTGTTGTTAGTTGTGGCGTAGTGGTGCAGTTGTGTGTTGTTAGTTGTGGCGTGGTGGTGCAGTTGTGTGGTTGTTAGTTGTGGCGTAGTGGTGCAGTTGTGGTGTTGTTAGTTGTGGCGTAGTGGTGCAGTTGTGGTGTTGTTAGTTGTGGCGTGGTGGTGGCAGTTGTGGTGTTGTTAGTTGTGGTGTAGTGGTGCAGTTGTGGTGTTGTTAGTTGTGGCGTGGTGGTGCAGTTGTGGCGTAGTGGTGCAGTTGTGGTGTTGTTAGTTGTGGCGTGGTGGTGCAGTTGTGGCGTAGTGGTGCAGTTGTGGTGTTGTTAGTTGTGGTGTTGTGGTGCAGTTGTGGTGTTGTTAGTTGTGGCGTAGTGGAGCAGTTGTGGTGTTGTTAGTTGTGGCGTAGTGGTGCATTTGTGGTGTTGTTAGTTGTGGCGTAGTGGTGCAGTTGTGGCGTAGTGGTGCAGTTGTGGCGTAGTGGAGCAGTTGTGGTGTTGTTAGTTGTGGCGTAGTGGAGCAGTTGTGGTGTTGTTAGTTGTGGCGTAGTGGTACAGTTGTGGTGTTGTTAGTTTGTGGCGTGGTGGTGCAGTTGTGGTGTTGTTAGTTGTGGCGTGGTGGTGCAGTTTGTGGTGTTGGTTAGTTGTGGCGTAGTGGTGCAGTTGTGGTGTTGTTAGTTGTGGCGTAGTGGTGCAGTTGTGGTGTTGTTAGTTGTGGCGTAGTGGTGCAGTTGTGGTGTTGTTAGTTGAGGCGTAGTGGAGCAGTTGTGGTGTTGTTAGTTGTGGCGTAGTGGTGCAGTTGTGGTGTTGTTAGTTGTGGCGTAGTGGTGCAGTTGTGGTGTTGTTAGTTGTGGCGTAGTGGTGCAGTTGTGGTGTTGTTAGTTGTGGCGTAGTGGTGCAGTTGTGGCGTAGTGGTGCAGTTGTGGCGTAGTGGTGCAGTTGTGGTGTTGTTAGTTGTGGCGTAGTGGTGCAGTTGTGGTGTTGTTAGTTGTGGCGTAGTGGAGCAGTTGTGGTGTTGTTAGTTGTGGCGTGGTGGTGCAGTTGTGGCGTAGTGATGCAGTTGTGGTGTAATGGTGCAGTTGTGGTGTTGTTAGTTGTGTCGTAGTGGTGCAGTTGTGGTGTTGTTAGTTGTGGCGTGGTGGTGCAGTTGTGGCGTAGTGGAGCAGTTGTGGTGTTGTTAGTTGTGGCGTAGTGGAGCAGTTGTTGGTGTTGTTAGTTGTGGCGTAGTGGAGCAGTTGTGGTGTTGTTAGTTGTGGCCGTAGTGGAGGCAGTTGTAGTGTGTTAGTTGTGGCGTGGTGGTGCAGTTGTGGCGTAGTGGTTGCAGTTGTGGTGTTGTTAGTTGTGGCGTAGTGGAGCAGTTGTGGTGTTGTTAGTTGTGGCGTAGTGGTTGCAGTTGTGGTGTTGTTAGTTGTGGCGTAAGTGGTGCAGTTGTGGCGTAGTGGTGGCAGTTGTCGGCGTAGTGGTGCACGTTGTGGCGTAGTGGTGCAGTTGTGGTGTTGTTAGTTGTGGCGTAGTGGTGCAGTTGTGGTGTTGTTAGTTGTGGCGTAGTGGTGCAGTTGTGGTGTTGTTAGTTGTGGCGTAGTGGAGCAGTTGTGGTGTTGTTAGGTTGTGGCGTGGTGGTGCAGTGTGGCGTAGTGGTGCAGTTGTGGTGTAGTGGTGCAGTTGTGGTGTGTTGTTAGTTGTGTCGTAGTGGTTGCAGTTGTGGTGTTGTTAGTTGTGGCGTGGTGGTGCAGTTGTGGCGTAGTGGGAGCAGTTGTGGTGTTGTTAGTTGTGGCGTAGTGGAGCAGGTTGTGGTGTTGTTAGTTGTGGCGTAGTGGAGCAGTTGTGGTGTTGTTAGTTGTGGCGTAGTGGAGCAGTTGTAGTGTTGTTAGTTGTGGCGTGGTGGTGCAGTTGTGGCGTAGTGGTGCAGTTGTGGTGTTGTTAGTTGTGGCGTAGTGGAAGCAGTTGTGTGTGTTGTTAGTTGTGGCGTGGTGGTGCAGTTGTGGTAGTTGTTAGTTGTGGCGTGGTGGTGCAGTTGTGGCGTGAGTGGAGCAGTTGTGGTGTTGTTAGTTGTGGCGTAGTGGAGCAGTCGTGGTGTGGTTAGTTGTGGCGTAGTGAGCAGTTGTGGTGTTGTTAGTTGTGGCGTGGTGGTGCAGTTGTGGCGTAGATGGTGCAGTTGTGGTGTTGTAGTTGTGGCGTAGTGGAGCAGTTGTGGTGTTGTTAGTTGTGGCGTAGTGGTGCAGTTGTGGTGTTGTTAGTTGTGGCGTAGTGGTGCAGTTGTGTGTTGTTAGTTGTGGCGTAGGTGGTGCAGTTGTGGTGTTGTTAGTTGTGGCGTGGTGGTGCAGTTGTGGTGTGGTTAGTTGTGGCGTAGTGGTGGCAGTTGTGGTGTTGTTAGTTGTGGCGTAGTAGAGCAGTTGTGGTGTTGTTAGTTGTGGCGTAGTGGTGCAGTTGTGGTGTTGTTAGTTGTGGCGTAGTGGTGCAGTTGTGGTGTTGTTAGTTTGTGGCGTAGTGGTGCAGTTGTGGTGTTGTTAGTTGTGGCGTGGTGGTGCAGTTGTGGCGTAGTGGTGGCGTAGTGGTGAGTTGTGGTGTTGTTAGTTGTGGCGTAGTGGTGCAGTTGTGGTGTTGTTAGTTGTGGCGTAGTGGTGCAGTTTGTGGTGTTGTTAGTTGTGGCGTAGTGGTGCAGTTGTGGTGTTGTTAGTTGTGGCGTAGTGGTGCAGTTGTGGTGTTGTTAGTTGTGGTGTTGTAGTTGTGGCGTGGTGGTGCAGTTGTGGTGTTGTAGTTGTGGCGTGGTGGTGCAGATGTGGTGTTGTTAGTTGTGGCGTGGTGGTGCAGTTGTGGTGTTGTTAGTTGTGGCGTAGTGGTGCAGTTGTGGTGTTGTTAGTTGTGGTGTTGTAGTTGTGGCGTGGTGGTGCACTTGTGGTGTTGTAGTTGTGGTGTTGTAGTTGTGGCGTGGTGGTGCAGTTGTGGTGTTGTTAGTTGTGGCGTAGTGGTGCAGTTGTGGTGTTGTTAGTTGTGGTGTTGTAGTTGTGGCGTAGTGGTGCAGTTGTGGTGTTGTTAGTTGTGGCGTAGTGGTGCAGTTGTGGTGTTGTTAGTTGTGGCGTAGTGGTGCAGTTGTGGTGTTGTTAGTTGTGGCGTAGTGGAGCAGTTGTGGTGTTGTTAGTTGTGGCGTAGTGGAGCAGTTGTGGTGTTGTTAGTTGTGGCGTAGTGGTGCAGTTGTGGTGTTGTAAGTTGTGGCGTAGTGGAGCAGTTGTGGTGTTGTTAGTTGTGGCGTAGTGGTGCAGTTGTGGTGTTGTTAGTTGTGGTGTTGTTAGTTGTGGCGTAGTGGTGCAGTTGTGGTGTTGTTAGTTGTGGCGTAGTGGTGCAGTTGTGGTGTTGTTAGTTGTGGCGTAGTGGAGCAGTTGTGGTGTTGTTAGTTGTGGCGTAGTGGAGCAGTTGTGGTGTTGTTAGTTGTGGCGTAGTGGTGCAGTTGTGGTGTTGTTAGTTGTGGCGTGGTGGTGCAGTTGTGGCGTAGTGGTGCAGTTGTGGTGTTGTTAGTTGTGGCGTAGTGGTGCAGTTGTGGTGTTGTTAGTTGTGGCGTAATGGTGCAGTTGTGGTGTTGTTAGTTGTGGTGTTGTAGTTGTGGCGTGGTGGTGCAGTTGTGGTGTTGTAGTTGTGGCGTGGTGGTGCAGATGTGGTGTTGTTAGTTGTGGCGTGGTGGTGCAGTTGTGGTGTTGTTAGTTGTGGTGTTGTTAGTTGTGGCGTAGTGGTGCAGTTGTGGTGTTGTTAGTTGTTGTGTTGTAGTTGTGGCGTAGGTGGTGCCTTGTGGTGTTGTAGTTGTTGGTCGTAGTGGTGCAGTTGTGGCGTGGTGTGCAGTTGTGGCGTAGTGGTGCAGTTGTGGTGTTGTTATTGTTGTAGTGTGGCGTAGTGGTGCAGTTGTGGTGTTGTTAGTTGTGGCGTAGTGGTGCAGTTGTGGTGTTGTTAGTTGTGGCGTAGTGGTGCAGTTGTGGTGTTGTTAGTTGTGGCGTAGTGGAGGCAGTTGTGGTGTTGTTAGTTGTGGCGTGAGTGGTGCAGTTGTGGTGTTGTTAGTTGTGGCGTAGTGGTGCAGTTGTGGTGTTGTTAAGTTGTGGCGTAGTGGGCAGTTTGTGGTGTTGTTAGTTGTGGCGTAGTGGTGCAGTTGTGGTGTTGTTAGTTGTGTGTTTGTTAGTTGTGGCGTAGTGGTGCAGTTGTGGTGTTGTTAGTTGTGGCGTAGTGGTGCAGTTGTGGTGTTGTTAGTTGTGGCGTAGTGGAGCAGTTGTGGTGTTGTTAGTTGTGGCGTAGTGGAGCAGTTGTGGTGTTGTTAGTTGTGGCGTAGTGGAGCAGTTGTGGTGTTGTTAGTTGTGGTGTTGTAGTTGTGGCGTGGTGGTGCAGTTGTGGTGTTGTTAGTTGTGGTGTTGTGAGTTGTAGCGTAGTGGAGCAGTTGTGGTGTTGTTAGTTGTGGTGTAGTGGTGCAGTTGTGGCGTAGTGGTGCAGTTGTGGTGTTGTTAGTTGTGGTGTAGTGGTGCAGTTGTGGCGTAGTGGTGCAGTTGTGGTGTTGTTAGTTGTGGCGTAGTGGTGCAGTTGTGGTGTTGTTAGTTGTGGCGTAGTGGAGCAGTTGTGGTGTTGTTAGTTGTGGCGTAGTGGTGCAGTTGTGGTGTTGTTAGTTGTGGCGTAGTGGAGCAGTTGTGGTGTTGTTAGTTGTGGCGTAGTGGTGCAGTTGTGGTGTTGTTAGTTGTGGCGTAGTGGAGCAGTTGTGGTGTTGTTAGTTGTGGCGTAGTGGTGCAGTTGTGGTGTTGTTAGTTGTGGCGTAGTGGTGCAGTTGTGGTGTTGTTAGTTGTGGCGTAGTGGTGCAGTTGTGGTGTTGTTAGTTGTGGCGTAGTGGTGCAGTTGTGGTGTTGTTAGTTGTGGCGTAGTGGTGCAGTTGTGGTGTTGTTAGTTGTGGCGTAGTGGTGCAGTTGTGGTGTTGTTAGTTGATGGCGGTAGTGGTGCAGTTGTGGTGTTGTAGTTGTGGCGTAGTGGAGCAGTTGTGGGTGTTGTTAGTTGTGGCGTAGTGGTGCAGTTGTGGTGTTGTGGTGTTAGTTGTGGCGTAGTGGAGCAGTTGTGGTGTTGTTAGTTGTGGCGTAGTGGTGCAGTTGTTGTGTTGTTAGTTGTGGCGTAGTGGTGCAGTTGTGTGTTGTTTAGTTGTGGCGTAGTGGTGCAGTTGTGGTGTTGTTAGTTGTGGCGTAGTGGTGCAGTTGTGGTGTTGTTAGTTGTGGTGTTAGTTGTGGCGTAGTGGTGCAGTTGTGGTGTTGTTAGTTGTGGCGTAGTGGTAGCGTTGTGGTGTTGTTAGTTGTGGCGTGCTGGTGCAGTTGTGGTGTTGTTAGTTGTGGTGTAGTGGTGCAGTTGTGGTGTTGTTAGTTGTGGCGTGGTGGTGCAGTTGTGGCGTAGTGGTGCAGTTGTGGTGTTGTTAGTTGTGCGTGTGGTGTGCTAGTTGTGGCGTAGTGGTGCAGTTGTGGTGTTGTTAGTTGTGGCTGTAGTGGTGCAGTTGTGGTGTTGTTAGTTGTGGCGTAGTGGTGCAGTTGTGGTGTTGTTAGTTGTGGCGTAGTGGTGCAGTTGTGGGTTGTTAGTTGTGGCGTGGTGGTGCAATTGTGGGTTGTTAGTTGTGACGTAGTGGTGCAGTTGTGGTGTTGTTAGTTGTGGCGTAGTGGTGCAGTTGTGGTGTTGTTAGTTGTGGCGTAGTGGTGCAGTTGTGGTGTTGTTAGTTGTGGCGTAGTGGTGCAGTTGTGGTGTTGTTAGTTGTGGCGTGGTGGTGCAGTTGTGGCGTAGTGGTGCAGTTTGTGGTGTTGTTAGTTGTGGCGTGTGGTGCAGTTGTGGCGTAGTGTGCAGTTGTGGTGTTGTTAGTTGTGGCGTTAGTGGTGCAGTTGTGGTGTTGTTAAGTTGTGGCGTAGTGGTGCAGTTGTGGTGTTGTTAGTTGTGGCGTAGTGGTAGCAGTTGTGGTGTTGTTAGTTGTGGCGTAGTGGAGCAGTTGTGGGTTGTAGTTGTGGCGTAGTGGTGCAGTTGTGGTGTTGTAAGTTGTGGCGTAGTGGAGCAGTGTGGTGTTGTTAGTTGTGGCGTAGTGGTGCAGTGTGGTGTTAGTTTGGCGTGGTGGTGCAGTTGTGGTGTTGTTAGTTGTGGCGTAGTGGTGCAGTTGTGGTGTTGTTAGTTGTGCGTAGTGGTGCAGTTGTGGGTGTTGTTAGTTGTGGCGTAGTGTGAGCAGTTGTGGTGTTGTTAGTGTGGCGTAGTGGAGGCAGTTGTGGTGTTGTTAGTTGTGGCGTAGTGGAGCAGTTGTGGTGTTGTTAGTTGTGGTGTTGTAGTTGTGGCGTAGTGGAGCAGTTGTGGTGTTGTTAGTTGTGGGTAGTGGTGCAGTTGTGGTGTTGTTAGTTGTGGCGTAGTGGATGCAGTTGTGGTGTTGTTAGTTGTGGCGTAGTGGTGCAGTTGTGGCGTAGTGGTTAGTTGTGTTGGCAGTTGTGGTGGTGCAGTTGTGGCGTAGGTGGTGCAGTTGTGGTGTTGTTAGTTGTGGCGTAGTGGTGCAGTTGTGGTGTTGTTAGTTGTGGCGTAGTGGAGCAGTTGTGGTGTTGTTAGTTGTGGCGTAGTGGTGCAGTTGTGGTGTTGTTAGTTGTGGCGTAGTGGAGCAGTTGTGGTGTTGTTAGTTGTGGCGTAGTGGTGCAGTTGTGGTGTTGTTAGTTGTGGCGTAGTGGAGCAGTTGTGGTGTTGTTAGTTGTGGCGTAGTGGTGCAGTTGTGGTGTTGTTAGTTGTGGCGTAGTGGTGCAGTTGTGGTGTTGTTAGTTGAGGCGTAGTGGAGCAGTTGTGGTGTTGTTAGTTGTGGCGTAGTGGTGCAGTTGTGGTGTTGTTAGTTGTGGCGTAGTGGTGCAGTTGTGGTGTTGTTAGTTGTGGCGTAGTGGTGCAGTTGTGGTGTTGTTAGTTGAGGCGTAGTGGAGCAGTTGTGGTGTTGTTAGTTGTGGCGTAGTGGAGCAGTTGTGGTGTTGTTAGTTGTGGCGTAGTGGTGCAGTTGTGGTGTTGTTAGTTGTGGTGTTGTTAGTTGTGGCGTAGTGGAGCAGTTGTGGTGTTGTTAGTTGTGGTGTAGTGGTGCAGTTGTTGTGTTGTTAGTTGTGGCGTAGTGGTGCAGTTGTGGTGTTGTTAGTTGTGGCGTAGTGGTGCAGTTGTGGTGTTGTTAGTTGTGGCGTGGTGGTGCAGTTGTGGTGTTGTTAGTTGTGGCGTAGTGGTGCAGTTGTGGTGTTGTTAGTTGTGGCGTAGTGGTGCAGTTGTGGTGTTGTTAGTTGTGGCGTGCTGGTGCAGTTGTGGTGTTGTTAGTTGTGGTGTAGTGGTGCAGTTGTGGTGTTGTTAGTTGTGGCGTGGTGGTGCAGTTGTGGCGTAGTGGTGCAGTTGTGGTGTTGTTAGTTGTGGCGTGGTGGTGCAGTTGTGGCGTAGTGGTGCAGTTGTGGTGTTGTTAGTTGTGGTGTAGTGGTGCAGTTGTTGTGTTGTTAGTTGTGGCGTAGTGGTGCAGTTGTGGTGTTGTTAGTTGTGGCGTAGTGGTGCAGTTGTGGTGTTGTTAGTTGTGGCGTGGTGGTGCAATTGTGGTGTTGTTAGTTGTGGCGTAGTGGTGCAGTTGTGGTGTTGTTAGTTGTGGCGTAGTGGTGCAGTTGTGGTGTTGTTAGTTGTGGCGTGGTGGTGCAGTTGTGGTGTTGTTAGTTGTGGTGTAGTGGTGCAGTTGTGGTGTTGTTAGTTGTGGCGTGGTGGTGCAGTTGTGGCGTAGTGGTGCAGTTGTGGTGTTGTTAGTTGTGGCGTGGTGGTGCAGTTGTGGCGTAGTGGTGCAGTTGTGGTGTTGTTAGTTGTGGTGTTGTGGTGCAGTTGTGGTGTTGTTAATTGTGGCGTAGTGGAGCAGTTGTGGTGTTGTTAGTTGTGGCGTAGTGGTGCATTTGTGGTGTTGTTAGTTGTGGCGTAGTGGTGCAGTTGTGGCGTAGTGGTGCAGTTGTGGCGTAGTGGAGCAGTTGTGGTGTTGTTAGTTGTGGCGTAGTGGAGCAGTTGTGGTGTTGTTAGTTGTGGCGTAGTGGTACAGTTGTGGTGTTGTTAGTTGTGGCGTGGTGGTGCAGTTGTGGTGTTGTTAGTTGTGGCGTGGTGGTGCAGTTGTGGTGTTGTTAGTTGTGGCGTAGTGGTGCAGTTGTGGTGTTGTTAGTTGTGGTGTTAGTTGTGGCGTAGTGGAGCAGTTGTGGTGTTGTTAGTTGTGGCGTAGTGGTACAGTTGTGGTGTTGTTAGTTGTGGTGTTGTTAGTTGTGGCGTAGTGGAGCTGTTGTGGTGTTGTTAGTTGTGGTGTAGTGGTGCAGTTGTTGTGTTGTTAGTTGTGGCGTAGTGGTGCAGTTGTGGTGTTGTTAGTTGTGGCGTAGTGGTGCAGTTGTGGTGTTGTTAGTTGTGGCGTGGTGGTGCAGTTGTGGCGTGGTGGTGCAGTTGTGGTGTTGTTAGTTGTGGCGTAGTGGTGCAGTTGTGGTGTTGTTAGTTGTGGCGTTGTGGTGCAGTTGTGGTGTTGTTAGTTGTGGCGTAGTGGTGCAGTTGTGGTGTTGTTAGTTGTGGCGTAGTGGTGCAGTTGTGGTGTTGTTAGTTGTGGCGTAGTGGTGCAGTTGTGGCGTAGTGGTGCAGTTGTGGCGTAGTGGTGCAGTTGTGGTGTTGTTAGTTGTGGCGTAGTGGTGCAGTTGTGGTGTTTTTAGTTGTGGCGTAGTGGAGCAGTTGTGGTGTTGTTAGTTGTGGCGTGGTGGTGCAGTTGTGGCGTAGTGGTGCAGTTGTGGTGTAGTGGTGCAGTTGTGGTGTTGTTAGTTGTGTCGTAGTGGTGCAGTTGTGGTGTTGTTAGTTGTGGCGTGGTGGTGCAGTTGTGGCGTAGTGGAGCAGTTGTGGTGTTGTTAGTTGTGGCGTAGTGGAGCAGTTGTGGTGTTGTTAGTTGTGGCGTAGTGGAGCAGTTGTGGTGTTGTTAGTTGTGGCGTAGTGGAGCAGTTGTAGTGTTGTTAGTTGTGGCGTGGTGGTGCAGTTGTGGCGTAGTGGTGCAGTTGTGGTGTTGTTAGTTGTGGCGTAGTGGAGCAGTTGTGGTGTTGTTAGTTGTGGCGTAGTGGAGCAGTTGTGGTGTTGTTAGTTGTGGCGTAGTGGTGCAGTTGTGGTGTTGTTAGTTGTGGCGTGGTGGTGCAGTTGTGGTGTTGTTAGTTGTGGCGTGGTGGTGCAGTTGTGGCGTAGTGGAGCAGTTGTGGTGTTGTTAGTTGTGGCGTAGTGGAGCAGTTGTGGTGTTGTTAGTTGTGGCGTAGTGGAGCAGTTGTGGTGTTGTTAGTTGTGGCGTAGTGGAGCAGTTGTGGTGTTGTTAGTTGTGGCGTGGTGGTGCAGTTGTGGCGTAGTGGTGCAGTTGTGGTGTTGTTAGTTGTGGCGTAGTGGAGCAGTTGTGGTGTTGTTAGTTGTGGCGTAGTGGAGCAGTTGTGGTGTTGTTAGTTGTGGCGTAGTGGTGCAGTTGTGGTGTTGTTAGTTGTGGCGTGGTGGTGCAGTTGTGGTGTTGTTAGTTGTGGCGTGGTGGTGCAGTTGTGGTGTTGTTAGTTGTGGCGTAGTGGTGCAGTTGTGGTGTTGTTAGTTGTGGCGTAGTGGAGCAGTTGTGGTGTTGTTAGTTGTGGCGTAGTGGTGCAGTTGTGGTGTTGTTAGTTGTGGCGTGGTGGTGCAGTTGTGGCGTAGTGGTGCAGTTGTGGTGTTGTTAGTTGTGGCGTAGTGGTGCAGTTGTGGTGTTGTTAGTTGTGGCGTAGTGGGGCAGTTGTGGTGTTGTTAGTTGTGGCGTAGTGGTGCAGTTGTGGTGTTGTTAGTTGTGGCGTAGTGGTGCAGTTGTGGCGTAGTGGTGCAGTTGTGGTGTTGTTAGTTGTGGCGTAGTGGAGCAGTTGTGGTGTTGTTAGTTGTGGCGTGGTGGTGCAGTTGTGGCGTAGTGGTGCAGTTGTGGTGTTGTTAGTTGTGGTGTAGTGGTGCAGTTGTGGTGTTGTTAGTTGTGGCGTAGTGGTGCAGTTGTGGTGTTTTTAGTTGTGGCGTGTTGGTGCAGTTGTGGCTTGGTGGTGCAGTTGTGGCGTAGTGGAGCAGTTGTGGTGTTGTTAGTTGTGGCGTAGTGGAGCAGTTGTGGTGTTGTTAGTTGTGGCGTAGTGGTGCAGTTGTGGTGTTGTTAGTTGTGGCGTAGTGGTGCAGTTGTGGCGTAGTGGTGCAGTTGTGGTGTTGTTAGTTGTGGCGTAGTGGTGCAGTTGTGGCGTAGTGGTGCAGTTGTGGTGTTGTTAGTTGTGGCGTGGTGGTGCAGTTGTGGTGTTGTTAGTTGTGGCGTGGTGGTGCAGTTGTGGCGTGGTGGTGCAGTTGTGGCGTAGTGGAGCAGTTGTGGTGTTGTTAGTTGTGGCGTAGTGGAGCAGTTGTGGTGTTGTTAGTTGTGGCGTAGTGGTGCAGTTGTGGTGTTGTTAGTTGTGGCGTGGTGGTGCAGTTGTGGTGTTGTTAGTTGTGGCGTAGTGGAGCAGTTGTGGTGTTGTTAGTTGTGGTGTAGTGGTGCAGTTGTGGCGTAGTGGTGCAGTTGTGGTGTTGTTAGTTGTAGCGTAGTGGTGCAGTTGTGGTGTTGTTAGTTGTGGCGTAGTGGAGCAGTTGTGGTGTTGTTAGTTGTGGCGTGGTGGTGCAGTTGTGGCGTAGTGGTGCAGTTGTGGTGTTGTTAGTTGTGGCGTAGTGGAGCAGTTGTGGTGTTGTTAGTTGTGGTGTAGTGGTGCAGTTGTGGTGTTGTTAGTTGTGGTGTTGTAGTTGTGGCGTAGTGGTGCAGTTGTGGTGTTGTTAGTTGTGGTGTTTCAGTGTTGTGTTGTCATATTGCACTAAGGATGGGGTGTTGGTGTTGTGGAGCGCTGTTGTAGTTGTGGCGTGGTGTTGCAGGGCTGTTGTGGTGTTGCAGTGTTGTTGTTGTGGTACTGGACTAGGAATAGGATGTTGGTGCTTTAGTGTTGCAGTATCTAGAGCAACAGTATCTAGTATCTGTGTTTCTAGGGCATTAATGTATTACTCAAGAAGACTTGTGTTGCTGCTGTTATACAGCGTTGCTCTGGTTGTGTTGCTGCTGTTATACAGCGTTGCTCTGGTTGTGTTGCTGCTGTTATACAGCGTTGCTCTGGTTGTGTTGCTGCTGTTATACAGTGTTGCTCTGGTTGTGTTGCTGCTGTTATACAGCGTTGCTCTGGTTGTGTTGCTGCTGTTATACAGCGTTGCTCTGGTTGTGTTGCGTATCAGTTCCTCACAATAATGTTGTAACAGTTCTGTAATAATCTTCAGTATTAGCCCGCCTGTAATAACTAAGACTGTATTACTACATCGCTAAAAAAATACCGTAATGAAAATTCCACAGCATTGGACAGGAACAAAGTCACTGGAGTGTGTACAACAGGATTACCTTATGGCTGGCAGGCTGCTCACGGGACGAGCCTCCAACACCGGATAATACGTGTATTAACCCACGATAATCACCACTCCAAATGTAGTCATTATTTCAACATCAAGAGTTCGCCTTCCGAACACTTTTAATAATTTTCATTCTCACTGAAGGAGAACAAACAAACACAGAATCGAACACTTAAGCCATGACAGAATCGCAAAGGAACATGTTTAAGTAGTGGAGACAGACTCCGTGTTCCGTTAGAGAGAGAGAGAGATAGAAAGCGAGAAAGCGAGAGAGAGAGAGAGAGAGAGAGAGAGAGAGAGAGAGAGAGAGAGAGAGAGAGAGAGAGAGAGAGAGAGAGAAAGCAAGAGATAGAGAGAGACAATATTGGCACAATACCCACCACACACGACCACCACTACAATACCCACCACACACGACCACCACTACAATACCCACCACACACGACCACCACTACAACACCCACCACACACGACCACAACTACAACACCCACCACACACGACCACCACTAAAATACCCACCACTACAATACCCACCACTACGACACCCACCACACACGACCACCACTACGACACCCACCACACACGACCACCACTACAATACCCACCACACACGACCACCACTACAATACCCACCACACACGACCACCACTACAACACCCACCACACACGACCACCACTACAATACCCACCACACACGACCACCACTACGACACCCACCACACACGACCACCACTACAACACCCACCACACACGACCACCACTACAATACCCACCACACACGACCACCACTACAATACCCACCACACACGACCACCAATACAATACCCACCACACACGACCACCACTACAACACCCACCACACACGACCACCACTACAACACCCACCACACACGACCACCATTACAATACCCACCACACACGACCACCACTACGACACCCACCACACACGACCACCACTACGAAACCCACCACACACGACCAACACTACAATACCCACCACACACGACCACCACTACAATACCCACCACACACGACCACCACTACAACACCCACCACACACGACCACCACTACAATACCCACCACTACAACACCCACCACACACGACCACCACTACAATACCCACCACACACGACCATCACTACAATAGCCACCACACACAACCACCACTACAACACCCACCACACACGACCACCACTACAATACCCACCACACACGACCACCACTACAACACCCACCACACACGACCACCACAACAATACCCACCACACACGACCACCACTACAATACCCACCACACACGACCACCACTACAACACCCACCACACACGACCACCACTACAACACCCACCACACACGACCACCACTACAACACCCACCACACACGACCACCACTACAATATCCACCACACACGACCACCACTACAATACCCACCACACACGACCACCACTACAATACCCACCACACACGACCACCACTACAACACCCACCACACACGACCACCACTGCAATACCCACCACACACGACCACCACTACAACACCCACCACACACGACCACCACTACAATACCCACCACACACGACCACCACTACAATATCCACCACACACGACCACCACTACAATACCCACCACACACGACCACCACTACAATACCCACCACACACGACCACCACTACAACACCCACCACACACGACCACCACTACAATACCCACCACACACGACCACCACTACAACACCCACCACACACGACCACCACTACAATACCCACCACACACGACCACCACTACAATACCCACCACACACGACCACCACTACAATACCCACCACACACGACCACCACTACAACACCCACCACACACGACCACCACTACAATACCCACCACACACGACCACCACTACAATACCCACCACACACGACCACCACTACGACACCCACCACACACGACCACCACTACGACACCCACCACACACGACCACCACACACGACCACCACTACAATACCCACCACACACGACCACCACTACAATACCCACCACACACGACCACCACTACAACACCCACCACACACGACCACCACTACAATACCCACCACACACGACCACCACTACAATACCCACCACACACGACCACCACTACAACACCCACCACACACGACCACCACTACAATACCCACCACACACGACCACCACTACAACACCCACCACACACGACCACCACTACAATACCCACCACACACGACCACCACTACAATACCCACCACACACGACCACCACTACAATACCCACCACACACGACCACCACTACAACACCCACCACACACGACCACCACTACAATACCCACCACACACGACGACCACTACGACACCCACCACACACGACCACCACTACGACACCCACCACACACGACCACCACTACAACACCCACCACACACGACCACCACTACAATACCCACCACACACGACCACCACTACAATACCCACCACACACGACCACCACTACAATACCCACCACACACGACCACCACTACAACACCCACCACACACGACCACCACTACAATACCCACCACACACGACCACCACTACAATACCCACCACACACGACCACCACTACAACACCCACCACTCACGACCACCACTACAACACCCACCACACACGACCACCACTACAATACCCACCACACACGACCACCACTACAACACCCACCACACACGACCACCACTACAATACCCACCACACACGACCACCACTACAACACCCACCACTCACGACCACCACTACAATACCCACCACACACGACCACCACTACAACACCCACCACACATGACCACCACTACAACACCCACCACACACGACCACCACTACAACACCCACCACACACGACCACCACTACAATACCCACCACACACGACCACCACTACAACACCCACCACACACGACCACCACTACAATACCCACCACACACGACCACCACTACAACACCCACCACACACGACCACCACTACAATACCCACCACACACGACCACCACTACAACACCCACCACACACGACCACCACTAAAACACCCACCACACACGACCACCACTACAACACCCACCACACACGATCACCACTACAACACCCACCACACACGATCACCACTACAATACCCACCACACACGACCACCACTACAACACCCACCACACACGACCACCACTACAATACCCACCACACACGACCACAACTACAACACCCACCACACACGACCACCACTACAACACCCACCACACACGACCACCACTACAATACCCACCACACACGACCACCACTACAATACCCACCACACACGACCACCACTACAACACCCACCACACACGACCACCACTACAACACCCACCACACATGACCACCACTACAATATGTTATGATCTCAGCCTGCAGGAGAAACGAGTCTCCCTTCTTGAGAGTTATTCTATCAAGCCTGACCTAACCAGAAGGTCTAAGGAATATAGAGGTGATAACCCATATGTAAAAATAGTTGCTTGGATATGTATAACAGTTTGAGATTATGGGCAATGAAGAAGAAAACAGAGAAATGACTGGCGAGGAGATGTGGACATTTTGCTGGAGGCGTGAGGCTCGCTTCCGGAGGACCTTGACCTCACTTGAGTGCCAGACATCGCAGGGGGAAGCCGCGCTCCGTTTGAGCTCCCGCCAGAAGGGAACCCCTAGGAATATATCTCTAAGAGAAGAGAAGTGTGCAGACGTGCCAGCTGTGGAATTGAGCTGAGAACGTTGTGGTGACAAGTCTTGGACGGCGAGGAGAGTTTAATAAGCTGCTCAGAGGCATTTTCGTGGGCTGTGTGGAGCGCCCTGACCAGACGCCGTCAGAGGGAAAGCGCCCTCGATCAGTTAATCTGTGGTAAGCACGATATACGCCAGTTCATAGTGATTGCTTGTAGTTGGTCGTGTGCCCAGCGACAGTAGCGATGTTTATTTATAAGTTAGACATGTTTTAATAAGGCAGAAAGCCTGAAATAAGAGAGTGGAGAGGGAGGAACACGGAGCGACGTCCGCCCCCTCTGAGCGCTGGCGGACGACTGAGGGAGCCTGGCTCCTGATGGAGGAAGACCCTCCCAGCGAGTGAGGACCGCCGCCAGGCGAGGTGGAGTATGGACCCGCCCAAAGCGGGGGAGTCCACTCTCACTGTATGTAGAGGACAGATAGAGGTTTGAGGCAAGCATATTGTGTGGTTATTTTTGTTTATGTGTTAAAGGGGAACATTTTATTGGAGTGTCGATGGGTTGCAGGTTTGTCTTTGGGGAAGAAGTTGCTGAGAACTTCGAAGCCAGCAGATGAAGTAGCTGATGAGACTCCAAGGTAGTGGAGCAGAGGACCTCGAGCTGTGAGGAGAAGCAGCAGTGAAGAGGAGTGTCACGTGCTTCTGTAGAGGTGGAGAAGCACCATAGTTGCTCGGGGAAACTTCATGGTGTAGCAGCCAAGAGAGCTGTGGAGGACCCTAGCAGAAGGGTGAAGCACCGTAGTTGCTCAAGGAAACTTCATGATAGCAGCCTGGAGGAGCTGCAGAGGATCCTGGTAGTGAAGCCCGGAAGAACCTAAGGATATTAGGGTAGTGAACTTCCAGAGGTGGAAGGGGAAGTTCTGGTGGATTACTTATAGGGAGTTGATAGTGTTTGGTTGTCATTAGCGTGCAAGACGCAGTGAGAGGTGAGTGACTGTTTGCATTCTTATGTCAAGGAGTGATTTATTCTGAAGCTTAGAGTTGCAGTCGTAGGCTTGATTACCTACAGATGTATGTGCTCGAGGACTGACAGTGATCGATTAATCATTGTTGTGTATCAATGAACATTTATACTGATATATGTTATTGCATTCAAATGCTGGTTTTCTATATATACATTATCTTGCTGATAGTGCAACAGTGTATGTAGGCTTGATCAACTTGAGGAGGTTAATAGTATCAGGTGGTGAACCAGGAGATAGGATACCACTTGATAAGCTGATAATAGAGTTCTGATGGTGTTGGAGTGCAACCTGATTGTGATATTATAGAGTATAGGATTCATTATTATTATATGTGTGTATGTATCGTGTATGTGCTTTGTCCAGTAAATGTGTCACAATTTGCTGGTGTTTGCCCTTGTCCTAGTGAGGCTTCCCAGGAGGTAGTAAAGAAGGAGAGAGAGAGAGAGAAAGAACCAAGAACCACTGCTGTGGACAGGGTAGGAGGTAATACTAGTAAGTCATAGGGGATTGAGGAGATCATATCTCATAAGGAGAGAGTGGGGAGTCACAGCGGCTCGAGTGGGTGTGTGCACGTGACAACGAGGCTAAGTGTTGGAGCCGCATCCCCTAAACGTGTGACGTTGAGCCCCTCTCCAAGAGCCAGAAGCGCCAAGGGTGATCTCCTAGTATAAGCACTCTGCCGAGTTGTGGGTTGGGTTGTCCATAGAGAAGGATCAACGACGACAACACCAACCAACCCACAGTCTATAATAAATTGGGGGCCTGTGTCCGGAAGAGTGAACTGACACACCCACACCCTGTCCAAGAGTGGAGTTGTACACCCTTGCTGAAATAGATAAACTGTGTGACCGCAGGTGTATATTCTCTCTTGGGAAGACTCACAGGACAAGATGGATAAGGTGCAAGCGTTTGTGGAGTCAGGCAAGCCTGAGGACTTAGAAGGTTGCACGAGGGATCAATTGAAACAAATAGCAGAAAAATGTGGCATCAGGTTGAAAGCATCTAAAGTAGCTGGGATGAAGGATGAGATCCTGAGGCAGTTAAGAGCCAAAAATGAAGCGGCAGAACAAGGAGCCCAGAAAGGTGCTGAAAGTGGAAAGGAGGATGATGGGCAGGATGAAGTGAGATCCCAGGGATCGAGTAGGAGCAGCAAGAGTAGCCGCAGTAGTAGGAGTAGCCGAAATAGGAGCTTGGAGAGATTCCAGTTAGAGCTCCAGATCCAACAACAGCGTGAGGAGAGACAGTTCCAGCTGGAAAAGATGAAATTGGAACTCCAGATGAAAAATGAAGCCGAGAAGGAAAAAGAGAAAACCAGACTGGAAATAGAAAAAGAGAAAGCAAGACTAGAGGTGGAGAAAGAAAAAGAGAAAACCAGAGTAAGAGAACTGGAGTTGGAACAGGAGAAAGAAAAAGAGAAAGCAAGGCTAGAGGTGGAAAAAGAAAAAGAGAGAACAAAACAAATGCAGATAGAAGCGAATAGAACCTTGGCTGAACAAAGGATTGAACATGGGTTGCCAGAGAGCACCACCCAGGTATCACACCCACCAGATGTTAGGGTTAGGGAGAAGGACATTCCCTTGTTTGTGCCCGAAGAGGCAGAGAGCTTCTTCGAGCATTTTGAGAAAGTAGCCAGTATCAAGGAGTGGCCACAGGAGGAATGGGCCCAGCTGGTTCAGTTAAGATTGACCGGTGCAGCCAGGGAGGCATACACCCAATTGTCACTGGAAGAGTGCCAGGATTATGCCACAGTAAAGAGCAGCATATTGCGCTCGTTTCAGTTAACCCCAGAAGCTTATAGAAAGCGCTTCAGAGAGATGATCAAAGTTGGAGCGTGTACTTTTGCTGAGACAGCAAGAGATCTGGAAAGACGATTCCAGAAGTGGATTGAGGCTGCTGGAATTGGATCTTACGCTGACCTGAAGCAACTGATGGTCATGGAGAAGTTCTTGGAGATGATGCATCCCGAAACAAAGTTCAAGATCCAAGAAGCAGGGATAAAGGAGGTGAAAGATGCCGCAGATAGGGCGGATATGATTACCGAAGCATACAAGAGCTTGAGGGAGAACAGAGTAAGAAGCGAGGCGAGACGCAGCAATGGCAGATCCAGTGGAGTCTGGGGAGGAAGAAATTATGAGAGACCCAGAAGAGTCTGGGTTGAGAAAAATTTTGATAAATGGGCAGATAAAAGTAAGTACCCTAAAACTCAGAAGAGTAGGTCGCGCACTTCGTCTGAAAGTGAGGATGGAGGAGCTAAACGAGAAACTAATCGTTATCTAGGGAATCAAGAGTCCAGTAAAGCTCCACAGAGTGCGAGTAGTACGTCTGGCCCGAGGAACTCCAATACGAGTGGGCAGAGTCAGAGCTACTCTGGTACATATAGGAGAGATTTTTCACAGATGAGATGTTACCAATGTAACGGATTGGGTCACGTGATGCGAGATTGTCGACAGGGCAAGAGAGTTGTGACCCTGGCCATGTGTGACCCCCGAAGTAAATATACTAATGTGTTCCGAGACAAACCACAGAAAGTGAACTTAGTGAACGAGAGGTATAGGCCGTTCATGAGCAAAGGTTGGATCAGTGTAGGAGGCCAACCTGAGGTAGAAGTTGGTATCTTAAGAGATACCGGAGCTAATCAGAGCTTGATTACGAGAAGCCTGATTGGGAATGGTCGACGGTTAGCTGGCAGTGGGAAGATGAAAGTATATGGGTTATTGTCTGAAAGTGACATGCCCGTTTGTACTGTCCAGCTAAGGTCGGAATATGTGTCGGCAGAGGTGATGTTGGGAGTGTGCCCCGACATACCTGTTCCAGGAGTCCAAGTGATCCTGGGGAATGACTTGTGCGGGACAAAGGTGTTGCCAAGAGTCATAGTGGAGACTGTGCCAGAGGAGTGCCCAGAAGGCCACGGCACGTGTGGGACACCTGAGAGTGTGAACCTGACTGACATCCGAGGGGATGAGTCAGGAGACCGCCAAGCCATTGAGTACCCTGTCTCGGTAGTGAGGAAGGCAGAGGTGGCCGACAAGGAAGACGCTGGAGAAGATGATACAGTGTCGATTCAACCAGTGGAAGATATCGATGTAGATATAGCATGGCTGTTTGATGAAGGTCCAGCCCAGGCAAATGGAGTCTCGGTGAGGTCGAAAGTGAGGATGACCCAGCCGAAGAAGAATCATGTGAAGAGAGCGGACCTGAGTAGAGCCCAGACTGCTGAAATTAAGGGTCGGAAGGTGAATGCAACTGTGCTGAGTAGGAATGAGGAAAGATGTGGACATACTGAGGACGGAAATAGAGCGTCAAGTGGTCCACGAGCACAGAGGCATAGGGATAGTGGAGTTAAGTTGTTTGAGATGTCAAGAGTTGGCATGTTTCACAGACAACGTGGAGGAGAAATAATGAAGAAGAGTGATAGCCGAGAAAATGAGAGGAGAAGAGACAGTATGTGTGGAGAGATGCTTGCGAGCACTTTGGGAGAGGCAAAGCGACATGTATGGTCGAGTGCTGTTGGATGTAATACAGTGCCCGAAGAAACTTTTAGGGAACGAAGAAGAGTTGAAGGAGAAGAAATGGAGTGGTATAGAGGTGAGAAGTGTGGGAAGAGGATGATGATGCAAGCATGGAGGAATAGAAGAAAGCCGAGGACTCGATGGAGGTCAAACAGGATGAGGTCTCGGATATATGAGGAGACGAAAGGGAGGATAATCGGTGAAGACGAGGGAGTGAAGTATGATGACAGGAGACGGAAGTATAATGGCAGTAGATGGAAGTGTGAAGACGACAGAGGAGGAACAGACAGTAGATGTCTGACTCTGGACGAGAAGAGAAGAAGACGAGGAAACGGAGGGTGGAGACAGTAAGTAGAGTGGACCGACGGAGTGCAGGCGTCCAAGGAGGACAGCCTAGCCAAAAGGTGTCAGAGAGGTCAAATCGTTTATGAGAAGATCATGTTTCTGGAGAGAGGTGTGCCAGATGTTGCAAGGTGCAACGAATTAATTGTAGACTCCTAAGAGAGTATATGGGGTGAAGAAAGAGACAGTGTGGTGGCGGATGTATTATCCCGAGCTTTGCCACTGGAATAACTCTCAAAAATAAGGGGAGGGGAGTGTTATGATCTCAGCCTGCAGGAGAAACGAGTCTCCCTTCTTGAGAGTTATTCTATCAAGCCTGACCTAACCAGAAGGTCTAAGGAATATAGAGGTGATAACCCATATGTAAAAATAGTTGCTTGGATATGTATAACAGTTTGAGATTATGGGCAATGAAGAAGAAAACAGAGAAATGACTAGCGAGGAGATGTGGACATTTTGCTGGAGGCGTGAGGCTCGCTTCCGGAGGACCTTGACCTCACTTGAGTGCCAGACATCGCAGGGGGAAGCCGCGCTCCGTTTGAGCTCCCGCCAGAAGGGAACCCCTAGGGATATATCTCTAAGAGAAGAGAAGTGTGCAGACGTGCCAGCTGTGGAATTGAGCTGAGAACGTTGTGGTGACAAGTCTTGGACGGCGAGGAGAGTTTAATAAGCTGCTCAGAGGCATTTTCGTGGGCTGTGTGGAGCGCCCTGACCAGACGCCGTCAGAGGGAAAGCGCCCTCGATCAGTTAATCTGTGGTAAGCACGATATACGCCAGTTCATAGTGATTGCTTGTAGTTGGTCGTGTGCCCAGCGACAGTAGCGATGTTTATTTATAAGTTAGACATGTTTTAATAAGGCAGAAAGCCTGAAATAAGAGAGTGGAGAGGGAGGAACACGGAGCGACGTCCGCCCCCTCTGAGCGCTGGCGGACAACTGAGGGAGCCTGGCTCCTGATGGAGGAAGACCCTCCCAGCGAGTGAGGACCACCGCCAGGCGAGGTGGAGTATGGACCCGCCCAAAGCGGGGGAGTCCACTCTCACTGTATGTAGAGGACAGATAGAGGTTTGAGGCAAGTATATTGTGTGGTTATTTTTGTTTATGTGTTAAAGGGGAACATTTTATTGGAGTGTCGATGGGTTGCAGGTTTGTCTTTGGGGAAGAAGTTGCTGAGAACTTCGAAGCCAGCAGATGAAGTAGCTGATGAGACTCCAAGGTAGTGGAGCAGAGGACCTCGAGCTGTGAGGAGAAGCAGCAGTGAAGAGGAGTGTCACGTGCTTCTGTAGAGGTGGAGAAGCACCATAGTTGCTCGGGGAAACTTCATGGTGTAGCAGCCAAGAGAGCTGTGGAGGACCCTAGCAGAAGGGTGAAGCACCGTAGTTGCTCAAGGAAACTTCATGATAGCAGCCTGGAGGAGCTGCAGAGGATCCTGGTAGTGAAGCCCGGAAGAACCTAAGGATATTAGGGTAGTGAACTTCCAGAGGTGGAAGGGGAAGTTCTGGTGGATTACTTATAGGGAGTTGATAGTGTTTGGTTGTCATTAGCGTGCAAGACGCAGTGAGAGGTGAGTGACTGTTTGCATTCTTATGTCAAGGAATGATTTATTCTGAAGCTTAGAGTTGCAGTCGTAGGCTTGATTACCTACAGATGTATGTGCTCGAGGACTGACAGTGATCGATTAATCATTGTTGTGTATCAATGAACATTTATACTGATATATGTTATTGCATTCAAATGCTGGTTTTCTATATATACATTATCTTGCTGATAGTGCAACAGTGTATGTAGGCTTGATCAACTTGAGGAGGTTAATAGTATCAGGTGGTGAACCAAGAGATAGGATACCACTTGATAAGCTGATAATAGAGTTCTGATGGTGTTGGAGTGCAACCTGATTGTGATATTATAGAGTATAGGATTCATTATTATTATATGTGTGTATGTATCGTGTATGTGCTTTGTCCAGTAAATGTGTCACAATTTGCTGGTGTTTGCCCTTGTCCTAGTGAGGCTTCCCAGGAGGTAGTAAAGAAGGAGAGATAGAGAGAGAAAGAACCAAGAACCACTGCTGTGGACAGGGTAGGAGGTAATACTAGTAAGTCATAGGGGATTGAGGAGATCATATCTCATAAGGAGAGAGTGGGGAGTCACAGCGGCTCGAGTGGGTGTGTGCACGTGACAACGAGGCTAAGTGTTGGAGCCGCATCCCCTAAACGTGTGACGTTGAGCCCCTCTCCAAGAGCCAGAAGCGCCAAGGGTGATCTCCTAGTATAAGCACTCTGCCGAGTTGTGGGTTGGGTTGTCCATAGAGAAGGATCAACGACGACAACACCAACCAACCCACAGTCTATAATAAATACCCACCACACACGACCACCACTACAATACCCACCACACACGACCAAAACTACAATACCCACCACACACGACCACCACTACAACACCCACCACACACGACCACCACTACAACACCCACCACACACGACCACCACTACAATACCCACCACACACGACCACCACTACAATACCCACCACACACGACCACCACTACAATACCCACCACACACGACCACCACTACAACACCCACCACACACGACCACCACTACAACACCCACCACACACGACCACCACTACAATACCCACCACACACGACCACCACTACAATACCCACCACACACGACCACCACTACAATACCCACCACACACGACCACCACTACAATACCCACCACACACGACCACCACTACAATACCCACCACACACGACCACCACTACAATACCCACCACACACGACCACCACTACAATACCCACCACACACGACCACCACTACAACACCCACCACACACGACCACCACTACAATACCCACCACACACGACCACCACTACAATACCCACCACACACGACCACCACTACAACACCCACCACACACGACCACCACTACAATACCCACCACACACGACCACCACTACAATACCCACCACACACGACCACCACTACAATACCCACCACACACGACCACCACTACAACACCCACCACACACGACCACCACTACAACACCCATCACACACGACTTCCACTACAATACCCACCACACACGACCACCACTACAATACCTACCACACACGACCACCACTACAACACCCACCACACACGACCACCACTACAATACCCACCACACACGACCACCACTCACTACAACACCCACCACACACGACCACCACTACAATACCCACCACACACGACCACCACTACAATACCCACCACACACGACCACCACTACAACACCCACCACACACGACCACCACTACAATACCCACCACACACGACCACCACTACAATACCCACCACACACGACCACCACTACAACACCCACCACACACGACCACCACTACAATACCCACCACACACGACCACCACTACAATACCCACCACACACGACCACCACTACAACACCCACCACACACGACCACCACTACAACACCCACCACACACGACCACCACTACAACACCCTCCACACACAACCACCACTACAACACCCACCACACACGACCACCACTACAACACCCACCACACACGACCACCACTACAACACCCACCACACACGACCACCACTACAACACCCACCACACACGACCACCACTACAACACCCACCACACACGACCACCACTACAACACCCACCACACACGACCACCACTACAACACCCACCATACACGACCACCACTACAACACCCACCACACACGCCCACCACTACAACAACCACCACACACGACCACCACTACAACACCCACCACACACGACCACCACTACAACACCCACCACACACGACCACCACTACAACACCCACCACACACGACCACCACTACAACACCCACCACACACGACCACCACTACAACACCCACCACACACGACCACCACTACAACACCCAGTCCTCCTCTCCCAACAAATACATTTCCTGAGAAGAGAAAATCACAAACACACACAAAAAAGAAAACAAAATTCTCTCGTAAAAATGCTTTCCAATAATTTTTATTTCAGTTAACAGGTGGTTGACGACCCCGGGGGAGACTTGGGGGTTAATAACGCCATAATTTATGGCAACTCTGTTGTCATTCATTGTCCACAGAGGCTGCCACTTGCTTATGGCGCTGTGCCATACAAGCGACGGTGTGGTGCCATACAAGCGACGGTGTGGTGCCATACAAGCGACGATGTGTTGCCATACAAGCCACGGTGTGTTGCCATACAAGCGACGGTGTGTTGTCATACAAGCGACGGTGTGTTGTCATACAAGCGACGGTGTGGTGCCATACAAGCGACGGTGTGTTGCCATACAAGCCACGGTGTGTTGCCATACAAGCGACGGTGTGTTGTCATACAAGCGACGGTGTGTTGTCATACAAGCGGCGGTGTGGTGCCATACAAGCGACGGTGTGTTGCCATACAAGCGACGGTGTGGTGCCATACAAGCGACGGTGTGTTGCCATACAAGCGACGGTGTGTTGTCATACAAGCGAAGGTGTGTTGTCATACAAGCGACGGTGTGGTGCCATACAAGCGATGGTGTGATGCCATACAAGCGACGGTGTGGTGCCATACAAGCGACGGTGTGTTGCCATACAAGCGACGGTGTGTTGCCATACAAGCGACGGTGTGTTGCCATACAAGCGACGGTGTGTTGCCATACAATCGACGGTGTGGTGCCATGCAAGCGACGGTGTGTTGCCATACAAGCGACGGTGTGTTGCCATACAAGCGACGGTGTGTTGCCATACAAGCGACGGTGTGTTGCCATACAAGCGACGGTGTGTTGCCATACAAGCGACGGTGTGTTGCCATACAAGCGACGGTGTGTTGCCATACAAGCGACGGTGTGGTGCCATACAAGCGACGGTGTGGTGCCATACAAGCGACGGTGTGTTGCCATACTAGCGACGGTGTGTTGCCATACAAGCGACGGTGTGTTGCCATACAAGCGACGGTGTGTTGCCATACAAGCGACGGTGTGTTGCCATACAAGCGACGGTGTGGTGCCATACAAGCGACGGTGTGTTGCCATACAAGCGTCACAGCTCACAGTTAACCAGATGTACAGATTCATCAAGATCTATGAATTATAGTCTTTTGGCTCTCAACACACAAATTCTTATGGAGTCTTATCTATCTATCTATCTATCTATCTATCTATCTATTAAAAAGTGGAACCTTCCGTACAAACGGCAACTCCCGTGACTGTAAAGCTGCAAATTGTATATATAAAGGTCGCTTTTGGCCACGAATGGAATGCAAATGAAATAACACAACTATGCATAGACTGAACCAGCTTCAGGTTCTGTTGGTTGTTGGTGGTAGCATTGAGCACCCAACACTGGTAGCTGGTGGTAGTATGACCACCCAACACTGGTAGCTGGTGGTAGTATGACCACCCAACACTGGTAGCTGGTGGTAGCATTGAGCACAATAACACTGTTAGCTGGTGGTAGCATGACCACCCAACACTGGTAGGTGTTTTTTTTCTACCACAGACGTGGCCACACATTTACAATGCTAACCAGCATATATACATTTTCTTCTGTCCTCCATGGACAGGGTTAGAGAAGTGTTAAACATATAGTTCAAGGGTTTATTGAACAATCAACCACAGAAGGTGATTCGGTGCTTTTAAAATGCTAAGCTAACCTACATACGTAAATACATAAATACACAGATTTACGTATGCCCAACATAAACTGTTCGATGTGTCTTTTACATAGTGTCATTAATGTGCATTTACAAAGGTCAAATGTAATTCTGAACAGCTTCCGTATATACTTTATACACATACATATATATACACACACACATATACGTACATATTCATACATATATACACACACATGCATTCACATACATTTGTCTCATTTACTCTGACAAGGTGAGATAGATGATAGAAAAACTAGTGTGCAATTAAGCACTTAATCACTGAAGGTGATTAAGGTGCTTTTACAAGCTCAGGTTATATAGTTACATCATATACATACATGGTATAATTGATACATTACATGGTTAATCTTGGGTACAAGTCCAATATATCATCAAGTGTTCCAGTACTCATAGTAATTAGAGTTCAGCATACCTTAGCCCAGGAGGGCGAAAGTCAGTCAGTATGGGACATTCTACAATATAATGTTCAGGAGAGTGCATGTTTTCTCTTTCACAAAGTTGACACATTGTGTACTCGACATTTGGGTTTTGAAAATGCTGCCAGATAACTGGTGGTAGCATGAGCACCCAACACAGGTAGCTGGTGGTAACATTAAGCACCCAACACAGGTAGCTGGTGGTAGTATGACTATCCAACACTGGTAGCTAGTGGTAGCATGACCACCCAACACTGGTAGCTGGTGGTAGCATGACTATCCAACACTGGTAGCTAGTGGTAGCATGACCACCCAACACTGGTAGCTGGTGGTAGCATGACCACCCAACACTGGTAGCTGGTGGTAGCATGACCACCCAACACTGGTAGCTGGTGGTAGCATGACCATCCAACACTGGTAGCTGGTGGTAGTATGACCATCCAACACTGGTAGCTAGTGGTAGCATGACCACCCAACACTGGTAGCTGGTGGAAGTATGACCATCCAACACTGGTAGCTGGTGGTAGCATGACCATCCAACACTGGTAGCTGGTGGTAGTATGACCATCCAACACTGGTAGCTAGTGGTAGCATGACCACCCAACACTGGTAGCTGGTGGTAGTATGACCATCCAACACTGGTAGCTGGTGGTAGCATGACCACCCAACACTGGTAGCTGGTGGAAGTATGACCATCCAACACTGGTAGCTGGTGGTAGCATGACCACCCAACACTGGTAGCTGGTGGTAGCATGACCATCCAACACTGGTAGCTGGTGGAAGTATGACCATCCAACACTGGTAGCTGGTGGTAGCATGACCACCCAACACTGGTAGCTGGTGGTAGCATGACCATCCAACACTGGTAGCTGGTGGTAGTATGACCATCCAACACTGGTAGCTAGTGGTAGCATGACCACCCAACACTGGTAGCTGGTGGAAGTATGACCATCCAACACTGGTAGCTGGTGGTAGCATGACCATCCAACACTGGTAGCTGGTGGTAGTATGACCATCCAACACTGGTAGCTAGTGGTAGCATGACCACCCAACACTGGTAGCTGGTGGTAGTATGACCATCCAACACTGGTAGCTGGTGGTAGCATGACCACCCAACACTGGTAGCTGGTGGAAGTATGACCATCCAACACTGGTAGCTGGTGGTAGCATGACCACCCAACACTGGTAGCTGGTGGTAGCATGACCATCCAATACTGGTAGCTAGTAGTAGCATGACCACCCAACACTGGTAGCTGGTGGTAGCATGACCATCCAACACTGGTAGCTGGTGGTAGCATGACCACCCAACACTGGTAGCTGGTGGTAGTATGACCATCCAACACTGGTAGCTGGTGGTAGCATGACCACCCAACACTGGTAGCTGGTGGTAGCATGACCACCCAACACTGGTAGCTGGTGGTAGTATGACCACCCAACACTGGTAGCTGGTGGTAGTATGACCACCCAACACTGGTAGCTGGTGGTAGCACCCAACACTGGTAGCTGGTGGTAGTATAACCACCCAACACTGGTAGCTGGTGGTAGCACCCAACACTGGTAGCTGGTGGTAGCACCCAACACTGGTAGTCACCCACTCAGGTTGCTGCCAGCTGTGAGTAACTTTTTCCTCTATTTCTTTGTTTGTGATTTTTTTACTCGTGAGAATAGTTAGTCATGAAGTCCTTTTGTGTGAGGAAACTATGCGAGGGAAGTGGTCTGGAAATCACATGATGCAGAGAGTAAAAACTTCCCCGCACATACCAGCAAGGGTTCGATGCTTGGACGGTTGGTTTCGAGTGAATGTCATGACATAACTCTTAGTTGTTGAGCCAGGAAGCCATGGACGGGTTACCTAGGACGCCAGGATGGCTCCAACTAGCTGTTAGGCGCTTGTTGGAGTCAGGATTTTGTCACAAGTGACTAAAGAATTCATGTGGGATAAAATACTGGACCTTCAGGTAGTTCTATGAGCATTTTTTCAAAGGTCAAAAAGGTGAGGCACGACTCAGGCATTTGTTATAATGGTGGGGCGAAGGTCTACCCCGGAGTCCACATGGACCCCGGTCGTGATGTGACTTATGGAAGCACATTCATGCACTCTCCTCTCTCTCTCTCTCTCCACACACTCGTTCTCTCTCTCTCTCTCTCTCCACACACTCGTTCTGTCTCTCTCTCTCTCCACACATTCGTTCTCTGTCTCTCTCTCTCCCCACACACTCATTCTCTGTCTCTCTCTCTCTCCACACACTCGTTCTCTGTCTCTCTCTCTCCACACACTCGTTCTCTGTCTCTCTCTCTCCACACACTCGTTCTCTGTCTCTCTCTCTCTCCACACACTCGTTCTCTGTCTCTCTCTCTCCACACACTCATTCTCTGTCTCTCTCTCTCTCCACACACTTGTTCTCTGTCTCTCTCTCTCCACACACTCGTTCTCTGTCTCTCTCTCTCCCCACACACTCATTCTCTGTCTCTCTCTCTCTCCACACACTCATTCTCTGTCTCTCTCCACACACTCGTTCTCTGTCTCTCTCTCTCTCCACACACTCATTCTCTGTCTCTCTCTCTCTCCACACATTCGTTCTCTGTCTCTCTCTCTCCCCACACACTCATTCTCTGTCTCTCTCTCTCTCCACACACTCGTTCTCTGTCTCTCTCTCTCCACACACTCGTTCTCTGTCTCTCTCTCTCCACACACTCGTTCTCTGTCTCTCTCTCTCTCCACACACTCGTTCTCTGTCTCTCTCTCTCCACACACTCATTCTCTGTCTCTCTCTCTCTCCACACACTCGTTCTCTGTCTCTCTCTCTCCACACACTCATTCTCTGTCTCTCTCTCTCTCCACACACTCGTTCTCTGTCTCTCTCTCTCTCCACACACTCGTTCTCTGTCTCTCTCTCTCTCCACACACTCGTTCTCTGTCTCTCTCTCTCTCCACACACTCGTTCTCTGTCTCTCTCTCTCTCCACACACTCGTTCTCTGTCTCTCTCTCTCTCCACACACTCGTTCTCTGTCTCTCTCTCTCTCCACACACTCGTTCTCTGTCTCTCTCTCTCCACACACTCGTTCTCTGTTTCTCTTTATCTACATACTCACTGTCTCTTTTCTCACACATGCCTCAATATCCCCACCCTCCCAACACACACACATGCCTCACCATCCCCACCCTCCCAACACACACAAACACATGTCTCACCATTTCCACCCTCCCAACACACACACATGCCTCACCATTCCCACCATCCCAACACACACACACACACATGTCTCACCATTTCCACCCTCCCAACACACACACATACCTCACCATTCCCACCCTCCCAGCACACACATGCCTCACCATTCCCACCCTCCCAGCACACACACATGCCTCACTATTCCCACCCTCCCAACACACACATGCCTCACCATCCCCACCCTCCCAACACACATACACACACATGCCTCACCATTCCCACCATCCCAACACACACACACACACATGTCTCACCATTTCCACCCTCCCAACACACACACATACCTCACCATTCCCACCCTCCCAGCACACACATGCCTCACCATTCCCACCCTCCCAGCACACACACATGCCTCACCATTCCCACCATCCCAACACACACACACACACATGTCTCACCATTTCCACCCTCCCAGCACACACACATGCCTCACCATTCCCACCCTCCCAACACTCACACATGCCTCACCATCCCCACCCTCCCAACACACACACACACACACATGCCTCACCATCCCCACCCTCCCAACACACACACACACACACACACATGCCTCACCATCCCCACCCTCCCAGCACACACATGCCTCACCATCCCCACCCTCCCAACACACACACACACACACACACACACACACACACACACATGCCTCACCATCCCCACCCACCCAGCACACACACATGCCTCACCATCCCCACCCACCCAACACACACACATGCCTCACCATCCCCACCCTCCCAACACACACACACACACATGCCTCACCATCCCCACCCTCCCAACACACACACACACACATGCCTCACCATCCCCACCCTCCCAGCACACACACATGCCTCACCATCCCCACCCTCCCAGCACACACACATGCCTCACCATCCCCACCCTCCCAACACACACACACTGTATCCACCCTCCTTGTCTCCCCCTGACACTATAGCTACTCCACCCTCACACCATCTCCTTCACTGTACCTTAAGGTTGTGCACAGAATGGAAATCTGTCATCTGAACATATATTTCGAAAGTTAATATCTGAAAACACATAATTTGTTCAAATACACACAGAAAGTCCCACTAACGTTATATAACTCTATGGATGTATATCACAATCCACCGCCAGTCAGTGGTGGTACAGTGGTCACGTATGTGACTGGCAATGACGAGGTCGCGGGTTCGTGTCGCCTCACAACCCTGGTGGATGTTCACATTTATACTAATGGTAAAGTCTATGGACTCAGGTCAGAACATTTCACATCTACAGACTGTGTGAAGGATGGGCCCGTGTTCTCCATCACAAGGAATCCTTAGCCTCCTCTGGCTCCTCTTTGACACTCTCGATAAAATAATTATTAATTCTGTGAAGAGCTAAGAGTTAAATCAGATTTTCGCATATACTATTTTTCGCATATTTTCGCATTATTTTCGCATATATATATTTTCGCATATGTTCAAATACACACTTCCAAACTTGGAGAAACAAACAGACACACTAACTGACAGTTTGTAGACAGATGTATCAATAATATAGAACCAGAAAGAGTAGATTCAAAGTGAATTAACTTAAATTCATAAATGACCTGGGAAAATTTAGGTTTAGAAATATTGTTGATTTTTTAAACATTATCCTAGGTAACATAGGAGACGAGATAGTTAAATATTTTCAAGTCAAGGAAAGAAATGAGTAAAATCAGTCTCGCATAAACATTGGACTTTTTCCAAAAATTCTGCATCCAGTAACATGCACATTTTCATTGTAGTGTATAACACCTTGTGTCTGGTCTGTAAACCTCAGCACAGCATTAAGTTTGAAGCACAGTAAGATCACCATATCTTGTACAGTGTCAGTATTTAGCGTTTACTGTGATCACCGTTACTCATCATCTCACAACCAGCCAGCTGAGTCAACTCCACCCTCGCCTTTAGAGGCCGTTACTTCCAAATTTGCCCAAAATATGCAGTAAATGAAAACTCGTTCGATTTCAATCAAACTTTTTTGACAAGTTGTATTTGAAAAGGGTTTCATCTAGTCCAAGTCTCAGCATCGTAGCATAAATAGGAAGGGAGAAAAAAATATTGAATTATGAGTCAAAAAATTTCCAAAATGGTCAAAACGATTATCGATCAAAAATGTCAACTGAAATCATGTCTATGACTCTCAGCTATCACAATAGCATATATTAAAAAAAATTATAATTAGTTTTATTACAAATTTTTTTAGTTAAAAAAAGGCATATAATTTTTAATTTTATCTCTTGTTTATAGGGCGATTTGCATGAAACTTATACACCTGACTGCACGTATGCCTATCTGTAAGGGTGCCAATATTGGAGGAAATTGGTTGATGTCAACCTCAGCCACAGAAAGCAACACCTCAAACTTTATTTTTTACTTACTTGAACATTTATGTTACTTGAAAATATATATCTCTTTCATTTTTTATTCAATTTACATGAAACTTACACCTTATATGTAAAGTTTATGTCTCTAAAATCGTAGGGAAGCGTTTTTTCCTGAGTTTATTTATTGATTTTATAATAGCAATAACATGATATATCTGCATAATTTTTGGGGGGAACTTAGACTATTTGTATTAGGAAAACTAAAAACGTTTTGGAAAATCCCCTCCTATTGATCCTTATTATATGTTAATGTGTCAGAAAAGTGTCATAGAACGATTATATCTGAAAGGTGTGGTTGTAAATATACACTTGAAAATGTGTAAAATTCGTTGAAAAAAAATAAAAAAATTACAAATTTCCCTTACTATTTAGGCTACAGTACTGAAACTCAGAACAATTGCAGCCCTTTTCATATACAACTAGTCAAATAATAATGGTTGACATTGAACAACTTTAATTTTCCATAGTAACGCCTCCTTTAGTTAATCATTTCCTTGCGTTTACGGTAATCTTCTTCCACGTAGGACTTCCTCACTGTGTTGACCTCACCCACCTGGGAATGGCAGCTGTTTCTGCACTAATGCATCCACCATTATCAACAGTCTTCTTCCTTCGTCATCAACTGCTATAAATAATCCTACCCTTCTTTTTCTTCCATTATCTATAGCCATATATTAACTGTCATCTACCGTTATCAGGAGCCCTTGTCTGTTCCCTTCTTGGTGTTGTAATGTTGGTTATAAGGTCATACTGACCTCTCTCTCTCTCTCTCTCTCTCTCTCTCTCTCTCTCTCTCTCTCTCTCTCTCTCTCTCTCTCTCTCTCTCTCTCTCTCTCTCTCTCACTCTCTCGCTCTCTCGCTCTCTCTCTCTCTCTCTCTGTTGATGAACTTGTAATTCATGTACTGTTGATTCCCTGCTCCCATTGACTTTTTCTGTCTGATACTTTCCTCTGCCTAATGGTTTCCCCTGACCCTTGTCTCCTTTGGTCGTTTACCTTCTGACCGTAGCTCCCTCTGACCGTAGCTCCCTCTGACCGTAGTTCCCTCTGACCGTAGTTCCCTCTGACCGTAGTTCCCTCTGACCGTAGTTCCCTCTGACCGTAGTTCCCTCTGACCGTAGTTCCCTCTGACCGTAGTTCCCTCTGACCGTAGTTCCCTCTGACCGTAGTTCCCCCTGACCGTAGTTCCCGCTGACCGTAGTTCCCTCTGACCGTAGTTCCCTCTGACCGTAGTTCCCTCTGACCGTAGTTCCCCCTGACCGTAGTTCCCTCTGACCGTAGTTCCCTCTGACCGTAGTTCCCTCTGACCGTAGTTCCCCCTGACCGTAGTTCCCTCTGACCGTAGTTCCCTCTGACCGTAGTTCCCTCTGACCGTAGTTCCCTCTGACCGTAGTTCCCTCTGACCGTAGTTCCCTCTGACCGTAGTTCCCTCTGACCATACTTCCCTCTGACCGTAGTTCCCTCTGACCATAGTTCCCTCTGACCGTAGTTCCCTCTGACCGTAGTTCCCTCTGACCGTAGTTCCCTCTGACCGTAGTTCCCTCTGACCGTAGTTCCCTCTGACCGTAGTTCCCTCTGACCGTAGTTCCCTCTGACCGTAGTTCCCCCTGACCGTAGTTCCCTCTGACCGTAGTTCCCTCTGACCGTAGCTCCCTCTGACCGTAGTTCCCTCTGACCGTAGTTCCCTCTGACCGTAGTTCCCTCTGACCGTAGTTCCCCCTGACCGTAGTTCCCTCTGACCGTAGTTCCCTCTGACCGTAGTTCCTTCTGACCGTAGTTCCCTCTGACCGTAGTTCCCTCTGACTGTAGTTCCCTCTGACCGTAGTTCCCTCTGACCGCTGTATCTCCAGAGTGACGTCCTCAGAACCAACATTGTCGAGAAACTCCGGGTCAACACGACAGAGTGGGAGGCCGCCGTGTAATCTGGCCATGTCAACACGGCCGGCGCAGGAGCGACCGGGATGGACCCTCCACAACTTAATCATGTCCGCATTTTATGTAGGGTTGGACAAGCTTGTATTTCTGTATCCCAATGTAAATTTTCCATATTAGAAGCATTTAAATATCTCTGAATAGGACAAAATGTGTCTGAGTTTGATTGATCAATTAATATCTTGTTATTCGCATTTCAAACGTCCATTTTGTTTACATTTATGAAGCTATCTTATATGAGATTTGTTTTATGTTTAAAATTTAAGGATTATTTAAGCCCTGATCATTACATCTACGTGCCAGCTTAATGATTCTACAAAAGAGAACACGAAACACTAGATGTAAATGTTATTGGTTTAGATTTTGATTTGTGTTTTGAGAAGTGAATTTTGTGAACAGTCAGATTATTGTGGTGGGGATGTTGTGTACCTCAGTGGTACGCTGAGTGGTGAGGTACCTGTGTACCTCAGTGGTACGCTGAGTGGTGAGGTACCTGTGTACCTCAGTGGGACGCTGAGTGGTGAGGTACCTGTGTACCTCAGTGGTACGCTGAGTGGTGAGGTACCTGTGTACCTTAGTGGTACGCTGAGTGGTGAGATACCTGTGTACCTTAGTGGTACGCTGAGTGGTGAGGTACCTGTGTACCTCAGTGGTACGCTGAGTGGTGAGGTACCTGTGTACCTCAGTGGTACGCTGAGTGGTGAGGTACCTGTGTACCTCAGTGGTACGCTGAGTGGTGAGATACCTGTGTACCTTAGTGGTACGCTGAGTGGTGAGGTACCTGTGTACCTCAGTGGTACGCTGAGTGGTGAGATACCTGTGTACCTTAGTGGTACGCTGAGTGGTGAGGTACCTGTGTACCTTAGTGGTACGCTGAGTGGTGAGGTACCTGTGTACCTCAGTGGTACGCTGAGTGGTGAGGTACCTGTGTACCTTAGTGGTACGCTGAGTGGTGAGGTACCTGTGTACCTCAGTGGTACGCTGAGTGGTGAGGTACCTGTGTACCCCAGTGGTACGCTGAGTGGTGAGGTACCTGTGTACCTCAGTGGTACGCTAAGTGGTGAGGTACCTGTGTACCTCAGTGGTACGCTGAGTGGTGAGGTACCTGTGTACCTCAGTGGTACGCTGAGTGGTGAGGTACCTGTGTACCTCAGTGGTACGCTGAGGGGTGAGGTACCTGTGTACCTCAGTGGTACGCTGAGGGGTGAGGTACCTGTGTACCTCAGTGGTACGCTGAGTGGTGAGGTACCTGTGTACCTTAGTGGTACGCTGAGTGGTGAGGTACCTGTGTACCTCAGTGGTACGCTGAGTGGTGAGGTACCTGTGTACCTTAGTGGTACGCTGAGTGGTGAGGTACCTGTGTACCTCAGTGGTACGCTGAGTGGTGAGGTACCTGTGTACCTCAGTGGTACGCTGAGTGGTGAGGTACCTGTGTACCCCAGTGGTACGCTGAGTGGTGAGGTACCTGTGTACCTCAGTGGTACGTTAAGTGGTGAGGTACCTGTGTACCTTAGTGGTACGCTGAGTGGTGAGGTACCTGTGTACCTCAGTGGTACGCTGAGTGGTGAGGTACCTGTGTACCCCAGTGGTACGCTGAGTGGTGAGGTACCTGTGTACCCCAGTGGTACGCTGAGTGGTGAGGTACCTGTGTACCCCAGTGGTACGCTGAGTGGTGAGGTACCTGTGAACCCCAGTGGTACGCTGAGTGGTGAGGTACCTGTGAACCCCAGTGGTACGCTTAGTGGTGAGGTACCTGTGTACCTCAGTGGTACGCTTAGTGGTGAGGTACCTGTGTACCCCAGTGGTACGCTGAGTGGTGAGGTACCTGTGTACCTCAGTGGTACGCTGAGTGGTGAGGTACCTGTGTACCTCAGTGGTACGCTGAGTGGTGAGGTACCTGTGTACCCCAGTGGTACGCTGAGTGGTGAGGTACCTGTGTACCCCAGTGGTACGCTGAGTGGTGAGGTACCTGTGTACCCCAGTGGTACGCTGAGTGGTGAGGTACCTGTGAACCCCAGTGGTACGCTGAGTGGTGAGGTACCTGTGTACCTCAGTGGTACGCTGAGTGGTGAGGTACCTGTGTACCTTAGTGGTACGCTGAGTGGTGAGGTACCTGTGTACCTCAGTGGTACGCTGAGTGGTGAGGTACCTGTGTACCTCAGTGGTACGCTGAGTGGTGAGGTACCTGTGTACCCCAGTGGTACGCTGAGTGGTGAGGTACCTGTGTACCTCAGTGGTACGTTAAGTGGTGAGGTACCTGTGTACCTTAGTGGTACGCTGAGTGGTGAGGTACCTGTGTACCTCAGTGGTACGCTGAGTGGTGAGGTACCTGTGTACCCCAGTGGTACGCTGAGTGGTGAGGTACCTGTGTACCCCAGTGGTACGCTGAGTGGTGAGGTACCTGTGTACCCCAGTGGTACGCTGAGTGGTGAGGTACCTGTGAACCCCAGTGGTACGCTGAGTGGTGAGGTACCTGTGAACCCCAGTGGTACGCTTAGTGGTGAGGTACCTGTGTACCTCAGTGGTACGCTTAGTGGTGAGGTACCTGTGTACCCCAGTGGTACGCTGAGTGGTGAGGTACCTGTGTACCTCAGTGGTACGCTGAGTGGTGAGGTACCTGTGTACCTCAGTGGTACGCTGAGTGGTGAGGTACCTGTGTACCCCAGTGGTACGCTGAGTGGTGAGGTACCTGTGTACCCCAGTGGTACGCTGAGTGGTGAGGTACCTGTGTACCCCAGTGGTACGCTGAGTGGTGAGGTACCTGTGTACCCCAGTGGTACGCTGAGTGGTGAGGTACCTGTGAACCCCAGTGGTACGCTGAGTGGTGAGGTACCTGTGTACCCCAGTGGTACGCTGAGTGGTGAGGTACCTGTGTACCTCAGTGGTACGCTGAGTGGTGAGGTACCTGTGTACCCCAGTGGTACGCTGAGTGGTGAGGTACCTGTGTACCCCAGTGGTACGCTGAGTGGTGAGGTACCTGTGTAACCCAGTGGTACGCTGAGTGGTGAGGTACCTGTGTACCCCAGTGGTACGCTGAGTGGTGAGGTACCTGTGTACCTCAGTGGTACGCTGAGTGGTGAGGTACCTGTGTACCCCAGTGGTACGCTGAGTGGTGAGGTACCTGTGTACCTCAGTGGTACGCTGAGTGGTGAGGTACCTGTGTACCCCAGTGGTACGCTGAGTGGTGAGGTACCTGTGTACCTCAGTGGTACGCTGAGTGGTGAGGTATCTGTGTAACCCAGTGGTACGCTGAGTGGTGAGGTACCTGTGTACCCCAGTGGTACGCTGAGTGGTGAGGTACCTGTGTACCTCAGTGGTACGCTGAGTGGTGAGGTACCTGTGTACCCCAGTGGTACGCTGAGTGGTGAGGTTCCTGTGTACCTCAGTGGTACGCTGAGTGGTGAGGTACCTGTGTACCCCAGTGGTACGCTGAGTGGTGAGGTACCTGTGTACCTCATTGGTACCATGAGTGGTGAGGTATCTGTGTATCTCAGTGGTACCATGAATGGTGAGGTTCCTGTGCACCTCAGTGGTAATATGAGTGGTGAGGTACCTGTGTACCTCAGTGGTAATATGAGTGGTGAGGTACGTGTGTACCTCAGTGGTAATATGAGTGGTGAGGTACCTATGTACCTCAGTGGTAATATGAGTGGTGAGGTACCTGTGCACCTCAGTGGTACCATGAATGGTGATGTACCTGTGTACCTCAGATGGTGAGGTACCTATATACCTCAGTGGTATGCTGAATGGTGAGGTACCTATGTACCTCAGTGGTACGCGGAGTGGTGGGGTACCTGTGGACCTTAGTGGAACGCTGAGTGGTGAGGTACCTGTGTACCTTAGTGGTACGCTGAGTGGTGGGGTACCTGTGTACCTTAGTGAAACGCTGAGTGGTGGGGTACCTGTGTACCTTAGTGGTACGCTGAATGGTGCGGTACCTGTGTACCTTAGTGGTACGCTGAATGGTGCGGTACCTGTGTACCTTAGTGGTACGCTGAATGGTGCGGTACCTGTGTACCTTAGTGGTACGCTGAATGGTGCGGTACCTGTGTACCTCAGTGGTACCATGAGTGGTGAGTTACCTGTGTACCTCAGTGGTACGCTGAGTGGTGGGGTACCTGTGTACCTCAGTGGTAACTTGAGTGGTTACCTATCAGGGATTACTGGTAGTGAGGTCCAGTTCGGAGGCGTTCCAACATGGCGACAGCTTGAGGTGCACACAGCGTCTCTCCTACAAACATTCACGATACCTTTGAGGGTTGTGGGAAACCACTGTCACATGGCGCACATACAGGTCATGAGTGGCGCCCGGTCTTAGAGGAGGATCCAGAGGGAGTTCCAGAACAGTAAACATCACAGTAAGGCGAACAGGTTAGAGGCGCAACGCCGCCATCATAGAGTGGTAAACAGAGACGACTCTGGCCCACGCCGCCTCAGTATCAACATTCACCGCTCAACCAAGGTCGGCGGAGTTCTCCTGGTTTGCAAACTTTCATCATTGACTTTGATGACGAAGATAGGAGTGTTTGGGGGAAATAGCAGGGCACAAAGTATCCTATATCATGCCATTCCCGAGATATTCGGGATCAACGTGCACGCTCTCAGACCTAATAAACAACGGAACTTGATCGCAGTGGACCACAAACACAGTGAGGAACTAGAGCCTTCAGATGTTACTAACATCTGTGGATACAAAGTCAAATGCTACCAACCAATAGGTGACCGATTAGCAAAATATATAATCCGTCATGTTGTAGACATCAGTGCAGACGACATCAAGGCACAACTTCAGGCAGATGACATTCCAATCTTCGGTGTCAAAAAATTCATGCGAGGAACAAATAGAGAACCGAGTGATACAGGCAGTGCTCTGCTTACCTTTGTAGACTACATTCCCCCTTATCGGGTTTGATTTAAGGGCTTCCTCCATAAACTAGAGGAATACGTACTACGTCCCACTCAGTGCTTTAGATGTAAAGGTTTCAACCATACATCGAGAGGCTGCACCAAAGACATTAAATGTGGGAAATGCTCTGGTTCCCTACACACAAGACTGTGGGTCAGATACACTCACCTGCTCAAACTGTGGTGGTGATCATGACATTACATTCAAACAATGTCCTTCATACATAGCAGCAGCAGCAAAAACTAAAGTTCTCCCTACCACCAACCTGAAATACAATACTGCATTGAAACAACCTAACTCAGCCCATCATCAACCACTTCCTCACACTCAACCACAACCTTTGTGCGTACATGATATGTCTGTCACTGACACCTGCACCTCAGACTCCAATCCTCTCTCTCAAAAAAATACAACTAAGCCCTGATCTTGTTGAGACTCTTCTCACTCTCACTGAAAATGCACAAGAAAAGACACTGTTCCGACTCCTAACTAAATTCTTTACACAAGTAACTCAACCCATCCCCGAGGCTGGGTCAACACTCACACCATCGACATCTACAGACAATGACATCCGCCCTAACACAGCTACCATTGCTGGACACATCGTTTGAGCTGATGATGGGAAAACTCCTAAATAACCCCTTAGCACGCCTTACCAAAGTCACTCCCCAGGTTGACTTGCCACAAACCCCAACCACCAGCACCAGGAGTAACAAACCCCCAGCTGTACAAACCTCCCAATGACCTGCCAATTTGAAAACCCCATCAACCCCACTCCCCCACGACACATCCCCCAACCACTCCAAGATATTCAACACGGTGTGTTACTGCCACGTTAAAAAAGACCGATGTAATCACATCCCAGACGTACAAATCCGAAATACGACAACATATCAACCCTTCTACAACTAACCTACCCCAACCTAACCTAACCTACCCTATCCTAACCTAACCTAACCTACCCCCAACCTAACCTAACCTTGTGCACATTAACCCCATGTTACTTAATGTACTCTAACTCACCCTACCATAAATTACCCTAACCTATCTGAAGGTTAGATAGGTTAGGGTAATTCAACCGACCAACTCCCAAACATAATTAATCACAATCTCCGTCTCTTAACTAAACCTTACACCTCACACCAACAGCAACACTTGGATACCACTATGATCACCACCCCTCATCTTTGCCATCCTGAGTCCGTCTCTACTCATGTTATTCTCATTATCCTCACACCAATGTAAGACATGTATAACGTCCAACCTCTGCCAGAGTCTGAACACTGGTGCGCCACCGTGAGGGCCGCATCGATCAACATCAACACTCGTGCAGTCATCGAGAGGAAAAACCTTCACGCAAACTGCACGTGTCGCGAAGAAGAAGAGGAAGAGGTCCAGTTCGTTGTGCCCCGCCTGCCAGCCTCGGTGTTCCTCTTGCAATAGATTCTGACGTTCAGATTCTCAGTCTTTATAGAGGCGGCTCTCACAACTTCTTCCCTCTGTTCATTCCACTTGTTGACCAACTGTTCAGAGGTCGAGTATTTCCTTGCATTTCTTTGGCTCACTTTATGTTCCAACTTAAACTTCTCTCAATTAAATGAAGCTACTCTTGTCATCCTTTGCATTATCAAATACGTTGTGATCATGTCTCCTGTTCCTTCTGGCCTCTAAGGGCTGTGAGGCCCAATGCCTTCAACCTATTCTAGTAGACTAATCCCTCTTAGCTCTGGCACTAATTTTGTTGCAAACCTCCGTTCTTTTTCAATTTTAATTGCCGCATACTCCAGTACTGGTCTAACAAAAGCTGTATAAATTGTTTTGGAATCGTCCTGATATAGGTTTCTAAACGATGTTCTAATGTTTGTCAGTGTCCCATATGCCGCTGATATTACCTTGTCTATGTGTGCCTCTGGTGTAAGTGTTGGAATTATATACCATTAACGGTATTTGTGTACCAAGGACACAAGATATACGCTAAGGTATTCTCACTGAGGACGACACAGTCTTCTGGCTCACGTATACTCAAAGCAAGAATGAGTCGTCTGTCTCAGGTATGTTAACTTTGGACACATTCCCTGAACGGTTTACTGACAACTTTAGCAACGAAAACCAACATTTAGAAACAGCTGTCAGTGGGTGGAGATGCTGTGTAAATTTCCAGCTTTACCCGGCTCAAAGCAGCCCACAAACGCCGCGATCTTTGACCTCAAAAAAAATCTTCACATTTCTGACAGAACTAACAAGAAAGTTTTAAATGACCAAAATATTAAATGAATTGACTCCCAAAAAGCACATGTGAGCAGAGGAGAGACACGGATATATTCTATATCAGGAACAGGTTGGGATAGAGATTGGGATGTTGTGGGATGGAGAAACAGAACGTTGTCCATCCCACGTTCTTATAACAGAACGGTCCATTGTTATGAACTCTGATATACCAGTGATCCTACTACTCAACTACACCTTTGGAAAGGGAGACACTGGTACCTCTGGACTACCACAATACTGGTACCTCTGAACTACCACACACTGGTACCTCTGGACTACCACAACACTGGTACCTCTGGACTACCACAATACTGGTACCTCTGAACTACCTCACACTGGTACCTCTGGACTACCACAACACTGGTACCTCTGGACTACCACACACTGGTACCTCTGGACTACCACACACTGGTACCTCTGGACTACCACAACACTGGTACCTCTGGATTACCACAATACTGGTACCTCTGGATTACCACAATACTGGTACCTCTGAACTACCACAACACTGGTACCTCTGGACTACCACACCACTGGTATCTCTGGACTACTAAACTACTGGTACATCTGGACTACCACACTACTGGTACCTCTGGACTACCAAACACTGGTACCTCTGGACTACCAAACCACTGGTACTTCTGGACATCCACACTACTGGTACCTCTGGACTACCACAACACTGGTACCTCTACACTACGACAACACTGGTACCTCTGGACTACCACACACTGGTACCTCTGAACTACCACGCACTGGTACCTCTGGACTACCACAACACTGGTACCTCTGGACTACCACACACTGGTACCTCTGGACTACCACACACTGGTACCTCTGGACTACCACAACACTGGTACCTCTGGACTACCACACCACTGGTGGAGTCAACAAGGGAAGCAGACAGTGAGGAGTCAACAAGGGAAGCAGACAGTGAGGAGTCAACAAGGGAAGCAGACAGTGAGGAGTCAACAAGGGAAGCAGACAGTGAGGAGTCAACAAGGGAAGCAGACAGTGAGGAGTCAACAAGGGAAGCCGACAGTGAGGAGTCAACAAGGGAAGCAGACAGTGAGGAGTCAACAAGGGAAGCAGACAGTGTGGAGTCAACAAGGGAAGCAGACAGTGAGGAGTCAACAAGGGAAGCAGACAGTGAGGAGTCAACAAGGGAAGCAGACAGTGAGGAGTCAACAAGGGAAGCCGACAGTGAGGAGTCAACAAGGGAAGCAGACAGTGAGGAGTCAACAAGGGAAGCAGACAGTGAGGAGTCAACAAGGGAAGCAGACAGTGAGGAGTCAACAAGGGAAGCAGACAGTGAGGAGTCAACAAGGGAAGCAAACAGTGAGGAGTCAACAAGGGAAGCAGACAGTGAGGAGTCAACAAGGGAAGCAGACAGTGAGGAGTCAACAAGGGAAGCAGACAGTGAGGAGTCAACAAGGGAAGCAGACAGTGAGGAGTCAACAAGGGAAGCAGACAGTGAGGAGTCAACAAGGGAAGCAGACAGTGAGGAGTCAACAAGGGAAGCAGACAGTGAGGAGTCAACAAGGGAAGCAGACAGTGTGGAGTCAACAAGGGAAGCAGACAGTGAGGAGTCAACAAGGGAAGCAGACAGTGAGGAGTCAACAAGGGAAGCAGACAGTGAGGAGTCAACAAGGGAAGCAGACAGTGAGGAGTCAACAAGGGAAGCAGACAGTGAGGAGTCAACAAGGGAAGCAGACAGTGAGGAGTCAACAAGGGAAGCAAACAGTGAGGAGTCAACAAGGGAAGCAGACAGTGAGGAGTCAACAAGGGAAGCAGACAGTAAGGAGTCAACAAGGGAAGCAGACAGTGAAGAGTCAACAAGGGAAGCAGACAGTGTGGAGTCAACAAAGGAAGCAGACAGTGAGGAGTCAACAAGGGAAGCAGACAGTGAGGAGTCAACAAGGGAAGCAGACAGTGAGGAGTCAACAAGGGAAGCAGACAGTGAGGAGTCAACAAGGGAAGCAGACAGTGAGGAGTCAACAAGGGAAGCAGACAGTGAGGAGTCAACCAAGGGAAGCAGACAGTGAGGAGTCAACAAGGGAAGCAGACAGTGAGGAGTCAACAAGGGAAGCAGACAGTGAGGAGTCAACAAGGGAAGCAGACAGTGAGGAGTCAACAAGGGAAGCAGACAGTGAGGAGTCAACAAGGGAAGCAGACAGTGAGGAGTCAACAAGGGAAGCAGACAGTGTGGAGTCAACAAGGGAAGCAGACAGTGAGGAGTCAACAAGGGAAGCAGACAGTGAGGAGTCAACAAGGGAAGCAGACAGTGAGGAGTCAACAAGGGAAGCAGACAGTGAGGAGTCAACAAGGGAAGCAGACAGTTAGGAGTCAACAAGGGAAGCAGACAGTGAGGAGTCAACAAGGGAAGCAGACAGTGAGGAGTCAACAAGGGAAGCAGACAGTATGAGTCAACAAGGGAAGCAGACAGTGACAGCCTCACCACATTGCGTCACGCAACAAAGAAAGTCAAGCAGGAAACAATCAACACAAAAGTTCAATTCCAATCTTTCACTTTTGGCTTAAATGTCCAGATTATCTCATGCTGATGACCCTCTACTACCACCAGTGTTAGTGTGAGTGATCACAGTGTTACACAGTGTGAGGCCAGTGTTAGTGTGAGTGATCACAGTGTTACACAGTGTGTGGCCAGTGTTAGTGTGAGTGATCACAGTGTTACAGTGTGTGGTCAGTGTTAGTGTGAGTGATCACAGTGTTACACAGTGTGTGGTCAGTGTTAGTGTGAGTGATGACAGTGTTACACAGTGTGAGGCCAGTGTTAGTGTGAGTGATCACAGTGTTACACAGTGTGAGGCCAGTGTTAGTGTGAGTGATCACAGTGTTACACAGTGTGAGGCCAGTGTTAGTGTGAGTGATCACAGTGTTACACAGTGTGAGGCCAGTGTTAGTGTGAGTGATCACAGTGTTACACAGTGTGTGGCCAGTGTTCGTGTGAGTGATCACAGTGTTACACAGTGTGTGGTCAGTGTTAGTATGAGTGATCACAGTGTTACACAGTGTGAGGCAAGTGTTAGTGTGAGTGATCACAGTGTTACACAGTGTGAGGCAAGTGTTAGTGTGAGTGATCACAGTGTTACACAGTGTGAGGCCAGTGTTAGTGTGAGTGATCACAGTGTTACACAGTGTGAGGCAAGTGTTAGTGTGAGTGATCACAGTGTTACACAGTGTGAGGCCAGTGTTAGTGTGAGTGATCACAGTGTTACACAGTGTGTGGTCAGTGTTAGTATGAGTGATCACAGTGTTACACAGTGTGAGGCAAGTGTTAGTGTGAGTGATCACAGTGTTACACAGTGTGAGGCCAGTGTTAGTGTGAGTGATCACAGTGTTACACAGTGTGAGGCCAGTGTTAGTGTGAGTGATCACAGTGTTACACAGTGTGAGGCCATTGTTAGTATGAGTGATCACAGTGTTACACAGTGTGAGGCCAGTGTTAGTGTGAGTGATCACAGTGTTACACAGTGTGATGCCAGTGTTAGTGTGAGTGATCACAGTGTTACACAGTGTGAGGCCAGTGTTAGTGTGAGTGATCACAGTGTTACACAGTGTGATGCAAGTGTTAGTGTGAGTGATCACAGTGTTAGTGTGAGTGATCACAGTGTTACACAGTGTGAGGCCAGTGTTAGTGTGAATGATCACAGTGTTACACAGTGTGATGCCAGTGTTAGTGTGAGTGATCACAGTGTTACACAGTGTGAGGCCAGTGTTAGTGTGAGTGATCACAGTGTTACACAGTGTGATGCAAGTGTTAGTGTGAGTGATCACAGTGTTAGTGTGAGTGATCACAGTGTTACACAGTGTGAGGCCAGTGTTAGTGTGAATGATCACAGTGTTACACAGTGTGAGGCAAGTGTTAGTGTGAGTGATCACAGTGTTACACAGTGTGAGGCCAGTGTTAGTGTGAGTGATCACAGTGTTACACAGTGTGAGGCAAGGGTTAGTGTGAGTGATCACAGTGTTAGTGTGAGTGATCACAGTGTTACACAGTGTGAGGCCAGTGTTAGTGTGAGTGATCACAGTGTTACACAGTGTGATGCAAGTGTTAGTGTGAGTGATCACAGTGTTAGTGTGAGTGATCACAGTGTTACACAGTGTGAGGCCAGTGTTAGTGTGAATGATCACAGTGTTACACAGTGTGAGGCAAGTGTTAGTGTGAGTGATCACAGTGTTACACAGTGTGAGGCCAGTGTTAGTGTGAGTGATCACAGTGTTACACAGTGTGAGGCAAGGGTTAGTGTGAGTGATCACAGTGTTAGTGTGAGTGATCACAGTGTTACACAGTGTGAGGCCAGTGTTGGTGTGAGTGATCACAGTGTTACACAGTGTGAGGCCAGTGTTAGTGTGAGTGATCACAGTGTTACACAGTGTGAGGCCAGTGTTAGTGTGAGTAATCACAGTGTTACACAGTGTGAGGCAAGTGTTAGTGTGAGTGATCACAGTGTTACACAGTGTGAGGCCAGTGTTAGTGTGAGTGATCACAGTGTTACACAGTGTGAGGCCAGTGTTAGTATGAGTGGTCACATTGTTACACAGTGTGTGGCCAGTGTTAGTATGAGTGATCACAGTGTTACACAGTGTGTGGTCAGTGTTAGTATGAGTGATCACAGTGTTACACAGTGTGAGGCCAGTGTTAGTATGAGTGATCACAGTGTTACACAGTGTGTGGTCAGTGTTAGTATGAGTGATCACAGTGTTACACAGTGTGAGGCCAGTGTTAGTATGAGTGATAACAGTGTTACACAGTGTGAGGCAAGTGTTAGTGTGAGTGATCACAGTGTTACACAGTGTGAGGCCAGTGTTAGTGTGAGTGATCACAGTGTTACACAGTGTGAGGCAAGTGTTAGTGTGAGTGATAACAGTGTTACACAGTGTGAGGCCAGTGTTAGTGTGAGTGATCACAGTGTTACACAGTGTGAGGCCATTGTTAGTATGAGTGATCACAGTGTTACACAGTGTGAGGCCAGTGTTAGTGTGAGTGATCACAGTGTTACACAGTGTGAGGCAAGTGTTAGTGTGAGTGATCACAGTGTTACACAGTGTGAGGCCAGTGTTAGTGTGAGTGATCACAGTGTTACACAGTGTGAGGCCATTGTTAGTATGAGTGATCACAGTGTTACACAGTGTGAGGCCAGTGTTAGTGTGAGTGATCACAGTGTTACACAGTGTGAGGCCAGTGTTAGTGTGAGTGATCACAGTGTTACACAGTGTGAGGCCAGTGTTAGTGTGAGTGATCACAGTGTTACACAGTGTGAGGCAAGTGTTAGTGTGAGTGATCACAGTGTTACACAGTGTGAGGCCAGTGTTAGTGTGAGTGATCACAGTGTTACACAGTGTGAGGCAAGTGTTAGTGTGAGTGATCACAGTGTTAGTGTGAGTGATCACAGTGTTACACAGTGTGAGGCAAGTGTTAGTGTGAGTGATCACAGTGTTACACAGTGTGAGGCAATTGTTAGTGTGAGTGATCACAGTGTTACACAGTGTGAGGCCAGTGTTAGTGTGAGTGATCACAGTGTTACACAGTGTGAGGCCAGTGTTAGTATGAGTGATCACAGTGTTACACAGTGTGAGGCCAGTGTTAGTGTGAGTGATCACAGTGTTACACAGTGTGAGGCCAGTGTTAGTGTGAGTGATCACAGTGTTACACAGTGTGAGGCCAGTGTTAGTAGTGAGTGATCACAGTGTTACACAGTGTGTGAGGCCAGTGTTAGTGTAGTGGATCACAGTGTTACACAGTGTGATGTCAGTGTTAGTGTGAGTGATCACAGTGTTACACAGTGGTGAGGCCAGTGTTAGTGTGAGTGATCACAGTGTTACACAGTGTGAGGCCAGTGTTAGTGTGAGTGATCACAGTGTTACACAGTGTGAGGCCAGTGTTAGTGTGAGTGATCACAGTGTTACATCAGTGTGAGGCCAGTGTTAGTGTGAGTGATCAAAGTGTTACACAGTGTGAGGCCAGTGTTAGTGTGAGTGATCACAGTGTTACACAGTGTGAGGCCATTGTTAGTGTGATTGATCACAGTGTTACACAGTGGGTAGTCAGTGGTAGTAGTGAGTGATCAGAAACAGTGTTTACACAGTGGTGTGGGCCAGTGTTAGTGTGAGTGATCACAGTGTTACACAGTGTGTAGAGTCAGTTGTTAGTAGTGGATGATCAAAGTGTTACACAGTGTGATGGTCAGTGTTAGGTGTGAGTGAGTCACAGTGTTCAACAGTGTGTGGTCAGGTGTAGTGGTGAGTGATCACAGTGTTACACAGTGTGTAGGCCAGTGTTAGTGTGAGTGATCACAGTGTTACACAGTGTGAGGCCAGTGTTAGTGTGAGTGATCAACAGTGTTACACAGTGTGATGGTCAGTGTTAGTATGAGTGATCACAGGGTTACACAGTGTGAGGCAAGTGTTAGTGTGAGTGATCACAGTGTAGTGTATGAGTGATCACAGTGTTACACAGTTGTGAGGCCCGTGTTAGTGTGAGTGATCACAGTGTTACCACAGTGTGAGGCCAGTGTTATGTGAGTGATCACAGTGTTACACAGTGTGAGGCCAGTGTTAGTGTGAGTGATCACAGTGTTACACAGTGGTGAGGCCAGTGTTAGTGTGAGTGATCACAGTGTTACACAGTGTGAGGCCAGTGTTAGTATGAGTGATCACAGTGTTACACAGTGTGAGGCCAGTGTTAGTGTGAGTGATCACAGTGTTACACAGTGTGAGGCCAGTGTTAGTGTGAGTGATCACAGTGTTACACAGTGTGAGGGCAGTGTTAGTAGTGGTGATCACAGTGTTACACAGTGTGGTGGGGGGTGTTCACAGTTAGTGAGTGATCACAGGTTACACAGTGTGAGCCGCCCTTGTTAGTGAGTGATCACAGTGTTACACAGTGTGAGGCCAGTGTTAGTGTGAGTGATCACAGTGTTACACAGTGTGAGGCCAGTGTTAGTGTGAGTGATCACAGTGTTACACAGTGTGAGGCCAGTGTTAGTGTGAGTGATCACAGTGTTACACAGTGTGAGGCCAGTGTTAGTGTGAGTGATCACAGTGTTACACAGTGTGAGGCCAGTGTTAGTGTGAGTGATCACAGTGTTACACAGTGTGAGGCAGTGTTAGTAGTGAGTGATCACAGTGTTACACAGTGTGAGGCAAGTGTTAGTGTGAGTGATCACAGTGTTTACACAGTGTGAGGTCCAGTGTTAGTGTGAGTGATCACAGTGTTACACAGTGTGAGGCCAGTGTTAGTGTGAGTGATCACAGTGTTACACAGTGTGTGGCCAGTGTTAGTAGTGAGTGATCACAGTGTTACACTAGTGTGAGGCAGTGTTAGTGTGAGTGATCACAGTGTTACACAGTGTGAGGCCAGTGTTAGTGTGAGTGATCACAGTGTTACACAGTGTGAGGCCAGTGTTAGTGTGAGTGATCACAGTGTTACACAGTGTGAGGCCAGTGTTAGTATGAGTGATCACAGTGTTAGTATGAGTGATCACAGTGTTACACAGTGTGAGGCCAGTGTTAGTGTGAGTGATCTCAGTGTTACACAGTGTGAGGCCAGTGTTAGTGTGAGTGATCACAGTGTTACACAGTGTGAGGCCAGTGTTAGTGTGAGTGATCACAGTGTGAGGCCAGTGTTAGTGTGAGTGATCACAGTGTTACACAGTGTGAGGCCAGTGTTAGTGTGAGTGATCACAGTGTTACACAGTGTGAGGCCAGTGTTAGTGTGAGTGATCACAGTGTTACACAGTGTGAGGCCAGTGTTAGTGTGAGTGATCACAGTGTTACACAGTGTGAGGCAGTGTTAGTGTGAGTGATCACAGTGTTACACAGTGTGAGGCCAGTGTTAGTGTGAGTGATCACAGTGTTACACAGTGTGAGGCCAGTGTTAGTGTGAGTGATCACAGTGTTACACAGTGTGAGGCCAGTGTTAGTGTGAGTGATCACAGTGTTACACAGTGTGAGGCAGTGTTAGTGTGAGTGATCACAGTGTTACACAGTGTGAGGCCAGTGTTAGTGTGAGTGATCACAGTGTTACACAGTGTAGAGGCCAGTGTTAGTGTGAGTGATCACAGTGTTACACAGTGTGAGGCCAGTGTTAGTGTGAGTGATCACAGTGTTACACAGTGTGAGGCAGTGTTAGTGTGAGTGATCACAGTGTTACACAGTGTGAGGCCAGTGTTAGTGTGAGGTGATCACAGTGTTACACAGTGTGAGTCAGTGTTAGTGTGAGTGATCACAGTGTTACACAGTGTGAGGCAGTGTTAGTATGAGTGATCACAGTGTTACACAGTGTGAGGCCAGTGTTAGTGTGAGTGATCACAGTGTTACACAGTGTGAGGCCAGTGTTAGTGTGAGTGATCACAGTGTTACACAGTGTGAGGCCAGTGTTAGTGTGAGTGATCACAGTGTTACACAGTGTGAGGTCAAGTGTTAGTGTGAGTGATCACAGTGTTACACAGTGTGAGGCCAGTGTTTAGTGTGAGTGATCACAGTGTTACACAGTGTGAGGCCAGTGTTAGTGTGAGTGATCACAGTGTTACACAGTGTGAGGCCAGTGTTAGTGTGAGTGATCACAGTGTTACACAGTGTGAGGCCAGTGTTAGTGTGAGTGATCACAGTGTTACACAGTGTGAGGCAAGTGTTAGTGTGAGTGATCACAGTGTTACACAGTGTGAGGCCAGTGTTAGTGTGAGTGATCACAGTGTTACACAGTGTGAGGCCAGTGTTAGTGTGAGTGATCACAGTGTTACACAGTGTGAGGCCAGTGTTAGTGTGAGTGATCACAGTGTTACACAGTGTGAGGTCAGTGTTAGTGTGAGTGATCACAGTGTTACACAGTGTGAGGCCAGTGTTAGTAGTGAGTGATCACAGTGTTACACAGTGTGAGGCAAGTGTTAGTGTGAGTGATCACAGTGTTACACAGTGTGAGGCCAGTGTTAGTGTGAGTGATCACAGTGTTACACAGTGTGAGGTCAGTGTTAGTGTGAGTGATCACAGTGTTACACAGTGTGAGGCCAGTGTTAGTGTGAGTGATCACAGTGTTACACAGTGTGAGGCCAGTGTTAGTGTGAGTGATCACAGTGTTACACAGTGTGAGGCCAGTGTTAGTGTGAGTGATTCACAGTGTTAACACAGTGTGAGGGCCAGTGTTAGTGGTGAGTGATCACAGTGTTTACACAGTGTGAGGACAAAGTGTGTAGTGGTGAGTGGATCACAGTGTTACGCAGGTGAGGCCAGTGTTAGTTGTGAGTGATCACAGTGTTAACAGTGTGAGGCCATTGTTAGTAGTGAGTGATCACAGTGTTACACAGTGTGGAGGCAAGTGTTAGTGTGAAGTGAGCACAGTGTTACACAGTGTGAGGCCACGTGTTAGTGTGAGTGATCACAAGTGTTTACAAGTGTGAGGCCAGTGTTAGTGTGAGTGATCACAGTGTTACACAGTGTGAGGCCAGTGTTAAGTAGTGAGTGATCACAGTGTTACACGTGTGAGGCAAGTGTAGTGTGAGTGATCACAGTGTGTATGTGAGTGATCGAACAGTGTTAACACAGTGTTGAAGGCCAGTGTTAGTGTTGAGTGATTCACAGTGGTGTAACACAGTGTGTGAGGCAAAGTGTTAGTGTGAGTGATCACAGTGTTACACAGTGTGAGGCCAGTGTTAGTGTGAGTGATCACAGTGTTACACAGTGTGGGCGCAGTGTTAGTGTGAGTGATCACAGTGTTTACACAGTGTGAGGCCAGTGTTAGTATGAGTGGATCACAGTGTTACACAGTGTGTGGCCAGTGTTAGTATGAGTGATCACAGTGTTACACAGTGTGAGGCCAGTGTTAGTATGAGTGATCACAGTGTTACACAGTGTGAGGCAGTGTTAGTGTGAGTGATCACAGTTGTTACACAGTGTGAGGCCAGTGTTAGTGTGAGTGATCACAGTGTTACACAGTGTGAGGCCAGTGTTAGTGTGAGTGATCACAGTGTTACACAGTGTGAGGCCATGGTTAGTGTGAGTGATCACAGTGTTACACAGTGTGAGGTCCAGTGTTAGTATGAGTTATCCAGTGTTACACAGTGTGAGGCCAAGTGTTAGTGTGAGTGATCACAGTGTTAACAGTGTTGAGGCAGTGTTAGTGTGAGTGATCACAGTGTTTACACAGTGTGTGAGGCAAGTGTTAGTGTGAGTGATCACAGTGTTATTGTTGAGTGATCACAGTGTTACACAGTGTGAGGCCAGTGTTAGTGTGAGTGATCAAGTGTTTTACACATGTGAGGCCAGTGTTAGTGTGAGTGATCACAGTGTTACACAGTGTGAGGCCAGTGTTAGTGTGAGTGATCACAGTGTTACACAGTGTGAGGCCAGTGTTAGTGTGAGTGATCACAGTGTTACACAGTGTGAGGCCAGTGTTAGTGTGAGTGATCACAGTGTTACACAGTGTGAGGCCAGTGTTAGTGTGAGTGATCACAGTGTTACACAGTGTGAGGCAGTGTTAGTGTGAGTGATCACAGTGTTACACAGTGTGAGGCCAGTGTTAGTGTGAGTGATCACAGTGTTACACAGTGTGAGGCAGTGTTAGTGTGAGTGATCACAGTGTTACACAGTGTGAGGCAGTGTTAGTGTGAGTGATCACAGTGTTACACAGTGTGAGGCCAGTGTTAGTGTGAGTGATCACAGTGTTACACAGTGTGAGGCCAGTGTTAGTGTGAGTGATCACAGTGTTACACAGTGTGAGGCCAGTGTTAGTGTGAGTGATCACAGTGTTACACAGTGTGAGGCAAGTGTTAGTGTGAGTGATCACAGTGTTACACAGTGTGAGGCCAGTGTTAGTGTGAGTGATCACAGTGTTACACAGTGTGAGGCAGTGTTAGTGTGAGTGATCACAGTGTTACACAGTGTGAGGCCAGTGTTAGTGTGAGTGATCACAGTGTTACACAGTGTGAGGCAGTGTTAGTAGTGAGTGATCACAGTGTTACACAGTGTGAGGTCAGTGTTAGTATGAGTGATCACAGTGTTACACAGTGTGAGGCCAGTGTTAGTGTGAGTGATCACAGTGTTACACAGTGTGTGGTCAGTGTTAGTGTGAGTGATCACAGTGTTACACAGTGTGAGGCCAGTGTTAGTATGAGTGATCACAGTGTTACACAGTGTGTGGTCAGTGTTAGTGTGAGTGATCACAGTGTTACACAGTGTGAGGCCAGTGTTAGTGTGAGTGATCACAGTGTTACACAGTGTGATGGCCAGTGTTAGTGTGAGTGATCACAGTGTTACACAGTGTGAGGCCAGTGTTAGTGTGAGTGATCACAGTGTTACACAGTGTGAGGCCAGTGTTAGTATTGGGTGATCACAGTGTTACACAGTGTGAGGCAGTGTTAGTGTGAGTGATCACAGTGTTACACAGTGTGAGGCCAGTGTTAGTGTGAGTGATCACAGTGTTACACAGTGTGAGGCCAGTGTTAGTTGTGAGTGATCACAGTGTTACACAGTGTGAGGCCATTGTTAGTGTGAGTGATCACAGTGTTACACAGTGTGAGGCCAGTGTTAGTATGAGTGATCACAGTGTTACACAGTGTGAGGCCAGTGTTAGTGTGAGTGATCACAGTGTTACACAGTGTGAGGTCAGTGTTAGTATGAGTGATCACAGTGTTACACAGTGTGAGGCCAAGTGTTAGTGTGAGTGATCACAGTGTTACACAGTGTGAGGCAGTGTTAGTGTGAGTGATCACAGTGTTACACAGTGTGAGGCCAGTGTTAGTGTGAGTGATCACAGTGTTACACAGTGTGAGGCCAGTGTTAGTGTGAGTGATCACAGTGTTACACAGTGTGAGGCCAGTGTTAGTGTGAGTGATCACAGTGTTACACAGTGTGAGGCCAGTGTTAGTGTGAGTGATCACAGTGTTACACAGTGTGAGGTCAGTGTTAGTGTGAGTGATCACAGTGTTACACAGTGTGAGGCCATTGTTAGTATGAGTGATCACAGTGTTACATAGTGTGAGGCCAGTGTTAGTGTGAGTGATCACAGTGTTACACAGTGTGAGGCCAGTGTTAGTGTGAGTGATCACAGTGTTACACAGTGTGAGGCCAGTGTTAGTGTGAGTGATCACAGTGTTACACAGTGTGAGGCAAGTGTTAGTGTGAGTGATCACAGTGTTAGTGTGAGTGATCACAGTGTTACAGAGTGTGAGGCCAGTGTTAGTGTGAATGATCACAGTGTTACACAGTGTGAGGCAAGTGTTAGTGTGAGTGATCACAGTGTTACACAGTGTGAGGCCAGTGTTAGTGTGAGTGATCACAGTGTTACACAGTGTGAGGCAAGGGTTAGTGTGAGTGATCACAGTGTTAGTGTGAGTGATCACAGTGTTACACAGTGTGAGGCCAGTGTTAGTGTGAGTGATCACAGTGTTACACAGTGTGAGGCAAGTGTTAGTGTGAGTGATCACAGTGTTACACAGTGTGAGGCCAGTGTTAGTGTGAGTGATCACAGTGTTACACAGTGTGAGGCAAGTGTTAGTGTGAGTGATCACAGTGTTACACAGTGTGAGGCCAGTGTTAGTGTGAGTGATCACAGTGTTACACAGTGTGAGGCCAGTGTTAGTGTGAGTGATCACAGTGTTACACAGTGTGAGGCCAGTGTTAGTATGAGTGATCACAGTGTTACACAGTGTGAGGCCAGTGTTAGTAGTGAGTGATCACAGTGTTTACACAGTGGTGAGTCCAGTGTTAGTATGAGTGATCACAGTGTTACACAGTGTGAGGCCAGTGTTAGTATGAGTGATCACAGTGTTACACAGTGTGATGGTCAGTGTTAGTGTGAGTGATCACATGTGTTAAGATGTGACGTGATCACAGGTTAAGTGTGATGAGTCACAGTGTTAGTGTGAGTGATCACACAGTGTTACCACAGTGTGAGGCCATGTTGTTAGTGTGAATGTGATCACAGTGTTACACCGTGTGAGGGCACATTGTTAGTGTGAGTGATCACAGTGTTACACAGTGTGAGGCCAGTGTTTAGTGTGAGTGATCACATGTTACACAGTAGTGAGGCCGAGTGTTAGTGTGAGTGACTCACAGTGTTACCACAGTGTAAGGCCAGTGTTAGTATGAGTGATCACAGTGTTACACAGTGTGAGGCAGTGTTAGTGTGAGTGATCACAGTGTTACACAGTGTGAGGTCAGTGTTAGTGTGAAGTGATCACAGTGTTACACGTGTGAGGCCAGTGTTAGTGTGAGTGATCACAGTGTTACACAGTGTGAGGCAAGTGTTAGTGTGAGTGATCACAGTGTTACACAGTGTGAGGCCAGTGTTAGTGTGAGTGATCACAGTGTTACACAGTGTGAGGCCAGTGTTAGTGTGAGTGATCACAGTGTTACACAGTGTGAGGCCAGTGTTAGTGTGAGTGATCACAGTGTTACACAGTGTGAGGCAGTGTTAGTGTGAGTGATCACAGTGTGAGTGATCACAGTGTTACACAGTGTGAGGCCAGTGTTAGTGTGAGTGATCACAGTGTTACACAGTGTGAGGCAGTGTTAGTGTGAGTGATCACAGTGTTACACAGTGTGAGGCCAGTGTTAGTGTGAGTGATCACAGTGTTACACAGTGTGAGGCCAGTGTTAGTGTGAGTGATCACAGTGTTACACAGTGTGAGGCCAGTGTTAGTGTGAGTGATCACAGTGTTACACAGTGTGAGGCCAGTGTTAGTGTGAGTGATCACAGTGTTACACAGTGTGAGGCAGTGTTAGTGTAGTGATCACAGTGTTACACAGTGTGAGGCCAGTGTTAGTGTGAGTGATCACAGTGTTACACAGTGTGAGGCAGTGTTAGTGTGAGTGATCACAGTGTTACACAGTGTGAGGCCAGTGTTAGTGTGAGTGATCACAGTGTTACACAGTGTGAGGCCAGTGTTAGTGTGAGTGATCACAGTGTTACACAGTGTGAGGCCAGTGTTAGTGTGAGTGATCACAGTGTTACACAGTGTGAGGCCAGTGTTAGTGTGAGTGATCACAGTGTTACACAGTGTGAGGCCAGTGTTAGTGTGAGTGATCACAGTGTTACACAGTGTGAGGCCAGTGTTAGTGTGAGTGATCACAGTGTTACACAGTGTGAGGCAAGTGTTAGTGTGAGTGATCACAGTGTTACACAGTGTGAGGCCAGTGTTAGTGTGAGTGATCACAGTGTTACACAGTGTGAGGCCAGTGTTAGTGTGAGTGATCACAGTGTTACACAGTGTGAGGCCAGTGTTAGTGTGAGTGATCACAGTGTTACACAGTGTGAGGCCAGTGTTAGTGTGAGTGATCACAGTGTTACACAGTGTGAGGCCAGTGTTAGTGTGAGTGATCACAGTGTTACACAGTGTGAGGCCAGTGTTAGTGTGAGTGATCACAGTGTTACACAGTGTGAGGCCAGTGTTAGTGTGAGTGATCACAGTGTTACACAGTGTGAGGCCAGTGTTAGTGTGAGTGATCACAGTGTTACACAGTGTGAGGCCAGTGTTAGTGTGAGTGATCACAGTGTTACACAGTGTGAGGCCAGTGTTAGTGTGAGTGATCACAGTGTTACACAGTGTGAGGCCAGTGTTAGTGTGAGTGATCACAGTGTTACACAGTGTGAGGCCAGTGTTAGTGTGAGTGATCACAGTGTTACACAGTGTGAGGCCAGTGTTAGTGTGAGTGATCACAGTGTTACACAGTGTGAGGCCAGTGTTAGTGTGAGTGATCACAGTGTTACACAGTGTGAGGCCAGTGTTAGTGTGAGTGATCACAGTGTTACACAGTGTGAGGCCAGTGTTAGTGTGAGTGATCACAGTGTTACACAGTGTGAGGCCAGTGTTAGTGTGAGTGATCACAGTGTTACACAGTGTGATCACAGTGTTACACAGTGTGAGGCCAGTGTTAGTGTGAGTGATCACAGTGTTACACAGTGTGAGGCAAGTGTTAGTGTGAGTGATCACAGTGTTACACAGTGTGAGGCCAGTGTTAGTATGAGTGATCACAGTGTTACACAGTGTGAGGCCAGTGTTAGTATGAGTGATCACAGTGTTACACAGTGTGTGGTCAGTGTTAGTGTGAGTGATCACAGTGTTACACAGTGTGAGGCCAGTGTTAGTAGTGAGTGATCACAGTGTTACACAGTGTGAGCCAGGTGTTAGTGTGAGTGATCACAGTGTTACACAGTAGTGAGGCCAGTGTTAGTGTGAGTGATCACAGTGTTACACAGTGTGAGGCCAGTGTTAGTGTGAGTGATCACAGTGTTACACAGTGTGAGGCCATTGTTAGTGTGAGTGATCACAGTGTTACACAGTGTGAGGTCAGTGTTAGTATGAGTGATCACAGTGTTACACAGTGTGAGGCCAGTGTTAGTGTGAGTGATCACAGTGTTACAGTGTGTGGTCAGTGTTAGTGTGAGTGATCACAGTGTTACACAGTGTGAGGCCAGTGTTAGTGTGAGTGATCACAGTGTTACACAGTGTGAGGCCAGTGTTAGTGTGAGTGATCACAGTGTTACACAGTGTGAGGCAGTGTTAGTGTGAGTGATCACAGTGTTACACAGTGTGAGGCCAGTGTAGTGTGAGTGATCACAGTGTTACACAGTGTGAGGCCAGTGTTAGTGTGAGTGATCACAGTGTTACACAGTGTGAGGCCAGTGTTAGTGTGAGTGATCACAGTGTTACACAGTGTGAGGCCAGTGTTAGTGTGAGTGATCACAGTGTTACACAGTGTGAGGCAGTGTTAGTGTGAGTGATCACAGTGTTACACAGTGTGAGGCAGTGTTAGTGTGAGTGATCACAGTGTTACACAGTGTGAGGCCAGTGTTAGTGTGAGTGATCACAGTGTTACACAGTGTGAGGCAGTGTTAGTGTGAGTGATCACAGTGTTACACAGTGTGAGGCCAGTGTTAGTGTGAGTGATCACAGTGTTACACAGTGTGAGGCCAGTGTTAGTGTGAGTGATCTCAGTGTTACATAGAGTGAAGCCAGTGTTAGTGTGAGTGATCACAGTGTTACACAGTGTGAGACCAGTGTTAGTGTGAGTGATCACAGTGTTACACAGTGTGAGACCAATTTGAGTGCCTCATCCTAGCGTTACATGTAATGACGTTAACTCCAAGAGAGACTGATACATTATTTACAAGGAAGGGTTCACTACCACTTTGATATTGGTATTAACTATCAGTATTATGGTGTATATGTGAGGTGCTGCGAGGCCTGATAACAACTGGTAAATATTTACCATCATAACATGTTTACTGATTCAGCTAGTGCCCCGCCAATGTTATTCACTCAGTAGTGTTATTGTGGCAACGACAATGTATTATTTGTCAATTATACATGTTACTGAAGTAGCAAATGTTTCAATTTATGATACAAGGGAAGCTAGTGGCCGTAGCAGTCAGTACAAAGTATTAATACATCAGAAGAAATGTTCTATTCATTTCTTGTACAGTTGCTATATGGTAGCATCTTCACCCCATACATGTACGTCTGTCCTAAACTAATAGGGGTCGGATATAGGCTGGTCGGGGGTAGGCCTAACTTAATTTAAATGCTATAACATATATATCAGTTTATAACGCTACCCTCACGTACTATTTTCACAGACTAAAATTATATCGTTTAGAGAAATCTGAGTTTGAAAAAACGTAGAGTTTACAACAAACTCTACGTTTTTACAAACTTTTTTGATGAGTTACTCGAGTGGGAAGATAATTACAGTGATAAAGACTAGATGGTTACATAGACGTACACATAGATGGGTAGATAGATGGATAGTTTTATAGATAGATAGATAGATGGATGGATAGACGGAGAATGTATTGATGGATAAATGTATTGATAGATAGATGGATATATAGACAGATGGATACATGGATGGAAAAAGGATTTGACTGATCGAGTCACTTCTGGGGTGTGAGTTTTCAGTTGCATATATGCCTGGGGTCCATTCAGGCATGTTCGCATTTGTGTTCCTCGCGTGTGCCCCAAAGAATGATGTGATTCGATAAAATACCATGCCCAAGATTACCATCAGAGTGCCGGCGGGCTGTTGGGGAAATAGCCTCGGCTACCATCAGCTGTTGTCCGGTCGTGATGGTCAAGTGGATAAGGTGCCCTGTACACCAGTTGCATAGTGCTCCTGGCAGTATGGGTTTGAGTCACTTCTGGGGTGTGAGATTTCATATTATACATATTATATATATATAAGGGAGTACCCACGACTACCCAAGTGAAAGACAGTAACAACGAATAATTCAACAATTAAACAATAATTACTTAAACAATACATGTATATCAAAACGTTTCAAGGCTTTGTCAATATTTTCGAACTCCGAAAAATATAGTAAACATAACATTTTTTGGCCGGAGTTTCCCAGTGCATATTTTATTATAATATGTACGATGTGCTTTGCTAAGGCAAACTTCCAAAAAACTTAGTGGTTAATAAAGCCCTACTCATCATCTATGTCTTCACATGCCCACTCGGGGACTGTCAGAACCAACGTGCTCAATATATAGGCAAGACAACAACATCCCATTTCAAGACGCCTAACAATACACAAGTAGCAAGGTCCTGTTAAAGAACATATAATCCTTATTCATAACTAGACCATCACAAGAAATATTCTCACAAACACAACCAGCGTCTCGAAAGACATAAGCCTACAAACGTCACTAAAAATATGCCTACCCCCACCCCCTATTTTTTTGGTCTCTTATTTTTACCCTTCTCTTATTCTATATCACCTCACTTTGTGGGGCCATGTGAGCAACACATATGTGAAAAAGCTTGAATGGTCCCCAAGCCAATATGCAACTGAAAACTCCACCCCCCCCAGAAGGATTCGAAAGCAATATGCCCAAAGCACTGCAACTGGCTTACCCGGTACCTTAACCACTCGACCAACCGTAACCGTACAAAAGACATTGGTAGGTGAGACTATATCCCCAACGTCTCGACGACACTTGGCGGTAAGCTTGGGCATAGTTATTTCATGGAATCACCTCACTTTGTTCACGTGGCCCCACAAATTGAGGTGACTCGATGAAATAATTATGCCCAAGCTTGCCACCAAGTGCCAGTCCTTCTTAGTGAGGGGCAAGTGTGCTGACCACAAACACCCTATGACACTCACCATACCATGACATATCACCCTGCAAAGGTCCTCGAGACAAGCCTCATATGACAGGTCCTCACCCATGGACACATAAAGAGACATTCTTTGATAGATATAGATAATAAGAACATCAGCAGCTGCAATAATATAAGGTATTACCAGCACCAAATATCTGGAGCTGGAATATCTCCAAATATATCTCCTGAATATATTAGCACTGTAGTTTATCTTTGATTAGGATGGTTACTCTCATAATCAAGAAATATTATTAAGAGTATATGTGTTTCATCAATGAGAATATGAGGTACATCAATGATTATGTGAGATCAATCAATGATTATGTGAGATCAATCAATGAGTGAATGAGGTCTATCAATAGGCATGTGAGCTCCAACAATGAGTGTTTGATTGATAGAATAGACAAAGATACAACGTCCAATATCAGGAACGTTAAAAGGAAAGAATTGCGCAGAATTGAGTCTATATACTGAGACTAATGAAAAAAATGTGCATCGTAGACCTCAAGGAAAAACTTCCCCAGCATTAGAGTTGTAAATAAATGCAGCGAGTTAGATGGGGAAATAGATGAAGACAGGTCAATACACATGTTTTATACCAAATACTTTAGAAAATGCAAGAAAAGTCATTGCAATAGCAGACTGCTCGAGTGCAGGGCTCTAGAGCTGAAACTCGACCCTGATAGCGGATTCAAGAAAGCGCTTAGGCAAGTATAATAAAGTAGATCATGCATAAATAGCGAACGCGACTCAGGTGTTCAAAATGAGAACACACACACAATATAGACACAGTTTAGAGAACACAAGCAACAAGCACACTCACTGAGGAAGACATTCAACAGCTTAAATTACATTAATATAAAAGGTTGAGTATAATTCTCTGCTTTAAAGCTGTCATGGCGTCCGTTTCCACACATAAAAGGTTTCTGCCTCCAGAACGAAATTAACATTACCGTAATTAGCAGACCTCAGGATGAAGGCCTCATTATTGCTTAAAAAAACACTTTCTTTTTGACAAGTGTGACAAACCATTAAATATTCATCAGTTATTGACACATGTTTCAGAGACGCGTAATATTACAACCAAAATAGTAATATTCTAAGTATTCATTTTCAATACACCAAAACGTATAAGAGAATAACAAGTATTCCCATTAACTCCAGGCATCACCGACACGCTGCACTACAGTCAATATTGTTCTATGTGGAGTGAAGAACCACCAGTAAACCTTCTTTTGGAATAATTTAAAGAGTTCGTAAAAAGTAAATATTAGAGCCAAACTTAACTATTTCTAGGCCTAGTATATAGCACATATATGTACTATATAAGGCCGAGGACAGTGTGTATTAGGCCTAGGAATGTTAGGAGACGTTTGGGTCAGTCAGCTTCACATAGTTATGTTGCTGATGAAAAAGTTTCCGGTTTTTCTAAATTCAATATTGCAAAGGTCTACATTTTGTTGGTCCATCGCTATATATAGGAACTATTTGGTGGGAAGTACCAATAAGAACTTCTATTTAAGGAGTCTGGGCTGCAACATCCAGCTGCAAACATTGCCACGCAATCTTGCACAATCAATGAGATATTTATTGAAATATTTCATTCTCAATCGACTTGAGAATGGTCCAGGACGGACCGAAACGTCGTCGGCCCTTCATTTCCTAGTGTGTGGTCTGGTCAACAAACGTCAGCCACGTTATTGTGACTCATCGCCTGCATATTTATTGAATATAACAAAGGAACATCATGATTGTCGACATCGCTCGTTGTGCTTGTCGGCTTTCATCAAAGTTCAAAATTGACTTCAACTTTAAAGTCATCAACTTTCTAAGTAATGCACAGAGAAGAAAAGTTTAAATTGCTTATCAGTAAGTTGGTGAAGCATGGAAATTTGTTTTAACACTTCTCATGGCATAGTTTACTTGTAAAAAACAACCCTGTCACTTAGCTTGGCCACCAGGACCAGTGTCACTTGGCTTGGCCACCAGGACCAGTGTCACTTGGCTTGGCCACCAGGACCAGTGTCACTTGGCTTGGCCACCAGGACCAGTGTCACTTGGCTTGGCCACCAGGACCAGTGTCACTTGGCTTGGCCACCAGGACCAGTGTCACTTGGCTTGGCCACCAGGACCAGTGTCACTTGGCTTGGCCACCAGGACCAGTGTCACTTGGCTTGGCCCCCCGGGCCAGTGTCACTTGGCTTGGCCCACAGGACCAGTGTCACTTGGCTTGGCCCCCAGGACCAGTGTCATTTGGCAAGGCCCCCAGGACCAGTGTCACTTGGCTTGGCTCCCAGGACCAGTGTCACTTGGCTTGGCCCCCAGGACCAGTGTCATTTGGCTAGGCCCCCAGGACCAGTGTCACTTGGCTTGGCCCCCAGGACCAGTGTCATTTGGCAAGGCCCCCAGGACCAGTGTCACTTGGCTTGGCTCCCAGGACCAGTGTCACTTGGCTTGGCCCCCAGGACCAGTGTCATTTGGCTAGGCCCCCAGGACCAGTGTCACTTGGCTTGGCCCCCAAAGCCAGTGTCACTTGGCTTGGCCCCCAGGACCAGTGTCACTTGGCTTGGCCCCCAGGACCAGTGTCATTTGGCTAGGCCCCCAGGACCAGTGTCATTTGGCTAGGCCCCCAGGACCAGTGTCACTTGGCTTGGCCCCCAAAGCCAGTGTCACTTGGCTTGGCTCCCAAGACCAGTGTCACTTGGCTTGGCCCCCAAGACCAGTGTCACTTGGTTCTCAAGGTCAGTGTCATTTGGTTTGGCCCCCAGGACCAGTGTCACTTGGCTTGGCCCCCAGGACCAGTGTCACTTGGCTTGGCCCCTAGGACCAGTGTCACTTGGCTTGGCCCCCAGGACCAGTGTCACTTGGCTTGGCCCCTAGGACCAGTGTCACTTGGCTTGGCCCCCAGGACCAGTGTCACTTGGCTTGGCCCCCAGGACCAGTGTCACTTGGCTTGGCCCCCAGGACCAGTGTCACTTGCCTTGGCCCCCAGGGCCAGTGTCACTTGGCTTGGCCCCCAGGACCAGTGTCACTTGTCTTGACCCCCAGGGCCAGTGTCATTTGGCTTGGCCCCCAGGACCAGTGTCACTTGTCTTGGCCCCCAAGATCAGTGTCACTTGGCTTGGCCCCCAGGACCAGTGTCACTTGGCTTGGCCCCCAGGACCAGTGTCACTTGGCTTGGCCCCCAGGACCAGTGTCACTTGGCTTGGCCCCTAGGACCAGTGTCACTTGGCTTGGCCCCCAGGACCAGTGTCACTTGACTTGGCCCCAAGGACCAGTGTCACTTGGCTTGGCCCCCAGGATCAGTGTCACTTGGCTTGGCCCCCCGGGCTAGTGTCACTTGGCATGGCCCCCCAGGACCAGTGTCACTTGGCTTGGCCCCCCGGGCCAGTGTCACTTATCTTGGCCCCCAGGACCAGTGTCACTTGGCTTGGCCCCCCGGGCTAGTGTCACTTGTTTTGGCCCCCAGGACCAGTGTCACTTGGCTTGGCCCCCAACCCAGTGTCACTTGGCTTGGCCCCCAGGACCAGTGTCACTTGGCTTGGCCCCCAGGACCAGTGTCACTTGGCTTGGCCCCCCCAGGACCAGTGTCACTTGGCTTGGCCCCCAGGACCAGTGTCACTTGGCTTGGCCCCCAGGACCAGTGTCACTTGACTTGGCCCCTAGGATCAGTGTCACTTGACTTGGCTCCTGGACCAGTGTCACTTGGCTTGGCCCCCAGGACCAGTGTCACTTGGCTTGGCCCCCAGGACCAGTGTCACTTGGCTTGGCCCCCAGGACCAGTGTCACTTGGCTTGGCCCCAAGGATCAGTGTCACTTGGCTTGGCCCCAAGGATCAGTGTCACTTGACTTGGCCCCAAGGACCAGTGTCACTTGACTTGGCCCCCAGGATCAGTGTCACTTGATTTGGCCACCAGGACCAGTGTCACTTGGCTTGGCCTTCAAGACACTCTTACTCCCCACTTAGACGACAGTGACGATTACTGGCCTGAGATCACGGTGCACAGTAGCTAAGTGATCCCTACCTACTGATGACTGACAACTAACGGACTCAGAACACGGTACACAGTGGCTAATTACACATACCGACGACTGTGATCTCAGTTCAGAGTAGCCAAACTATCACCATCTCCTTTACTTAATTATTATAATTGTGAGGTATTATACTAGAAAAAAATTACAAGAAAATTCTATGTATTAAGATTCAAGCAAGTTTATCTATAAAAATAAATTAATTTTTCTTTTAAATATTTCTCAGTTTTTATGCAAAACTGTCAGGTGAATTTAGGTGATTTAAAAATTGCTTTAAAATATGTACCTTGTTTTATACATAATTTTTTATTTTGATATTAATTAGTATTTTTGCTAAAAATTTATTGTAATTAAGAAAAATTTTATTTGCTTGCCTTCCCTCACTCCTGAGGAAGACTATTGAGTTCATTTTTAATACATATTTAAAGGGTGACTATAATATTGACAATATATTGTGTTGATTCATTGTTTCAAGAGAAGTGCTATGCTGGAAGATGACCATTTGTTGATGGGTCATGACTATAGGCGCACCCTTTCTCTCCTCTTCTAAACCTTCTTTCTCTTTATACACGACGACCACTAGGAAGCCTCGTGATGGTGCGAGTCACCAAACTCCTGTGGGTTGCAACAACACTGGTCTCAGAACATGCTATATTGTAGATAAGTGATCCCCACTTACGACTGTGACGATCAGTGGCCCCAGAACAAGTTGCACAATAGCTAAGTGATCATGGCCCCCAGGACCAGTGATGACTGTGTGACGACCATTTGCTTTAGAACATGCTGCACAGTAGTTAACTGATCCGTACTTACTGACTCTATGACGACCAGTGGTCTCAGAATACGGTGCACAGTAGATAAGTGATTCCTACGTACTGACGAATAGTGGCCTCAGAACACGGTGCACAGTAGCTAAGTAATCCGCGCTTAATGACGACTACTAGGCTCAGAACATGGTACACAGTAGTTCATTACTCATAGCGACAAATGTGATCTCAGTTCAGAGTAGCCAAGCTATCACCAATTGCTGATGAGTGAGAATCCAGTCATTGTTTCTAGCTGCATCCCATCCTCCAAATTGACAGTACGATTTAATACTAAGTGAAAATAAGTACAATTCCTAACTGCTATGAATAGTATATAATTGCACTTATTTCTCTTCTTACATTTACCACCCCATTTTTAGAGGACGGGCTTCTATATACTATAATTATTAAGTATAATTTATAAAATTTTAAAGTATATAGTTGTTGTGTAAAGTATTAAGCGCAAGTTTATAAATAAATATTTTTTGTTTTTATTTTATATTTTTTAATAATTTTTATACAAAACTGTCTAATGATTTCAAGCGAATTTAAAATTGTCCTAAAAACTGATCATTATTTTATATAATATATTTAATTTTTATATGATTTATTTTTGTCTTACTGTAATTAAGATGATATAAGTGTTATTTATTTGCTTGTCCTCCCAAACGCCTGAGGAAAATTGAAGTGTTGATTTTCTATTCATCGTTAAAGGGTTACTATAATATTCAGAATATATTGTGTTAATTCATTGTTTCAATGATGAAAGATGACCATTTGTTGATGTGTCATGACTACAGGCGCACCCTTTCTCTCCTCTTCTAAACTTTTTTCTCTTTATACACGACGACCACTAGGAAGCCTCATGATGGCGAGTCACCAAACTCTTGTGGGTTGCAACCACACTGGTCTCAGAACATGGTACAATGTAGCTAATGTTAGGACCCCAGGTAGCCTGAAGAACGAGTCTAACTGTCGTAGACTCCGCCCACTGGACCTGATTGAGAAGTTAGAGGAAGTGTAAATATATGAATGTATTCTAAATACATGACAAATGTCAGTGAATAGTTTAAAAGCATGCGCAGAGGATGAACATGTAAATAAGTGACATGACATGAGATGTCGATACTTTGCTGACATGAAGTGAGACTCGCGGGACATCTTGACCATACTTGAGCAACAGAAGTTGTGAGGGAATGTCGCGTTGTGTTGAGCTCCTGGTAGAGGAGGACCACCTAGTTGTGTGCTCCTTCAAGAGGAGGGAATCAGGCAGGCGTTTATGTGGGAAGACTTAATGTACTCAAGTCAGGAGCAGAAGAGCTGTGAGGCAGTCTAAAAGAGACCTGGTTGGATGTCATAGGAGGACATCTTGGAGCAGCAGCTGATTGAGCGCCCTCCAGATACAAATTCTGCGGTTTGTGAGGGAGAACTGCAACGTTTGTGAGGGAGAACTGCAACGTTTGTGAGGGAGAACTACAACGTTTGTGAGGGAGAACTGCAACGTTTGTGAGGGAGAACTGCAACGTTTGTGAGGGAGAACTACAACGTTTGTGTGGGAGAACTGCAACGTTTGTGTGGGAGAACTGCAACGTTTGTGTGGGAGAACTACAACGTTTGTGTGGGAGAACTGCAACGTTTGTGTGGGAGAACTGCAACGTTTGTGTGGGAGAACCACAACGTTTGTGTGGGAGAACTACAACGTTTGTGTGGGAGAACTGCAACGTTTGTGTGGGAGAACTGCAACGTTTGTGTGGGAGAACTACAACGTTTGTGTGGGAGAACTACAACGTTTGTGTGGGAGAACAACTACGTTTGTGTGGGAGAACTACAACGTTTGTGTGGGAGAACTACAACGTTTGTGTGGGAGAACTGCAACGTTTGTGTGGGAGAACTACAACGTTTGTGTGGGAGAACTGCAACGTTTGTGTGGGAGAACTGCAACGTTTGTGTGGGAGAACTGCAACGTTTGTGTGGGAGAACTGCAACGTTTGTGTGGGAGAACTGCAACGTTTGTGTGGGAGAACCACAACGTTTGTGTGGGAGAACTACAACGTTTGTGTGGGAGAACTGCAACGTTTGTGTGGGAGAACCACAACGTTTGTGTGGGAGAACTGCAACGTTTGTGTGGGAGAACTGCAACGTTTGTGAGTGAGAACTACAACGTTTGTGTTTGAGAACCACAACGTTTGTATGGGAAAGCTACAATGTTTGTGTGGTGGAAGTTAGTGAGAGACCTTCGTGCCAGAGGAGTACAAGCTATACTGTAAGGTGAAGTACGACTTCCAGTGAGAAGTGGAACTTCATGGACCCAATGAATCTTAGAGTTGTGTAGGGAGCTACACGTCGTTTGTGTAAAGCGTTTGGCGAGAGCTTCACTGACATTTAAGGAGGACTACATTGCAGCTGATTGGTGGTGCTGCAGGAGTTCCTTACATATTCTGAGGACCCAGATGATGATTGTAGTGGGGGACCTCGAGTAATGGAGTAGAGGACCATATGGACCTGATATCTAAGGTAGTGCTTGATTGTGTTTTTGGCGTGAAAGGCGCAGTGCAAGGTGAGAGATTGATGCTTTTGTAGAGTAGGAAATATATGAATATTGTATGTGTCATGTATTACAGCCTAAAGCAGTGAAGGAAGCAGAAGGCTGTGGACTGAAGTCCGAGCAGCAGCCTGGTGCAGTTATAGGTTGGAGACATAAGGTGACATTAGTGTGTTATCAGTTGGTAGTAGCCTAAGAGGTGATTGTACTGTTTTATAACCATTTCCTTTATGTGTATTGTGTATGTTTAAATGTATTAACTATTATGTTTGTTAGCTGGCTTTTGCTCTTGTCCTGGTGAGGCTTCCTGGCTAGAGAGAGAGAGAGAAAGACTCGGATATAACATGGGTGATAGTGGACTATAACTGAGGGGGATTGAGAGATCATCCCACAGTAAGGAGAGTGCGGGGAGTCACGGCGGCACAAGAGGGGGTGTGTACACATGACAACTAGGCAGTGTGAGCCGTAACCCTGAACACAGGTGACACTGAACCCCTCCCCCAGAACCAGACGCTCACCAGGGTGATCTAAATATTAGCAAGCACTCCAGTGTTCAGTGCTGGTCGACCTACGGTAGCAAGAGTGTGGCTACCGAGGTCGACTGTTCGTTCTGTTAAGGAGTGGTTGGGGACCTCTGTTCAATGCACAGTAGCCAAGTGATCCGTACTTACGACTGTGACGATCAGTGACCTCAGAACACGGTACACAGTAACAAAGTGATCCCCACTTACTGATGGCTGTGACGATCACTGGCCTGAGAACACGGCCCACAGTAGCTAAAAATCCACACTTATTGATGACTGTGTGAAGACCATCGGCTTCGGAACACGGTGCACAGTAGCTAAGTGATCTCTACTTACTGATGACTGTGTGACGATCAGTGACCTCTGAACACGGTGCACAGTAGCTACGAGATCACCACTTAATAACGACTACTGGGCTCAGAACGTGGTACACAGTAGCTAATTACACATACCGACTACTGTGATCTTAGTTCAGAGTAGCCAAGATATCACCAATTACATACGAGTGAGAAATAATTTACGTATTTAACTATTATAATTACTGGGTATTATATTATGACCAAATTTTAAGTATAAAAACTTGTAAGTATAGATGTGAAAGTTTATATATAAATGTTCAAAAATTTTATCATTTTATTTCCTTTATTTATATACAAAACTAAAATAGAAAATTAATTGATTTTAAAAATTTTTGCAAAACTTTCCACAAATTCAAATAAGACTTTTTATTTATTTATATGTTATTATTTTAACAAAGAATCGATTGTAATTAGGATGATATAAATGCTATTTATTTGATTGCATTCAGTTAGTCAGGAGACGAACAGCAGTGTTTTTTTTATATTTAAAGTGTAACTAAAATAGTCATAACATATTGTGATTATGCATTGTTTCGAGAGAAGTGCGATGGTGGAAGATGACCATTTGTTGATGGGTCATGACTATAGGCGCACCCTTTCTCTCCTCTTCTAAACCTTCTTTCTCTTTATACACGACGACCACTAGGAAGCCTCGTGATGGTGCGAGTCACCAAACTCTTGTGGGTTGCAACCATACTGGTCTCAGAACACGGTACACAGTAGCTAAGTTATCCCTTCTTTCTGACGACTGTGACGACCAGTGACCTCAGAACACGGTACACAGTAGCTAAGTTATCCGTACGTACTGACAACTTTGACGATCACTGGCTTCAAAACACGGTACATAGTACCTATGTAATAATTACATACTAATGACTGTGTGACGACAACTGGTGGAGTGAGGCACTCTGGTGGAGTGAGGCACTATGGTAGAGTGAGGCACTATGGTAGTGAGGCACAATGGTAGAGTGAGGCACTCTGGTGGAGTGAGGCACTATGGTAGAGTGAGGCACTATGGTGGAGTGAGGCACTCTGTTGTAGTGAGGCACTATGGTGGAGTGAGGCACTCTGGTGTGATGAGGCACTATGGTGGAGTGAGGCACTCTGGTGTAGTGAGGCACTATGGTGGAGTGAGGCACTCTGTTGTAGTGAGGCACTATGGTGGAGTGAGGCACTCTGGTGTAGTGAGGCACTATGGTGGAGTGAGGCACTCTGGTGTGATGAGGCACTCTGGTGGAGTGAGGCACTCTGTTGTAGTGAGGCACTATGGTGGAGTGAGGCACTCTGGTGTGATGAGGCACTATGGTGGAGTGAGGCACTCTGGTGTAGTGAGGCACTATGGTGGAGTGAGGCACTCTGTTGTAGTGAGGCACTATGGTGGAGTGAGGCACTCTGGTGTGATGAGGCACTATGGTGGAGTGAGGCACTCTGGTGTAGTGAGGCACTCTGGTGGAGTGAGGCACTCTGGTGGAGTGAGGCACTCTTACTGACACACTCTTACTTTTTTACTCCCAACTTATTGACAACTGTGACGACCACTAGCCTGAGAACACGGTGCACAGTAGCTAAAAAATCTCAATTTACTGATGACTGTGTGAAGACTATTGGCTTCGGAACACGGTGCACAGTAGCTAGGTGATCCCTACTAACTGATGACTGTGTGACGACCAGTGACCTCAGAATACAGTGCACAGTAGCTAAGTGATCTCTACTTATTGATGACTGTGTGACGACCACTGGCCTCAGAGCACGGTGCACAGTAGCTAATTGATCACCACTTAATAACGAATACTGGACTCAGAACGTGGTACACAGTAGCTAATTACACATACCGACTACTGTGATCTCAGTTCAGATTAGCCAAGCGATCACCAATTACTTATGATGGAGAATGAATTCACGTATTTATCTATTATAAATATTAGATATTCTAATAAAAAATTTTAGGGAAAGGACCCTTAATATGCCTAGCTATTAAAGTTTAAATATAAATTTGTTAAATTTTCTTAAAAAATTTTTACTTTAATTTTTATACAAAACTGACATAGGTAATTAAGATATTTTAAAATTTCTTTAAAAATTTTACACAAGTCTATATATCAGTTTTAATTTGTATATGACTAAATATTTTTTCTAAAAATTAATTGCAATTAAGATGATATAAATGCTATTTGTTTGATTGCCCACCTTTACTCAGGAGGTACACAGTAGTGTTTTTTTTTATATCTTTAACGGGTGACGAAAATATTCAAAATATAATGTGATCATTCATTGTTTCGAGAGAAGTGCGATGCTGGAAGATGACCATTTGTTGATGGGTCATGACTATAGGCGCACCCTTTCTCTCCTTCTAAACCTTCTTTCTCTTTATACACGACGACCACTTGGAAGCCTCGTGATGGTGTGAGTCACCAAACTCTTGTGGGTTGCAACCATACTGGTCTCAGAACACGGTACACAGTAGCTAAGTGATCCTCACTGATGACTGTGACGACCACTGGACTCAAAACACGGTGCACAGTAGCTAAGTGATCCCCACTAACCAACAACTGTGACGACCAGTGGCCTCAAAACACGGTGCACAGTAGCTAAGTGATCCCCACTTACTGACGACAACTGGGCTCATAAAGTGGTACAAAGTAGCTAATTATACATAACAACGACGGTGATCTCAGTTCAGAGCAGCCAAGCAATCAACAGCTGCTGATGAGTAATAATCAATTCCTGTATTTAAACTTTATCATTATTTTTAAGTATTATCTTTAAAAAAATTTTGAACTCTATTATTAATTCTATATGTACAAGCAAGTTTATTATATAATATTTTTGATTTTTTCTGATAAATTTATAAAAAAAAATTATAAAAAAGTAACGGATGTTTATTTTTTAAATTGAAATTGTTTCAAGACCTTTAAATTATTTTATGTAAGTAACTTAATTTTTTTTAAAACAATATTTTTTAGTAGATATTGTAATTAAAAAGATATTAATGCTATTTATTTGCTTGTCCTCTCTCACTCAGAAGGTAGGCAGTAGTGTTGTTTTTTTCTATCTTTTGAGGATGACTATAATATTCTCAAAATAGTGTGTTTATTCATTGTTTTGAGAAAAGTGCCATGTTGGAAAATGACCATTTGTTGAGAGTCACGGTACACAGTAGCTAAGTGATCCTTACTTACTGATGACTGTGTGATGACCAGAGGCCTCAATACACGGTGCACAGTGGCTAAGTGATCCCCCACTTACTAACGACTCTGACGACCACTGGCATCAGAACACAGTACTAATCAAATTAAATGTTTATTCAGGTAAGGTACATACATACAAGGTGAGATACAAACATTGATGGATTTATAGATAGAGCTAGTACATACAATGCCTAAAGCCACTATTACGCAAAGCGTTTCGAGCAGGGAGACGACTTAGGTACACAGTAGCTAAGTGATCCCCACTTACAACTGTGACGGCCACTGGCCTCAGAACAAGGTGCACAGTAGCTAAGTGATCCCCACTTACAACTGTGTGACGACTAGGTGCGTAGTGAGACACTCTGGTGTAGTGAGACACTCTGGTGTAGTGAGACACTCTGGTGTACTGAGACACTCTGGTGTACTGAGACACTCTGGTGTACTGAGACACTCTGGTGTACTGAGACACTCTGGTGTACTGAGACACTCTGGTGTACTGAGACACTCTGGTGTACTGAGACACTCTGGTGTACTGAGACACTCTGGTGTACTGAGACACTCTGGTGTACTGAGACACTCTGGTGTACTGAGACACTCTGGTGTACTGAGACACTCTGGTGTACTGAGACACTCTGGTGTACTGAGACACTCTGGTGTAGTGAGGCACTCTGGTGTAGTGAGGCACTCTGGTGTAGTGAGGCACTCTGGTGTAGTGAGGCACTCTGGTGTAGTGAGGCACTCTGGTGTAGTGAGGCACTCTGGTGTAGTGAGGCACTCTGGTGTAGTGAGGCACTCTGGTGTAGTGAGGCACTCTGGTGTAGTGAGGCACTCTGGTGTAGTGAGACACTCTGGTGTAGTGAGGTACTCTGGTGTAGTGAGGTACTCTGGTGTAGTGAGGCACTCTGGTGTAGTGAGGCACTCTGGTGTAGTGAGGCACTCTGGTGTAGTGAGGCACTCTGGTGTAGTGAGGCACTCTGGTGTAGTGAGGCACTCTGGTGTAGTGAGGCACTCTGGTGTAGTGAGGCACTCTGGTGTAGTGAGGCACTCTGGTGTAGTGAGGCACTCTGGTGTAGTGAGGCACTCTGGTGTAGTGAGGCACTCTGGTGTAGTGAGGCACTCTGGTGTAGTGAGGCACTCTGGTGTAGTGAGGCACTCTGGTGTAGTGAGGCACTCTGGTGTAGTGAGACACTCTGGTGTAGTGAGACACTCTGGTGTAGTGAGACACTCTGGTGTAGTGAGACACTCTGGTGTAGTGAGACACTCTGGTGTAGTGAGACACTCTGGTGTAGTGAGACACTCTGGTGTAGTGAGACACTCTGGTGTAGTGAGACACTCTGGTGTAGTGAGACACTCTGGTGTAGTGAGACACTCTGGTGTAGTGAGACACTCTGGTGTAGTGAGACACTCTGGTGTAGTGAGACACTCTGGTGTAGTGAGACACTCTGGTGTAGTGAGACACTCTGGTGTAGTGAGACACTCTGGTGTAGTGAGACACTCTGGTGTAGTGAGACACTCTGGTGTAGTGAGACACTCTGGTGTAGTGAGACACTCTGGTGTAGTGAGGCACTCTGGTGTAGTGAGGCACTCTGGTGTAGTGAGGCACTCTGGTGTAGTGAGACACTCTGGTGTAGTGAGACACTCTTACTCTCACACACTATTTTTTTACTCTCAACTTACTGACAACTGTGACGACCACTAGCCTGAGAACTCGGTGCACAGTACCTAAAAAATCCCAATTTACTGATGACTGTGTGAATACTATTAGCTTCCGAACACGGTGCACAGTAGCTAAGTGATCTCTACTTACTGATGACGACCAGTGGCCTGAGAACACGGTGCACAGTAGCTAATTGATCCCCACTTAATGACGACTACTGGGCTCAGAACGTGGTACACAGTAGCTAATTACACATACCGACTACTGTGATCTCAGTTCAGAGCAGCCAAGCTATTTATTCTCGTATTTAACTATTATAATTATTAAGTATTAAACTTAAATTTTTTTACTCTTGGAAGTATTTGAAGCATTGACATCAAATTTTAGAATAATTAATTTTTAATTTATTTTTAATTTTTTCTTTAATTTTTATACGAAACTTATATAAAAAATTAAAAGATTTAAAAATTTTCATTACAAACCTTCTACAAATTTATATATCATTTTTAATTTGTACTGCATATTAATTAATATTTTGGTTAGTAATTGATTGTAAATAAGATTATATAAATACTTTTTATTTGACAGCCCTCGCACACTCTGGAGATGAACACAGTTTCTTTGTATCTTTAAAGGGACACTAAAATATTCATAATATACTGTAATCATTAATTGTTTCGAGAGAAGTGCGATGCTGGAAGATGACCATTTGTTGATGGGTCATGACTATAGGCGCACCCTTTCTCTCCTCTTCTAAACCTTCTTTCTCTTTATACACGACGACCACTAGGAAGCCTCGTTATGGTGCGCGTCACCAAACTCCTGTGGGTTGCAACCACACTGTATTGAGAACACGGTACACAGTAGTTAAGTGATCCCTACTTAATTACGACTGTGACGACCAGTGGGCCTCAGAACACGGTGCACAGTATCTAAGTGATCCCAACTAACCAACAACTGTGACGACCAGTGGCCTCAAAACACGGTACACAGTAGCCAAGCGATCCCCACTTACTGACAACTGTGACGACCAGTGGCCCCAAAACAAGGTACACAGTAGCCAAGTGATCCCCACATACTGACAACAGTGACGCCCACTGGCCTCAGAACACGGTCCACAGTAGCTAAGTTATCAGTACTTACGACTATGACGATCAGTGGCCTCAAAACACGGTACATAGTAGCGAAGTAATAACAACATACTGATGACTGTGTGACGACAACTGGTGCAGTGAGACACCCTGGTGTAGTGAGACACCCTGGTGTAGTGAGGCACTCTGGTGGAGTGAGACATTCTGGTGTGGTGAGACAGTCTGGTGAAGTGAGGCACTCTGGTGTGGTGAGGCATTCTGATGTAGTGATGATGTTCAAATTATCAGTAAGAATCAACCAACGCAAATATATGGAGGAGTCCTAGATAGGTGCATTGGCTTTAACCTGTCATACACAATTCATGAGACTGATATTATGGATGACTTAATGTCTGACCATTTAGCCATAACAGCTAACATACACGTGGCTAATGTTGACCTACCTGGCACTAAGCTGAGTAGACGCAGGCTAACAGTAAGGAAAGAACAAGAAAAATTCTTTATAGGCAGCATAGAACATTGGTATAACAATTATGAGCCTGAGAATGTACAACAGTTTTATGATGACCTCGTGAATAATACCTATGAGGCCATCAAAAATAGTGAGACACACCAAACAAAAAGACGTACTGGTAAGCAGGTCAGACACAACCAGTACTATGATGATGCTAAACTGAAAGAGCTTAAATCAATTGCTAGACAGACAGGTAAAGCATATAAGAGCCTTAGAACTCCTCAAATGTTAAAACTGTTTCAGGCCGCGCTTGCAGCGGCAAGGAAGAGAATGACTGAACTCAGACAAAATGAATGGGAGGGTTTTGTTAGCGGACTTAACCTGCATGCTCCCCTGGGCAAAGCCTGGAAAGGCATATAAACAAAATTAGTGGTAAAAATAATAGACAAGTTGCATACTCAAACCCGCTACAGAAAGCAACTCAGTTAATTACAAAATGGACTCAGGTTTCCAGCCTTGGAATGTTACCAGCTAGCACTAGGGAGAAATTGCAGGCGAGATCCACAGACAGAAATGCTCTCATAAATTCCATGTTGAGCATGGAACATGACGAATGCGATGTTCCATATACAGATTATGAATTGGATGCAGCCCTCTCCAGGGGCAGTAGCACTGCTCCGGGTGAGGACTGTTACGTACTCCTAGCAGAATACGTATATAAATTTAAAATAACTTGTTTTGTTCCATTATATCATTGCCTGTATATGTACACACATTGTGTTTTTGTAAATTATCGTGTGGTGTGGCAGCGTCAGGGGAGACAGGAGCGCGGTTGCTTTGCACACGTCTAATACCTGTTAAATTCGGGAAGCTGGACCTGTTCAGTTGGGAGTTCCAGATGTCACTTTTATTTAGTTTAGGTAATTGTTTATTTTCTGCAATTAAGCCGGTGGCATTGTACTTATATATTTTGTAAGTAACTATTATATGTAATTTGCAGTCTTATGTGTTTTGAGAACAAGTGGTTGTTCAATTAGTTTTAAATATTAAAAAGTCCTTAGTTTCCATCCCTCATCCTGGGATGAGGCAGACGGGAGGTGAGAATTTGGGTAGCGACAGAGCGAGAGTTCAGTAGCTGAACGGGACTCGAAGGAATAACATGTGGGAGATAAGTCTGTTTACTTCTTGTTGTGCCATATTTTATTATAATATATTAAGTGAGATGACAATACTTTTGGTTTGTTGTATAAGTTAACTTTACCATCTGTGTTTTTATATTATACTGTTTGAATATATATATTATAAGTTATATGTATAATTTTTCAGTCCTAAGGGAGAAATACCTTTAAGTCTTAGCCTGTTATCATTCACGGGGTTATACTGGTGACCCGCTTTAGAGAGCAGCAGTGGTATCCCTAGACGTAATTAAAGCTTGGCTGCTGTAGGGTCACGAGCCGTAACGAACGATAGGTAACATGGCACTTGCGGAAACCAAATAGAGAAGGGGAGAGGAGGCGATGGTGTTCCAGGAACCACATCAGACGAACGTTAACCATACGTTCAAAGAGTTTGCAGACACAACTTGTGAGGGCAATAGGGCGAAAGTCCTTAATAGATGTTCCCAGAGACCCTGGTTTGCGAACAGGGAGGACAACGGCATTGAGCCAGTCCTCAGGGACTGACGACGACTCCCAGATCCGATTATACAGACTCAGTAAATACCGAGACGTGCACGGAGGGATATGGCGAAGCATCTCATAATGAATACATTCGGAGCCCGCCACTGTAGAACCGCAGAGGGCCAGGGCAGAATGAAGTTCAGAGAGAGAGAAGGGATCGTTATAGGGAAGTCGAAGACGAGTGCAGAAATCTAAAGGACGAGACTCAAGGACAGGTTTACGAATAAGACAAGATTGGGGAAGATGAAGACCAGAGCTAACAGAAGAAAAGTGGGAACCCAGTTCGGTAGCGACCTGCAACGGGTCCGCCACAAGAGTACCACGGAGGTGAAGGACCGGTGAAACATCGGGAACGAACTTACCTGCTATCTTGCAGATATGCTTCCAGATCTGTGGCAGAGGAGTTTTGGACGTAATTGTTGAGACATAAGATGCCCAACATTCACATTTAAACATACGGATGGCCCTATGGGCCACCGCACTCGCCTTCCGAAAGAAAAAAAAAAGAATCGGCTGTCTACCGACGGCGGTATCTCTTCCAGGCTGCACTTACAGCGGACAGCCCAAACACAGTCTTGATTCCACCAGGGAACGCACTTCCGTGGACCCAGAGAGGAAGAGCGAGGAATAGAGCGGAGGGCAGCGTTGAAGACAGTGTCATGAAAAAGGAGGAGAGCGCGAGAGAGAGGCAGAAGGGAGAGGTCAGAGAGAGCAGCACTGAGGGTAAATAGGGTCCAGTCCGCCTTAGCAAACTGCCACCTAGGGAAAGAGAGGGAAGGGCAAAAAGAGAAAAAGGGAACAAGGATGGGGAAACGGTCACTTCCATAGAGGTCATCAAGAACCTGCCACGTGAAATCTAAGTAAAGAGAAGACGAGCAAAGAGAAAGATCAAGACAGGAAAGGGTGCGATTCCGAGAGTCCAAATGAGTGGGTTCACCAGAATTCAGAAGAGACCGGGAAGAAGAGAGGATAAACGGCTCAAGATGGCGACCCCGGGTGTTCGTCAGAACATCACCCCAAAGGGAATGACGACAATTGAAATCACCCATCAGGAGCACAAGCTTCGGCAAGGAGTCCAGTAGGTGTTTCAGATCAGGAAGAGAAAGCGGGACACTCGGGGGGAGATAAATGGAACAAACAGTGTACCATTTCCCCACAAAGATACGAGCAGCAGAATAATGGAAAGGCGAAGGAAAAAGTAAGGGGACAAAGGGAACATGAGAGCGAATCAAGAGAGCAGAAGAGTTAGGAGCCCCAGCAACAGCTGGGGGGGGGGGGAGAGAAAGGAATAGCCATGAAAGCGATCAGGACGAGCACCAAGCATCGGCTCCTGGAGACAAACACAAAGGGGCGAAAATCGCGAATTCAGAAGAGGGAGTTCAAGGAAATTGGCGTAATAACTCCGAACGTTCCATTGAAGAATAGACATCGACGAGAAGATAAAGGACAACAACAGAGAACAAGGAAAAAACAAAGGCGAAAGAGCAACATAGCACGTTAAAGATCAGGGTTGGGATCAGGGTCAGCAAAATCAGGGTTAGGGGGCATGGATAAACTGAGCAAAGACGGAGGGAAGGAAGCGGGAGAACAGACCAGAGGTGGACAGGCGGGGTCTGGAGGAGGAGGTAACCGAGAGGAGCAGGCAAGGACAGCAGCAGGAAGAGGGGGAGCAGAAAGAGGGGAGCGCACCTCAGCAAGGGCAGCAACCGAGAGGGAAGAGGGGGCCAAAGAAACCTCCATAGCAGGAATAGGGAGCGCAACCACCGAAATGGAAGGAGAAGGGGCGATAGAGTCAGAAGTAGGGGCCGAGGAAGAAAGCGAAGCCTTCTTACCCGCCGGGGAGGAGGAAGGAGAGGAGCCAGGCTTACGCTTCTGACTTAAAGAGACCGGTGTCCCAGCAACTACGTACCGGGCAACGGATTTCAGCGTCTGAACAGGAGAAGCTGAACGAGAGCACACACGACGGCCGTTAGGAGAGCGATGGACATCAGCCCGCACTGACAGGCGGCGGGGAGAGTCAATAGATGGAGAAGGACGGGAAGGAGGATCGGAGGAAGACAAGGAAGAAGACACAGGAGACATGACAAACCGGGCAGAAAGAAGGGGAACCCCAGACAGAGGATCAGGAGGGGGACCCTTCGGGACAGAACTCAAAGGAACAGAGGAAGGGGCAGTGGGCGTATCATGGTCCAAGGCCCGGAAACGGTTGCGAGTCTGAGGAAGGTGGGAAGGACGAGGTGAGGAAGAGCGCAACACGTGAGCATAAGTGACGTTAGCATAAGGCGGGAGCCGGCAAACCTGGCGCCTCGCCTCGGGAAAAGATAAACGCTCCCGGTGCTTCAATTTGAGGACGGCTGCCTCAAGCTTGTAATGGAAACAGGCACGAGAGAAGGTAGGATGGGCCTCACCGCAGTTGAGGCAGCGAACCTGGGTATAAGTGCACTCTGACTTAGAGTGACCTTCGCCCCCAAACAAAGGACAGAGAGAGAGAGTCCCAGAGCAGCGGAGGGCACCATGCCCAAACGTCCAGCACTTGTTACAAAGCCTAGGAGAAGGAATGTACTCCTGGACAGAGCACCTGTCACCAGCAAGAATGACAGAGGGCAGAAGGGTCCTACCATCAAAAGTAATCTTCACAACCCGAAGGGGCTGACGGCGACGATCACGAATAAGCATGTCTATCTGGTGGATAGAATGGCCTTGAGCCTCAAGTATATGCTGGATATCATCGTGGCAGTACTGCAGATTCCGAACACCGGTTGCAACATGGGGCGGGAGGAGAATAGTGCCAACACTGGCATTAAACTGAGCATTCTTGGAGACCCGAGCAGGGGTCTCTCCAAGGCAGGGTAAAGCAGCCAAGCGGGAAGCCGCATCCTGAGAAGGAACAGCAACAACACGTGTACCGAGACGGGTGAGGTTGAAGGTGACAGAGGCATCCACGGAATCAACAAGGTGCCTATGAAGGGAGAAATCGTCAGGAGGCGCAGAATCAAGAGGGAGGAGATCAAAGTATTTGGCCCACAAAGTGGGACCAAACAAGGCCTGATAAGCATCAGAAAGGGAAGGAATCGAGCGAGTGCGGCCGTGTCGAGGACGGCGTTGAGAACCCCCAGAGAGAGAGGGGTTAAAAGGCGCAGTAGTCACAACTAGAGACTGAGCCGAGCCAGGGGACGAGGTAGTCACCAGTGGGGGCTTGGGGCTCGACCCAACCACAGAGGAGGGAGGGGAACCGAGGGGAGTAGTCAGAGAGGCCAAAGGAGGAGCAAGGTCGAGGCCCAATGCAGCAGGGGCTACAGAGCCTGGTCTTCCAATATAGTCAGACTCGGGGGCTTGGTCGCCCACCCCACGAGCCTGAGAGGGTACAAGAGGGACATTCAACAACATAGACACGAAAAGAAACAATTTCACTCACGAATGTGCCCCCACACCCACCATGGAGCCACAATTAGAGGTAGGACACCAAACAAGAACCTATCGCCGATCAAGCCAGGGCCTCCTAGGGGTGCGTCGTGAGTATACGCCCCACAAACGCCACCTTAAGAACCGTCAGTCCGTCGAGATCGGGTTCAGTGACGAAAGGGGGATTGGCAATAAAAGGTTCCCCTCGCTCGAAACGTGGGGTACTGCAGTTCTACGGGTGCAAGAGTATGCCTCCTCAAGTACCCGGGCATCAAAATAGAAGAAGCCCAAAGGAATAACCAAAACAAGCAAAAGGTCGGCAGGAAACGACAAGCAGATAGGAGAAGAGGGGGGAAAAAAGCGAAACAGAAGGAAAAGGAAAAGTTGTTCAGCACAATTAGAGAGGACGGCAGCAGGAGCACAAGGCTACAAAAGGACAGAGGACTGTCCCAAGGAGCATCACACTCCGGCAGCCGCCCACTAAGCCCACCTCACGGCATCAACGGGCTGAATAGGGAGGGGGGTTGATTGCAAGCTTGCGTCACCAGTGGGCACTACTTTGTTCAGTGTCATTAGTCAGTCAGCGACGACGGGATAAGGATACCGTGGGTCCATCAGGCTGTTGAATAGCTGTTCTTTAATGCGCCACTGGAGTGACAGTAAAGTAACGTAAACTCTTTGTTGTATTAGTTCTAGTTTTTTTGTGAATAAATTGTTATATTATAGAAAACGGTCGTTTACGTCAAACCTTCCAATATTACTGCCCCACATTTCATGTTCTGCAACGCTTTGCCTACTTATGTTCATATCAAGTCTGTATCTAAAGCTCGAGTCCATTGCACAGCACCACACTTCTATAAATAACGAAGTGAGAATCCATCGGCTACCTTTTATTAGTTTGTTTACTAAGAGGAGCCAGCGACCTAAGTGACAGGTGTTACCCGTGTGGTGGCGCCTGGCGGTTTTCTCCCGCGGTCCTATGATCTTAGGCTTTAAGATTAAATATCTGCCACTGGCAGCTCTTGCTGTTTAAGGTCTGCCTCTCTTGCCAGGTAGTTACCATTAACGTAACATCAGTAGGAATTAATTCTTTTGATAATTGTCAAAGAAAAAAATCTCACAATAGCAAGTTGTAACAACGTTGTAATACGTCATAAACACGTTAAGCCAAGATGTAACAACTTCATTACAAGTTGTAACAAGCGGGAAATAGAGACAGTTTCGGTTTGTGTTTCCAGGGCAGTGTGCAGGTTCGAATCATCATAATGGCTTCTATTGATCTTTTCACTGATTCATCACGTTAATGTGATTTGTTAGTGAATACCAAATTAAGTCATTTCAGATTAAATGAAATGTAAAATTTAGTAACGGAATTTTGACTTAAACGTCGCTCTACGCTGTTGATAGCGAGGATATGTTGTATTAGTCCTTAAGGGTGAGTCTCGCTGCAATTTACAGCCTCTCAATTTAAAGTTGCATTTTTTTAAAATCAGTAGAGGAGTAAGCAATAATTTAGATTTTTTATTTTTGGTTTTTAAATCATCCATCAGCCAAAGTTTTTCTAAAGCTTTTTGGTATATTACAGTGCTCAGTCCCATTTCCAATTTTACTTGGCTAAAGCATAATGAAAACTAAATTAAAGATATTCTTTAATTAATTATTAATTCCTTATGAGTAATGCTTAAAAATTATACAGCTCAGAAAATCTCATCATAATAACTCTGTGCATACAACTACAATGTCCTATGAAACTGGTTCATAGGACAGTAAACTATAAATGAGTACAAGTGTAAAGGTACCTATAATGATGGTTAAGGAGGCACACGATGTCTAATCACTTTGGACGTAACGATACAAACCCTGAACGACAGTATATCGCAGAGATACATGGCTTGGAAAGGCCAGCATTGTTTAATTTTCTTATTACATATTATTACTAAAACAGCTGTCAATGTTTGTATTTGTCTTTGATATCACTCTATTTAATAAAAGAGGATTTTATTATGTTAAAATATACCAACTCAGTAAAGACGTTTGATATTTGTTTAAAGTGAGCCGTAGTTTCATGTCCCAGAAAAAAAGGAACTGGGATGCCACATTAGACACGTGTGGCAAAGACTGCCCATCCCTGCCCTAAGCTGTCCATAGTCCTCTGTAAGACACAATTATCATTTATCTTAGAATCATAACAATTTCTTCCTACGCTGTATCTTGAAGGATTTATCTGCTCTATTGTGTACCAACCTCAAAGCCTCCAATTAACTTACCTTTGTACCTGGAGATCTGCTCTTCTCTCTCACGATCCTATCTAAAGGTTTACACTTTTCCCACTTTGTCCATTACGTTGTAACTCCAATCTTACCCACTCCACCTGCAAGTCCCAATGTCTAAGGTTCCTTACTGAGCCTTGAACCGAGGCCCAGACTTTATCAAGCATTTCTCCATTGTTCACTGACGAGTACACACCTCTCAACAACTGTCACTACACCCACCAGCAGTGACAGTCACCTCTGCTCTCCTCAACACCCTCACCAGTCACTACACCCACCAGCAGTGACAGTCACCTCTGCTCTCCTCAACACCCTCACCAGTCACTACACCCACCAGCAGTGACAGTCACCTCTGCTCTCCTCAACACCCACCAACAGTGACAGTCACCTCTGCCCTCCTCAACACCCTCACCGGTCACTACACCCACCAGCAGTGACAGTCACCTCTGCTCTCCTCAACACCCTCACCAGTCACTACACCCACCAGCAGTGACAGTCACCTCTGCTCTCCTCAACACCCTCACCAGTCACTACATCCACCAGCAGCAACAGTCACCTCTGCTCTCCTCAACACCCTCACCAGTCACTACACCCACCAGCAGTAACAGTCACCTCTGCTCTCCTCAACACCCTCACCAGTCACTACTCCCACCAGCAGTGACAGTCACCTCTGCTCTCCTCAACACCCTCACGAGTCACTACACCCACCAGCAGTAACAGTCACCTCTGCTCTCCTCAACACCCTCACCAGTCACTACACCCACCAGCAGTAACAGTCACCTCTGCTCTCCTCAACACCCTCACCAGTCACTACACCCACCAGCAGTAACAGTCACCTCTGCTCTCCTCAACACCCTCACCAGTCACTACATCCACCAGCAGTAACAGTTACCTCTGCTCTCCTCAACACCCTCACCAGTCACTACACCCACCAGCAGGAACAGTCACCTCTGCTCTCCTCAACACCCTCACGAGTCACTACACCCACCAGCAGTAACAGTCACCTCTGCTCTCCTCAACACCCTCACCAGTCACTACACCCACCAGCAGCGACAGTCACCTCTGCTCTCCTCAACACCCTCACCAGTCACTACACCCACCAGCAGTGACAGTCACCTCTGCTCTCCTCAACACCCTCACCAGTCACTACACCCACCAGCAGCAACAGTCACCTCTGCTCTCCTCAACACCCTCACCAGTCACTACACCCACCAGCAGTGACAGTCACCTCTGGTCTCCTCAACACCCTCACCAGTCACTACACCCACCAGCAGTGACAGTCACCTCTGCTCACCTCAACACCCTCACCAGTCACTACACCCACCAGCAGTGACAGTCATCTCTGCTCTGCTCAACACCCTCACCAGTCACTACACCCACCAGCAGTGACAGTCACCTCTGGAGGTACTGTAGCCTAAGAGAACTTCGCAGTTTTCTACACCTTCAGTGTATGTAATTGCCGCAGTTTTGGTGTTATACAATTATGAGAATTTATCCACTGTGCCACATTGTCTGCCTCTGGGAGCAACTTTACCGTGTCTTACTTTACACTTAAAAGCTTATAACAAAGTAACTGTTTGCCAATACTTCAGATTCCTGAGAGACCAAAAAAATTGACAGGTGGTCGGTCAACAGGGGTTTACCCTGTTGTGTGTGTTGGTGCTCCCTTCACCAGACTGGTCTACAGGGACCTCCGGCTCAGTCCTTCACGAAAACTGTCCGGCCAGCTCACTGTTGGTTGGCCAGGCAGCTTGTCCCTGCTTGCTGGACGCAGTTCTGGCGACACGTGCGCCTCCACACACCCAGTACACAGGACTGTACCCCAGGAAACGTTCACTCTGGGGCCCCTTTAACCCCTACAACTACGATTTCTAGGACTCTACACTTGGCGACCCTCCCTTTCCCCCCTGATAAGCCCAGCTTATACTGACAGTATAGTGACCAGAGACATTGTGTCTCTGGTGACGTTGTCCCCCGGACGGTCCCCCTCGACGTCACAGCCTTGTCTTTGTTTATGAAGTGACTTTGTTGTCCGACTTTCCTTAAGGTGTTGTTAATTACCACACATCAGTATATGGCAACAATGGAAACTGAAGGAAATTGTTACATACCTTCAAGATTGGTGGATGTCTGTCCCTCGATGACTTACCTGAAATGTCACGAAAATTATTTATATTCTTTTTGACAAGTTTTTATACATTAAAACTCTGATATACCACATTAATAATCATATTTTAATTCACATATATAAGCAACGCAGGTAAAGGTGACGTTTGACCATCAACGTGTTGTTTACCTTGACGGACGAGACGCTGGAGCTCTTGTCTTGACGGACGAGACGCTGGAGCTCTTGTCTTGATGGACGAGGCGCTGGAGCTCTTGTCTTGACGGACGAGGCGTTGGAGCTCTTGTCTTGACGGACGAGGCGCTGGAGCTCTTGTCTTGACGGACGAGGCGCTGGAGCTCTTGTCTTGACGGACGAGGCGTTGGAGCTCTTGTCTTGACGGACGAGGCGCTGGTGCTCTTGTCTTGACGGACGAGACGCTGGAGCTCTTGTCTTGACGGACGAGGCGCTGGAGTAGCTAGTCTTGACGGACGAGGCGCTGGAGCTCTTGTCTTGATGGACGAGGCGCTGGAGCTCTTGTCTTGACGGACGAGGCGCTGGAGCTCTTGTCTTGACGGACGAGGCGCTGGAGTAGCTGGTCTTGACGGACGAGACGCTGGAGTAGCTCGTCTTGACGGACGAGGCGCTGGAGCTCTTGTCTTGACGGACGAGGCGCTGGAGCTCTTGTCTTGACGGACGAGGCGTTGGAGCTCTTGTCTTGACGGACGAGGCGCTGGAGCTCTTGTCTTGACGGACGAGGCGCTGGTGCTCTTGTCTTGACGGACGAGACGCTGGAGCTCTTGTCTTGACGGACGAGGCGCTGGAGTAGCTGGTCTTGACGGACGAGACGCTGGAGCTCTTGTCTTGATGGACGAGGCGCTGGAGCTCTTGTCTTGACGGACGAGGCGCTGGAGCTCTTGTCTTGACGGACGAGGCGTTGGAGCTCTTGTCTTGACGGACGAGACGCTGGAGCTCTTGTCTTGACGGACGAGGCGCTGGAGCTCTTGTCTTGACGGACGAGGCGCTGGAGCTCTTGTCTTGACGGACGAGGCGTTGGAGCTCTTGTCTTGACGGACGAGGCGCTGGAGCTCTTGTCTTGACGGACGAGGCGCTGGAGCTCTTGTCTTGACGGACGAGGCGCTGGAGTAGCTGGTCTTGACGGACGAGACGCTGGAGTAGCTCGTCTTGACGGACGAGGCGCTGGAGTAGCTCGTCTTGACGGACAAGGCGCTGGAGTAGCTCGTCTTGACGGACGAGACGCTGGAGTAGCTCGTCTTGACGGACGAGACGCTGGAGTAGCTCGTCTTGACGGACGAGACGCTGGAGTAGCTCGTCTTGACGGACGAGACGCTGGAGTAGCTCGTCTTGACGGACGAGACGCTGGAGTAGCTCGTCTTGACGGACGAGACGCTGGAGTAGCTCGTCTTGACGGACGAGGCGCTGGAGTAGCTCGTCTTGACGGACGAGGCGCTGGAGTAGCTCGTCTTGACGGACGAGACGCTGGAGTAGATCGTCTTGACGGACGAGGCGCTGGAGTAGATCGTCTTGACGGACGAGGCGCTGGAGTAGATCGTCTTGACGGACGAGGCGCTGGAGTAGCTCGTCTTGACGGACGAGGCGCTGGAGTAGCTCGTCTTGACGGACGAGGCGCTGGAGTAGCTCGTCTTGACGGACGAGGCGCTGGAGTAGCTCGTCTTGACGGACGAGGCGCTGGAGTAGCTCGTCTTGACGGACGAGGCGCTGGAGTAGCTCGTCTTGACGGACGAGGCGCTGGAGTAGCTCGTCTTGACGGACGAGGCGCTGGAGTAGCTCGTCTTGACGGACGAGGCGCTGGAGTAGCTGGTGTAGTGAGGCGAGGCAGGACAAGTGGTTGACAGCGTTGCCAGCGACACACTCACACAAATATATCAAGCCGCCGTAATATTTCAGCACAAGACGAGAAACACTGCACGAAAGAATTAAGAGGCACCGACACGCACGTAATTTTGCCACAGCGGTTATGGCTTACCTTCGTCTAATATTTCCTGTAAATCACTAAACTATCCCTAGTAAGTCCTTCGCCGCGTACAGCAGTTACCGCGTGTTCTGCCTTTGTGTTTGCCTCACCGATATGCACAATACACTTCACGGACCTTGCAAAGCACAGAACAAATATTTGAAGTACCCGCATCCATTATAAAACAAATTTAATGTCACGTCAACAGACTATAGACAACACGCCAAAAGTTTGCCAATATTTCAATATCCAGTCACACTAACTCTCTATAACTGAATACTTGTATCCCAGTTTTCCAGCAATAATGTTTATATTCCTCATGACGCGTTTGGGGTCACACTCACCAGAGTATATCCATCTGCCACCATACTCAATACTAATACTGAACTGACGCGCGCAAGTTGAGGCCTCAAAGTCTTCTTTTCAACGCGCTCATACATCTGGTCATACGACCCGTCCTTGCATACAAAGTTCCAAGCTCGTTAATCCAGCCGCCAAACCCCCTGTTTATGAATGAAAAACGTTTTCACACGACTCACCACTGATGACGTTCGAAGACTTCCGAAACAAGTGCTTCACTGTCGAATTTTATTCAAACCCAGCCCGTCCTCCAAACAAAGATCCAAAAGTGATTCCATCCAACCGCCAAACCCCCCTGTTTATGAATGAAAAGCGGTTTACACACGACTCACAACTGATTTCGTTCGAACACTTCCGGAACAAGTGCTTCACTGGCGAGTTTTGTTCGAACCACAACGCTATAAATGCTTCACCCACGTACTACAAACGCAAATAATCGCCAACCTAACCTAAACACCTAACCTAACCTAACCTATGCTTATATATGCCCAATATGCTAATATATTATAATATTAATTTATATTTGAGAAAATTCTTGATTTGAATGAACAGCATGTTAAAATTTATGAATGTGTCTGTAGGGTCGACCGCTGGATGTAATGGACTTGAGTCGAGGACGGGTTGCAGCCCGTCCTCCAAACAAAGATCCAAAAGTGATTCCATGCACCCGCGAAACCCCCTGTTTATGAATGAAAAGCGGTTTCCACACGACTGACAACTGCTGACATTCGAACATATCCGGAACAAGTGCTTCACTGACGAATTTTGTTCGAATCACAACGCTGTAAATGCTTCACCCACGTACTACAAATACAAATAATCGCCAACAGAACCTAAACACCTAACCTAACCTATCCTATGCCTATATATACACAATATGCTAATATATTATAATATTAATTTATACTTGAGAAAATTCCCGTTTTGAATGAACAGTATGTTAAAATTTATGAATGCGTCTGTGGGGTCGACCGCTGAATGTAATGGACTTGAGTCGAGGATAGGTTGTATGCTGTGCTGTGACGGAAATACGAAAAGCTTATCTGGAAAATTTCACCGCTTCTGATGGATAATTGAAACAAGTGTTTAGTCAAAGTCATATATACTGAGATCGGATGGTCATATTAACACCTAATTGTGTACAGTACAACTATAATGTTTTTAAAAGGTGCAGGTACCGTAATTACTCCACCGTTGTTTGGACATCTGCTAGGAGTGAACTAAAGTTTCATTATGTGTGAGGCAAACACCAGGGCAGAACACGCGATAACTGCTGTACGCGGCGAAGGGCTTACTCGGGATAGTTTAGTGATTTACAGGAAATATTAGACGAAGATAAGCCATAACCGCTGTGGCAAAATTACGTGCGTGTCGGTGCCTCTTAATTCTTTCGTGCAGTGTTTCTTGTCTTGTGCTGAAATATTATGTCGGCTTGATATATTTGTGTGAGTGTGTCGCTGGCAACGCTGTCAACCACTTGTCCTGCCTCGCCTCACTACACCAGCTACTCCAGCGCCTCGTCCGTCAAGACAAGAGCTCTAGCGCCTCGTCCGTCAAGACAAGAGCTCCAGCGTCTCGTCCGTCAAGGTAAACAACACGTTGATGATCAAACATCACCTTTACCTGCGTTGCTTATATATGTGGATTAAAATATGATTATTAATGTGCTACATCAGAATTTTAATGTATAAAAACTTGTCAAAAAGAATATAAATAATTTTCGTGACATTTCAGGTAAGTCATCGAGGGACAGACATCCACCAATCTTGAAGGTACGTGACAATTTCCTTCAGTTTCCATTGTTGCCATATAATGATGCGTGGTAATTAATCATACTTTAGGGAAAGCTGGACAACAAAGTCACTTCATAAACAAAGACAAGGCTGTGACGTCGAGGGGGACCGTCCGGGGGACAACGTCACCAGAGACACAATGTCTCTGGTCACTATACTGTCAGTGTAAGCTGGGCTTATCGGGGGGAAAAGGGAGGGTCGCCTAGCGTCGAGTCCCAGAAATCGTAGTTGTAGGGGGTAAAGGGGCCCCAGAGTGAACGATTCCTGGGGTACAGTCCTGTGTACTGGGTGTGTGGAGGCGCACGTGTCGCCAGAACTGCGTCCAGCAAGCAGGGACAAGCTGCCTGGCCAACCAACAGTGAGTTGGCCGGACAGTTTTCGTGAAGGACTGAGCCGGAGGTCCCTGTAGACCAGTCTGGTGAAGGGAGCACCAACACACACAACAGGGTAAACCCCTGTTGACCGACCACCTGTCAATTTTTTTGGTCTCTCAGGAATCTGAAGTATTGGCAAACAGTTACTTTGTTATAAGCTTTTAAGTGTAAAGTAAGACACGGTAAAGTTGCTCCCAGAGGCAGACAATGTGGCACAGTGGATAAATTCTCATAATTGTATAACACCAAAACTGCGGCAATTACATACACTGAAGGAGGTGTAGAAAACTGCGAAGTTCTCTTAGGCTACAGTACCTCCAGAGGTGACTGTCACTGCTGGTGGGTGTAGTGACTGGTGAGGGTGTTGAGCAGAGCAGAGATGACTGTCACTGCTGGTGGGTGTAGTGACTGGTGAGGGTGTTGAGGTGAGCAGAGGTGACTGTCACTGCTGGTGGGTGTAGTGACTGGTGAGGGTGTTGAGGAGACCAGAGGTGACTGTCACTGCTGGTGGGTGTAGTGACTGGTGAGGGTGTTGAGGAGAGCAGAGGTGACTGTTGCTGCTGGTGGGTGTAGTGTCTGGTGAGGGTGTTGAGGAGAGCAGAGGTGACTGTTGCTGCTGGTGGGTGTAGTGACTGGTGAGGGTGTTGAGGAGAGCAGAGGTGACTGTTATTGCTGGTGGGTGTAGTGACTGGTGAGGGTGTTGAGGAGAGCAGAGGTGACTGTTGCTGCTGGGGGTGTAGTGACTGGTGAGGGTGTTGAGGAGAGCAGAGGTGACTGTCACTGCTGGTGGGTGTAGTGACTGGTGAGGGTGTTGAGGAGAGCAGAGGTGACTGTTGCTGCTGGTGGGTGTAGTGACTGGTGAGGGTGTTGAGGAGAGCAGAGGTGACTGTTGCTGCTGGTGGGTGTAGTGACTCGTGAGGGTGTTGAGGAGAGTAGAGGTGACTGTCACTGCTGGTGGGTGTAGTGACTGGTGAGGGTGTTGGGCAGACGCCGCCTGAGAATAGGTGTTGGTCGACATGAATATGTTGGGGAACAATGTAGAACCTGTTGATGAGTCAAGAGAGTCAACTTGTGGGGCTTGCAGCTGTAGTGAAGATGAATGGAGTAAGAAAATAACAGGACAGAAAATGAACGTTATTGTGTGGTCTGAGACCAGAGTGGAATCACTTTAAGCTCCTGAAATGGAAACTCGTAAACTGATGAATAAGATTTAATGCCCCTGTACCGAGAGCCCTTGAATCCCAGCCTGAGAGTAGACCTGCAGCCGGAACCAGATCTCTGTACTGACACGAAACGGACCCTAAAAAGACCTGAAGCCATAAGTGTCTCTTGTCCAGACTTGAGAAAGACCCTAAAGAGGGCTGAGACCTAATCCGGGTTTCTGCCTAAAAGCCAAAAAGTGCGGATTTGGCTTCATTGTCTCTGCTGTTACGTAACATGACAGCGCAGGAGCTGCACAGTACACTGTAGTGTAATAACATATATCAATGGCTCCACCGGACACTGTAGTGACTTAACATGATATCACAGTGGCTGCACACGCGTCCTCGCGAGCGTTCACGACACAACAAATGTACTAAATTGCCCGGACCTAACCTAACTGAGGACCACGAATAGAAAACAGAATATCACGTCAATTTTTGCGATCCGCATTCATTTTTGTAAACCATTTTTTGGCAATAGGAAGACTTATACGTCCAACTCCGATGTGCTATTCGAGAGAACAGGTTGATACAGGATCATTTAGTGACTTAGAATGATATTGTGGTGGCAGCGTAAGACAATGTTATAACTAAACGAGATTTCAAACTGGCTGCACAGGAAAGTGGCCATGACTGCACAGGATACACCAGAAGCTGCACAGGAAAGTGGCCATGACTGCACAGGATACACCAGAAGCTGCACAGGAAAGTGGCCATGACTGCACAGGATACACCAGAAGCTGCACAGGAAAGTGGCCATGACTACACAGGATAGACCAGGAGCTGCACAGGAAAAAGTTAACTCCAGCTGGCAACTTCCTGACACCCCAAAACCATAGTTAACTGCTGGAGGGAATTGTTGCTGGAATTGTTCCCGTGATCCCAATAGTCACCTAACTGTACATGTGACTGTTTGTGTGTTGGACTGGCAGGACATGTGACTGTTTGTGTGTTGGACTGGCAGGACATGTGACTATTGGTGTGTTGGACTGGCAGGACATGTGACTGTGTGTTGGACTGGCAGGACATGTGACTGTGTGTTGGACTGGCAGGACATGTGACTGTTTGTGTGTTGGACTGGCAGGACATGTGACTGTTTGTGTGTTGGACTGGCAGGACATGTGACTGTTTGTGTGTTGGACTGGCAGGACATGTGACTGTGTGTTGGACTGGTAGGACATGTGACTGTTTGTTGGACTAGCAGGACATGTGACTGTTTGTTGCACTGGCAGGACATGTGACTGTGTGTGTGTTGGACTGGCAGGACATGTGACTGTGTGTTGCACTGGCAGGACATGTGACTGTGTGTGTGTTGGACTGGCAGGACATGTGACTGTTTGTGTGTTGGACTGGCAGGACATGTGACTGTTTGTGTGTTGGACTGGCAGGACATGTGACTGTTTGTGTGTTGGACTGGCAGGACATGTGACTGTTTGTGTGTTAGACTGGCAGGACATGTGACTGTGTGTTGGACTGGCAGGACATGTGACTGTGTGTTGGACTGGCAGGACATGTGACTGTGTGTTGGACTGGCAGGGCATGTGACTGTTTGTTGGACTGGCAGGACATGTGACTGTGTGTTGGACTGGCAGGACATGTGACTGTGTGTTGGACTGGCAGGACATGTGACTGTGTGTTGGACTGGCAGGACATGTGACTGTGTGTTGGACTGGCAGGACATGTGACTGTTTGTGTGTTGGACTGGCAGGACATGTGACTGTTTGTGTGTTGGACTGGCAGGACATGTGACTGTTTGTGTGTTGGACTGGCAGGACATGTGACTGTTTGTGTGTTGGACTGGCAGGACATGTGACTGTTTGTGTGTTGGACTGGCAGGACATGTGACTGTTTGTGTGTTGGACTGGCAGGACATGTGACTGTGTAATAACCTGGCTGTACACGTGAATGTTGGGAAGATAACGCGCCAAGCCTTTTTCAGGTCTAGTCCTCGTGTTTTTGCGCAAAGTAAGGAGAGTGGTGTGTTATTGCGCAGAGCAAGGAGAGTGGTGTGTTATTGTGCAGAGCAAGGAGAGTGGTGTGTTATTGTGCAGAGCAAGGAGAGTGGTGTGTTATTGTGCAGAGCAAGGAGAGTGGTGTGTTATTGTGCAGAGCAAGGAGAGTGGTGTGTTATTGCACAGAGCAAGGAGAGTGGTGTGTTATTGCGCTGAGCAAGGAGAGTGGTGTGTTATTGCACAGAGCAAGGAGAGTGGTGTGTTATTGCGCAGAGCAAGGAGAGTAGTGTGTTATTGCGCAGAGCAAGGAGAGTGGTGTGTTATTGCGCAGAGCAAGGAGAGTGGTGTGTTATTGCGCAGAGCAAGGAGAGTGGTGTGTTATTGCGCAGAGCAAGGAGAGTGGTGTGTTATTGCGCAGAGCAAGGAGAGTGGTGTGTTATTGCGCAGAGCAAGGAGAGTGGTGTGTTATTGCGCTGAGCAAGGAGAGTGGTGTGTTATTGCGCTGAGCAAGGAGAGTGGTGTGGTATTGCGCTGAGCAAGGAGAGTGGTGTGGTATTGCGCTGAGCAAGGAGAGTGGTGTGTTATTGCGCTGAGCAAGGAGAGTGGTGTGTTATTGCGCTGAGCAAGGAGAGTGGTGTGTTATTGCGCAGAGCAAGGAGAGTGGTGTGTTACTGCGCAGAGCAAGGAGAGTGGTGTGTTATTGCGCAGAGCAAGGAGAGTGGTGTGTTATTGCGCAGAGCAAGGAGAGTGGTGTGTTATTGCGCTGAGCAAGGAGAGTGGTGTGTTATTGCGCTGAGCAAGGAGAGTTGTGTGTTATTGCGCTGTTCCCGAATCTCAACATATGTTCTCAATCATTATATAAGTTTTTATGTTATTATGTATACAATATAAAGATATTATATTATAAATGAAATAAATATAAGTATTGGTTCATGTTAACGCATTGAGGACATGTAAACATGTCATTAAAATGCCAAGTAACCTTTCCATGTATTTTAAAGTAGTTGACCTATTATCATAGTCACCCATTCTCCCTCCGAGGCGCTCGTCCCTGCTGGCCTTCCTCAGGTGGGTTGATGCAGCCTTAATTTACACGAGGAGAATACTTCCCTATTCTTGGCCAACCTTGGAACATATAGATACTAGAGCAACCTTGGAACATATAAATACTAGAGCAACCTTGGGACATATAAATACTAGAGCAACCTTGGGACATATAAATACTAGAGCAACCTTGGAACATATAAATACTAGAGCAACCTTGGGACATATAAATACTAGAGCAACCTTGGAACATATAAATACTAGAGCAACCTTGGGACATATAAATACTAGAGCAACCTTGGGACATATAAATACTAGAGCAACCTTGGAACATATCAATACTAGAGCAACCTTGGGACATATCAATACTAGAGCAACCTTGGAACATATAAATACTAGAGCAACCTTGGGACATATAAATACTAGAGCAACCTTGGAACATATCAATACTAGAGCAACCTTGGAACATATCAATACTAGAGCAACCTTGGGACATATCAATACTAGAGCAACCTTGGAACATATAAATACTAGAGCAACCTTGGGACATATAAATACTAGAGCAACCTTGGAACATATAAATACTAGAGCAACCTTGGAACATATAAATACTAGAGCAACCTTGGAACATATAAATACTAGAGCAACCTTGGAACATATAAACAGATGAACAAACTTTACTTTCATTATAGTCTATTCAAAATGCGCTAAATATATATCTATATAATTTATATTAAAAATAACGGCTCACGGAGGCGGGCCTTGATAACGCAAAAAGATATTTCAAGGCTTTACCTTCCTTCAATTTGGAGAAAGTGGAAGTCTAACAGAACTGTCTCGCCGCTCTCATGAATACTGGAGCACCGCGCTCCTGCTTATTAGCCCGGGGGGAGAACCCGGTGGGAGGGAGGAGAACCCGGTGGGAGGGAGGAGAACCCGGTGGGAGGGAGGAGAACCCGGTGGGAGGGAGGAGAACCTGGGTGGGAGGGAGAACCCGGAGTGATGTGAGAGGCGGCAGAGGGAGGGAGAGAGGAACAGTGTAAGGAAACAGAGCCAGATGGGCAACCATGACAGTCTTAGCATCTCAATCCTCTCCCTTTGAGGATTCCTCCTCTGTGTTACCTTGAATGTTTTTGGAGAACCACCATGAAGTCTATGACTGTGGGGAAGGTGGTGGTGGCGCAGTGGTACCACCACCACCAGCCGGCTCCAGCCGCTAGGTCCCCGGTTCTGTTCCCGCCAGCGTGAAGCGTCGGACGAATAAATTGCTTCCTCAATATGCCTTGCAGATTTTTTCTCCCCGTCAACGGGAAATTTATGGCTTTGAAACCTTCCCCGTGTTTCATCAGACTTACAAATAAAGTCGTGAATAGATTCAGTCACCAATATATTATCTTCTTCACAGTGTTTGATCATTGATTGTACACTGAAAAATTCTTCACTTTGTCCTTCTGATTAATGTCTGAGTGTTATGTCCTCTTGCATGCTCGTCCCAGTTATGGTTACAAGGATTATGGTAGTCCGTCCTGGTGACGGTGAGGTAGTCCGTCCTGGTGACGGTGAGGTAGTCCGTCCTGGTGAAGGTGAAGTAGTCCGTCCTGGTGACGGTGAGGTAGTCCGTCCTGGTGACGGTGAAGTAGTCCGTCCTGGTGACGGTGAGGTAGTCCGTCCTGGTGACGCTGAGGTAGTCCTTCCTGGTGACGGTGAGGTGGTCCGTCCTGGTGACGGTGAGGTGGTCCGTCCTGGTGACGGTGAGGTGGTCCGTCCTGGTGACGGTGAGGTGGTCCGTCCTGGTGACGGTGAGGTAGTCCGTCCTGGTGACGGTGAGGTATAGTCCGTCCTGGTGACGGCGAGGTAGTCCGTCCTGGTGACGGTGAGGTATAGTCCGTCCTGGTGACGGCGAGGTAGTCCGTCCTGGTGACGGTGAGGTAGTCCGTCCTGGTGACGGCGAGGTAGTCCGTCCTGGTGACGGCGAGGTAGTCCGTCCTGGTGACGGTGAGGTATAGTCCGTCCTGGTGACGGCGAGGTAGTCCGTCCTGGTGACGGCGAGGTAGTCCGTCCTGGTGACGGCGAGGTAGTCCGTCCTGGTGACGGTGAGGTAGTCCGTCCTGGTGACGGTGAGGTAGTCCGTCCTGGTGACGGCGAGGTAGTCCGTCCTGGTGACGGCGAGGTAGTCCGTCCTGGTGACGGCGAGGTAGTCCGTCCTGGTGACGGCGAGGTAGTCCGTCCTGGTGACGGCGAGGTAGTCCGTCCTGGTGACGGCGAGGTAGTCCGTCCTGGTGACGGCGAGGTAGTCCGTCCTGGTGACGGCGAGGTAGTCCGTCCTGGTGACGGCGAGGTAGTCCGTCCTGGTGACGGCGAGGTAGTCCGTCCTGGTGACGGCGAGGTAGTCCGTCCTGGTGACGGCGAGGTAGTCCGTCCTGGTGACGGCGAGGTAGTCCGTCCTGGTGACGGCGAGGTAGTCCGTCCTGGTGACGGTGAGGTAGTCCGTCCTGGTGACGGTGAGGTAGTCCGTCCTGGTGACGGTGAGGTAGTCCGTCCTGGTGACGGTGAGGTAGTCCGTCCTGTTGACGGTGAGGTAGTCCGTCCTGGTGACGGTGAGGTAGTCCGTCCTGGTGACGGTGAGGTAGTCCGTCCTGGTGACGGCGAGGTAGTCCTAGACAGTATACATGTGGTGACCCATGACACTGACACTGCACCTGTCCTGAGCTGTGATGGTGACGATGGTGATGAACCTGGTGAGGTGACGATGGGACAAGTTGTTTGTTGTCCCCTCGATGTAGACCACACGAGTGATGGTGAAAATAGGCTGCTTATGCAGGGGACAAATACACACTCTTATGCCACGTCTGGCCAAGGAGGTAAGGGGCGTGTGAAATTAACTGGTATCATCGGTCACATGCAAAAACGTCGTCAGATTTCCAAGACATTAACTCGGACCATTGATTTGAAACGTATGACCCCCTCCCCGCTCAGCTCGTTGTCGCCGTGTGGGGGCTTAGTGGGCGGCTGCTGGAGTGTGATGCTCCTTGGGACAGTCCTCTGTCCTTTTCTACCCTTGTGCTCCTGCTGCCGTCCTCTCCAATTCTGCTGGGCATCTTTTCCTTTTCCTTCTGTTTCGTTTTTCTCCCCCCTCTTCTCCTATCTGCTTGCCGTTTCCTGCCGACCTTTTGCTCGTTCTGGTTCTTCCCTTGGACTTCTTCTATTTTGACGCCCGGGTGCTTGAGGAGGCATACTCTTGCACCCGTAGAACTGCAGTACCCGACGTCGAGAGCGAGGGGAACCTTTTATTGTCAATCCCCCTTTCGTCACTGAACCCGATCTCGACGGACTGTCGGTTTCTTAAGGTGGCGTTTGTGGGGCGTATACTCACGACGCACCCCTAGGAGGCCCCGACAAGATCGGCGATAGCTTCTTGTTGGGTGTCCTGCCTCTAATTGTGGCTCCATGGTGGGTGTGGGGGCACATTCGTGAGTGAATTCTTCTTTTCGTCAAGATGATAACCCCTGTTCGGCTTCTTCTGGTTTACCTTCTCAGGCTCGTGGGGTGGGCGACCAAGCCCCCGAGTCGGTCCGTATTGGAAGACCGGGCTCTGTAGCCTCCGCTGCATTGGGCCCCGACCTTGCTCCTCCTTTGGCCTCTCTGACTCCTTCCTCTGGCTCCCCTCCCTCCTCTGTGGTTGGGTCGAGCCCCAAGCCCCCAGTGGTGACTACCTCGTCCCCTGGCGCGGCTCCTTCTCTAGTTGTAACTACTGCGCCTTTTAACCCCTCTCTCTCTGGGGGTTCTCACCGCCGTCCTCGTTACGGCCGCCCTCGCTCGATTCCTTCCAGTTCTGCTACCTATCAAGCCTTGTTTGGTCCCGCTTCGTGGGCCAAATATTTTGATCTCCTCCCTCTTGATTCTGCGCCTCCTGACGATTTCTCCCTCCATCGACATCTCATTGATTCCGTGGATGCCTCCATTACTTTCAACCCCACTCGTCTCGGTACACGTGTCGTTGCTGCTCCTTCTCAGGATGCTGCTTCCCGCTTGGCTGCCTTATCCTGCCTTGGCGAGACCCCCGTTCGGGTCTCGAAGAACGCTCAGTTGAATGCCAGTGTTGGTACTATTTTGCTCCCGCCCCATGTTGCGACCGGTGTTTGGGACCTGCGCGACTGCCACGACGATATTCGACATATCCTCGCTGCCCAGGGCCTTTCTATTCTCCAGGTGGACACGTTTACTCATCCCCCTCGTGGTAGTCGCCGACAACCCCTCCGGGTTGTGAAGATTACCTTTGATGGTAGGACCCTTCCACCCTCTGTCATTCTTGCTGGTGCCAGGTGCTCTGTCCAGGAGTACATTCCTTCTCCTCGGCTCTGCAACAAGTGCTGGAGGTTTGGGCATGGTGCCCTCCGCTGCTCCGGGACTGTCTCTCTCTGTCCTTTGTGTGGTGGCGAAGGTCACTCTAAGTCGGAGTGCGCTTCTCCCCAGGCTCGTTGCCTCAACTGCGGTGAGGCCCATCCTACCTTCTCCCGTGCGTGTGTCCATTACAAGCTTGAGGCAGCCATCCTCAACTTGAAGCACCGGGAGCGTTTATCTTTTCCTGAGGCGAGGCGCCAGGTTTGCCGGCTCCCGCCTTATGCTAATATCTCTTATGCTCGCGTGTTGCGCTCTTCCTCTCCTCGTCCTTCCCGCCTTCCTCAGACACACAACCGTTTCCGGGCCTTGGACCCTGATGTGCCCACTGCCCCCTCCTCTGTCCCTTTGGGTTCTCTCCCGAAGGATCCTCCTCCTGGTCCTCTGTCTGGGGTTCCCCTTCCTTCTACCCGGTCTGTCGTGTCTTCTTCCTCGTCCCCCTCCGATCCTCCTTCCCATCCTCTTCCTCCATCTATCGGCTCTCCCCACCGCCTGTCGGTGCGGGCGGATGTCCATCGCTCTCCTAACGGCCGTCGTGTGTGCTCTCGTTCGGCTTCTCCTGTTGAGACACTGGAATCCGTTGCCCGGTACGTAGTTGCTGGGACACCGGTCTCTTTAAGTCAGAAGCGTAAGCCTGGCTCCTCTCCTTCCTCTTCCCCGGCGGGTAAGAAGGCTTCGCTTTCTTCCTCAGCTCCTCCTTCTGGCTCTGTTGCTCCTTCCCCTTCCGTTTCAGTGCTTGCGCCCCCTGTTCCTGCTATGGAGGTTTCTTTGGCCCCTGCTTCCCTTTCGGTTGCTGCTCTTGCTGGGGTGCGCTCCCCTCTTTCTACTCCCCCTCTTCCTGCTGCTGTCCTTGACTGCTCCTCTCCGTTGTCTCCTCCTCTTCCTCCTCCTCCTCCGGACCCTGCCCGCCCACCTCTGATCTGTTCTCCCGTTTCCTTCCCTCCGTCTTTGCTCAGTTTACCCATGCCCCCTAACCCTGACTTTGCTGACCCTGATCCCGACCCTGATATTCTTTAACGTGCTCTGTTGCTCTTTCGCCTTTGTTTCTTCCTTGTTCTCTGTTTTTGTCCTTTCTCTTCTCGTCGTTGTCCATTCTTCAATGGAACGTTCGAGGTTATTACGCCAATTTCCTCGAACTCCAACTTCTGATTTCGCGGTTTTCGCCCCTTTGTGTCTGTCTCCAGGAGCCAATGCTTGGTGCTCGTCCTGGTCGTTTTCGTGGCTATTCCTTTCTCTCCCCCCCCCCCAGCCATTGCTGGGGCTTCTAATTCTTCTGCTCTCTTGATTCAGGCTGATGTTCCCTTTGTTCCTTTACTTTTTCCTTCGCCTCTCCATTGTTCTGCTGCTCGTATCTTTGTGGGGAAATGGTACACAGTTTGTTCCATTTATCTCCCCCCGAGTGTCCCGCTCTCTCTTCCTGATTTGAAACACCTCCTAGACTCCTTGCCGGAGCCTGTGCTCCTGCTGGGTGACTTCAATTGTCGTCATTCTCTTTGGGGTGACGTTCTGACGAATACCCGGGGTCGCCTCCTTGAGCCGTTTCTCCTCTCTTCTTCCCTGTCTCTTCTGAATTCTGGTGAGCCCACTCATTTGGACTCTCGGACTCGCACCCTTTCTTGTCTTGATCTTTCTCTCTGCTCTTCTTCTCTTTACTTAGATTTCACGTGGCAGGTTCTTGATGACCTCCATGGAAGTGATCATTTCCCCATCCTTGTTTCCTTTTTCTCTTTTCGCCCTTCCTTCTCTTTCCCTAGGTGGCAGTTTGCTAAGGCGGACTGGACCCTATTTTCCCTCAGTGCTACTCTCTCTGACCTCTCCCTTCTGCCCCTCTCTCGCACTCTCCTCCTTTTTCATGACACTGTCTTCAACGCTGCCCTCCGCTCTATTCCTCGCTCTTCCTCTCGGGGTCCACGGAAGTGCGTTCCCTGGTGGAATGCGGACTGTGCTCGGGCTGTCCGTGTAAGCGTGCAGCCTGGAAGAGGCACCGCCGTAGGCAGACGGCCGATTCTTTTCTTTTCTTTCGGAAAGCGAGTGCGGTGGCCCGTAGGGCCATCCGTACGGCTAAACGTGAATGTTGGGCATCTTATGTCTCAACAATTACGTCCGAAACCCCTCTGGCCCAGATCTGGAAGCGTATCCGCAAGATAGTGGGTAAGTTCATTCCCGATGTTTCACCAGTCCTTCACCTCCATGATACTCTTGTGGCGGACCCGTTGCAGGTCGCTTCCGAACTGGGTTCCCACTTTTCTTCTGTTAGCTCTGGTCTTCATCTTCCCCAATCTTTCCTTCTTCGTAAACCTGTCCTTGAGTCTCGTCCTTTAGATTTCTGCACTCGTCTTCAGCTTCCCTATAATGATCCCTTCTCTCTCTCTGAACTTCGTTCTGCCCTGGCCCTCTGCGGTTCTACGGCGGCGGGCTCCGATGGTATTCATTATGAGATGCTTCGCCATCTCCCTCCGAGCACGTCTCAGTATTTACTGAGTCTGTATAATCGGATCTGGGAGTCGTCGTCAGTCCCTGAGGACTGGCTCGATGCCGTTGTCCTCCCTGTTCGCAAACCGGGGTCTCTGGGTACTTCCCCTAAGGACTTTCGCCCTATTGCTCTCACAAGTTGTGTCTGCAAACTCTTTGAACGTATGGTTAACGTTCGTCTGATGTGGTTCCTGGAACACCATCACCTCCTCTCCCCTTCTCAATTTGGTTTCCGCAAGTGCCGCAGCACGACAGATGTCCTGGTGAACTTGGAGGTCTATATTCGTACTGCTTTTGCTGCGAAGACCTCCGTTGTTGCCGTCCTTTTTGACCTGAAAAAGGCTTACGACACCACTTGGCGTTATCATATCCTATCTCAACTTCATTCTTTTGGCCTTCGTGGTCATCTCCCTCTCTTTCTCCGCAGCTTCCTCTCTCGTCGTTCCTTTCGGGTGCGCCTTGGTACCGCTCTCTCTCCCTCTTTTCAGCAATACGAAGGTGTGCCCCAGGGTAGTGTTCTGAGCACTACTCTTTTTCTGGTTGCCCTCAATGGTCTTCTTTCCTCTCTTCCTTCTGGTGTCTTCTCCGCTCTCTATGTCGATGATCTTACCCTTTGTTGTCAGGGTGATGATTCGCCTCTCCTTCAACGCCGGCTTCAACTTGCAATTGATGCCGTGTCGTCTTGGGGCACTGATCATGGCTTCAAGTTCTCTACTTCTAAGACTTGTGCCATGACATTTACGCGGAAACGGGTTGTTCTTCGTCCCTCTTTGTCACTTTATGGTCATCCCCTTGAATACAAAGATTCCGCGAAGCTTTTGGGGTTATTCCTTGACACTCGTTTGTCTTGGTCTCCCCATATCTCTTACCTCCGTGTTGAGTGCTCTAAGGCCCTTACCCTCCTTCGGGTCTTGTCCCATACTTCTTGGGGGGCAGATAGGCGCACTCTCCTTGCTTTACATTCCTCTCTCGTCCTGTCTAAGCTCGATTATGGTTGCCCTGCTTACTCGTCTGCTTCTCCTTCTACTCTTCGCCGTCTTGATGCTTTGCACCATACTGGGTTGCGCCTCAGTTCTGGTGCCTTTCGTTCGACTCCCGTCCTTAGCTTGTATGTTGACACTGGCTTCCTGTCTCTCCAGGACCGCCGTGATCGCTACTGTCTTCGCTATCTTGCGCGGTCCTTGCAACATCCTTCCTCTCGCCTCTGTCGTGCTTTAACTTTTACCCCTCCTGCGGTTCCTGTTCCTCTTCACCACCTCCCTCTTTCTGTCCGGTTATCTTGCCTGCAGGATTCTCTTTCCGTTCGTATTTCTGATGTTTCTCCTCGTGTTGTTCCTTCTTTGCCCCCGTGGAGGGTCCCTCTTCCGCGGTTTTGTACATCCTTGACCCGTATCACTAAAGCTTTTACCCCTCCTACGGTTCTAAAACGCCTTTTCCTCGAGCACTTTTCTTCTCACTCCCGCTCCGTTTCTGTCTTCACCGATGGGTCTAAGTCAGCGGACGGTGTTGGCTACTCTGTTGTTTTTCCTGATCGCACTTATATGTGTCGCTTGCCTCCGGAGACTAGCATCTTTACAGCTTAACTTTATGCTATTCTCTATGCTCTTCGTCTCCTACTTTCTCGTTGTCAGTCTTCCTTTGTAGTTGTTGTTGACTCTCGTAGTGCCCTCATGGCTCTCGGGTCCTTTAATCCAGTTCATCCAGTGGTTGTCGAGATCCAGCATTGGCTGTTTCTCGTTCACAGTAAATTTAAGTCGGTTGAGTTTTGTTGGGTTCCCAGCCATATTGGTGTGTCTTTAAATGAGCGTGCGGATGCTGCCGCCAAGGAAGCTGTCCGCTCTTGTCCCATCTCTCGTAAGGGCATTCCGTATTCCGACTTTTACCCGGTTATCCATTCCTCAGTCCTTACCCGTTGGCAGGCTTCTTGGTTGTCTGTTACTGGTAACAAGCTACGTACTCTTAAATGTTGTGTTTCCCCGTGGCAGTCCTCCTTCCACCGTAACCGGCGGTGGGAAACAGCTCTGGCAAGGTTGCGTATTGGCCATACTCGCTTAACCCATGGTCACTTGATGGAGCGCCGCCCTGCTCCTTATTGTCCTAGTTGCATTGTCCCTCTTACGGTCGTGCATGTCCTTCTTGAATGTCCTGACTTCCAGAACGAGCGTATGTCTTGCTTTCCGACCGCCCCTCGCGGTCACCTGTCCCTCGATAGAATTCTTGGTGACTCGGATACTTTTGATATCGTTCGCCTTATGCGTTTTTGTTCTCGTATTGGCATCCTTGGTGATATTTAGCGCCCTCTGATTATTTTGCGTCTTTGATGGTGCTACATAGCCTTCCCGGTTTGGTGCCTTCTTTTGATAATTACTTACTTACTTGAAACGTATGAAGAAGAGAGATGCTAAATTAAAAGTTGAGGAAAATTTGAACCTGTTATTGAGATGGAGGTTTACTCTGACCAAGGTAACGAGGAATTGTTCAATATGAACGTGCTGGAAACACTTCAACCTGTGATTGGGAAGCTTCATAATGTTCAAGAAGATAACGTGTGGTGGGACGTTGTAGAACACGATCAGAGAAGAGCCGCTGGTGTGAATATTACAATTAAAATAGGAAAGAGACTGTCGAAAAACAGGACTCTAGGGGATAATGGCTCAACAGGCATACAAACACCTAAGGAAACAGACCCGGGAGTGATATATAAGGTGTAAGGGAGTCAGGCGCTGACCACATCAGAGTCCGACGGTGGTCGTGGCGCTCCAGACCTTCTCCAGACCCTTCCTTTCTGCCCAGGCACGGGCGATTGGCCTGTTATATTGTTGTTAGCTGCAGCAGTTTCGTTATAGCCCCTTCTGTGCTTCTCTACAATGCCTAATAAACAAGGGGTTTACTTTGCCTTTTGCATCCACCTCCTTCTTGAGTGGGATGACACCTCTTTCCGTAAGGTTTGATGGGTTTGAGGTTTGATGAAGGACATATATCGACATTTCTGCGGTTTGCCCGGCCATTGGTCTATGCTACGCTGTTTGAGGTCGTAATTAATTACTTCAGAATCAAAATAGAGGACCTCTGTGGGATACAGAAGTTACGAGACGAACGGGTGATATTGATGTTTGGGAACTCCTCGACGTTCCGAGGTTTCATTGAAGGCTCGTGAAGATCAGGAAGGCATCTGCGTGGTGGTACAGGGAATTTGAAAAGTGTTGATGCTAGGTAGGACACTACATATTTTGTGGTGCAGAATGCATGCTTTGAAATGAAATATAATGGTACTGAGTGTGGAGATCTGCCGGTATGGTAGCGTCCTATGTATTCGGCAGCATTAGTTTACATCGGAGCCTGCAAGAGGAATTCTCATGGCATAGAGGACAGTGTAGATGAAGATAATAAATGGAACCCCTTCATCACAGGGTGGCTGGCTGCACGATATATGCTTTTTACCAGGGCCAGGAACAGGCAAGCTTTAAGTGCGGAATGCCTGCACACACAGCTGCTTCGTGCCGAGTGGGCCCGTTAGATCTGGCAAATATGTATTAAGTGGACTTTTCGCCGATAAAGAAACTCGCGCCACACGAAAATAATGGCGTTGATGGTGAACCTGTGAAGGATTCAGGTGTGGGTCCTGTGGAAGAGAACTATGATAGAAGAGCTGTTAGGCCTGCCCTGTTGCCAGTCACGTGTCGTGGAGAATGAAGTTTTCGCCCCATCTGGTGTAGTGTCGGAGAAGATATTTGTTGAATGTCATGAAGGTGGAGTTGATGTTAACAAGATTATGACTTTTTACAGCATCGAAGAAGTGAGAAATTGCGAGGAGAGATGCTGGTAAATACACCAAAACGGATTAAGTATGTGGTAGATGGTGAGAGAGATCCACCCACGTCCCCTCCTAGTTTCTCCGGATGTATTGGAGACTGAGGAGGTATATCTGTTGCTGTGGTAAATGTTGAGATACAAGAGACTGACTGGGATCGGGGGGGTTGAGCAGAGTGAGCGTTCGGGTGGGGGTTGGTATGTAATTGACTATACGGATTGTTCCCAGAAGTCGGGGAAGGTAGAGCTATGTCGTTCTTCGGCATTTTGTGGTGATGGAGAGGCTGTTAAGGCTCAATCGAAAGATGATTTAAGGCCTGGTTTGATGGTTGTGCCTGACGGGATAAAGGATGGAGATGGTGGTATTGCTGAAGCTGGTGGTTTAGATGTCTGCAGATCGGTTGTCTGAGTTACAATGGCCGAGTTCCGATGTGCCACGTTGAATGTAAATGATCTGTGTGACGCTCAGAAGCAAGTTCTCTTCAGTGCGTTACTCCGGCGCCCTTTGATGGTCTCTTAGTTGAGGAGCACAATGTTAGAGATTTAGAACGTTTACAGTTGTTGAAACAATCCTTTCAGGTGGTATATCAGGTGTCTCGCCATTTGATGGGAGGAGTGTTAGTGTTCCTGAAGAGGTCGCCGGCGATTAAGATCTTGTCTATTGAGAATGACGAGGATAGTTGTGTGATGCTTATACGGTATTCGTTTTTGATCAGTTGGTTTTTATATTGAACGTTTATGCGCCATATAAAAACACACTGATCAGAAACTAATGCAGTACAAGCACCACGCAACCATCCTCATCCTTCTCAATAGCCAAGATCTTAATCGCCTCATCCTTCTCAATATCCAAGATCTTAATTGCCTCATCCTTCTCAATAGCCAAGATCTTAATCGCCGACGACCTTTTCAGGAGCACTAACACTCCTCCCATCAAATGGCGAGACACCTGATATACCAAACCGCACACACTAGAAAGTGAAGGGGCGACGACGCTCTGGTCCATCCTGGACCATTCTCAAGTCGATTCGAGTCACAATCGACTTGAGAATGGTCCAGGATGAACCGAAACGTTATTGTCCCTTCACTTTCTAGTGTTTGGTCTGGTCAACGTATTTCAGCCACGTTATTGTGACTATTCGTCTGCACCTGACGTGCCACTTGAAAGGATTGTTCCAACAACCGTAAACGTTCCAAATCACTAACATTGTGCTCCTGACCCAAGAGACCATGAAAAGGTGCCGGAGTAAGATTGTGGCTCCTGGTGAGGAGTTTGAGTAAAGGCTACGTGACAACGTGTGAGGTAGCTGTCCGAGGACGAGGTACGACGTTTCTCTGCTATTGTGAACGATAGATAGTAGGGGTGGCTTGAAGCCTGTAAGGTGGTCGCACCTATGAGGACCCTATTGTGAGAGAACCGTTTATGTGGATAAATTGAGCACGTGTGCCTGTGTGGAACATGATAGGCGACTTCTCACACTCAAGATGACAGTGGAAAGTAATATCATGAAGGGGAATTAGGAGATCATTCCAACTGAGGAGAGAGAGGGTAAGTCACGCTGGCTCAGCGGGGTGTGTACTCATGAGAGTGGGCCAGATTTGAACCGTTTCCCCAGGTAAGGTGACGTTGAACCACTTTTACATATGAAAGACGATTTTAAGGTGATTTTTCTAAGGTGCAATCCATTATCCATCCATTGACTGACTGCAGTAAGAGTATTAACATTATTTTATCGGGGGGGGGGAGCTCATTCTGATAATTAGACAATAAGTATAACCCCCCCCCCCCCTGATGTTTCTTATCTGAGGCATGGCACAAGAATGATGGTACTTGGTGGGAATTTAAATTGTGTGACTTCCTTGTGTGATGTCAGAGAGGCAGCTTGTGTTTCGAAGGCTGTGTTGCTATTGCTACAGATGCGGATAATAATGCAGATGCTGGTGTTGTGTTTTGAAGAAATTACGTGGAAGGAACAGCTGGTGGCATTGAGGAGGGAATTGGTGGAGTAGGTGTTTGTGAGGCTAGAGGAGAGGGTATTTGATGAATCGTTGTCAAAATATGTGCACGGGGGGGGTTATCTTGGAATGAATTCGGGGCTTAGCATCCCCGTGGCCCGGTCCTCGACCAGGCCTCCTTTTTTGTTACACCTCCTAGGAAGCGGCCCATAGTAGCTGTCTAACTCCCAGGTACCTATTTACTACTAGGTAACAGGGGCGTCAGGGTGAAAGAAACATTTTGCCCATTTGTCTCCGCCTCCACCAGGGATCGAACCCGGAACCTCAGGACTACGAATCCGAAGCGCTGTTCACTCAGCCGTCAGGCGCCCCAAGATAGGTTCTTGGTGAGGTTTGTATGGAGATCATTCGTTTGGGAGATTTGACCAAAGTTTGAGGTTACCTTGAGGGGTTTTGGGGGGCTTAGCGTCCCTGCAGCCCGGTCGTCGACCAGACATCCTAGTTGCTGGACTGGTCAACCAGTTTATTGGAAGCGGGTGCGCGCAGCCTGATGTATGAATCACAGCCTGGTTGATCAGGTATCCTTTGGAGGTGCTTATCGAGTTCTCTCTTGAACACTGTGAGGGGTCGGCCAGTTTTGCCCCTAATGTGTAGTGGAAGCATGTTGAACAGTCTCCGGCCTCTGATGTTAACAGAGTTCTCTCTGAGTACCTATTGCACCTTTGCATTTCAATGAGGGTATTCTGCACGTCCTGCCATGCTTTCTGGCCTCATGTGATGTTATTTCTGTGTGCAGGTGTGGGACCAGCCCCTCTACTATTTTCCACGTGTAAATTATTATGCATCTTTCCCGCTTGCGCTCAAGAGAATACAGATTTAGGGCTCTTTAATCGGTCCCAATAGTTTAGATGTTTTACTGAATGGATTCTAGCAGTTAAGGACCTCTGTGCACTCTCCAGGTCAGTAATAGTGGCTTTAGGCATTGTATGTACTAGCTCTACCTATAAGTCAAACAATCCTTGTAAAAATTTATTGTATGTATGTACCTTACCTAAATAAAATTGTATTGTATTTTATAATTTCTCCAGCTTTGAAAGGAGCTGTCATTGTGCAGCAGTATTTCACTCTAGACACCATTAGTGTCCTGAAAAGTACCATCATCGGTATAGCATCTCTAGTGTGAAAGGTTCTTGTTATCCAATCTGCCATTTTTCTTGCAGTTGTGACGGCTACTTTATTGTGTTCTTTAAAGGTAAGGTCTTCCGACATGAGTACACCCAAACCCTTTACATTGCCTTTTCATTCTATGTTATGATTTGACTTTTTTTGTAGGTGTTTTCCGCTTTTATATTATACTTTTTTCCGTAGTGCATGAGCTGGAATTTATCTTCGTTAAACACCGTATTATTTTCTGTAGCCCATAGAAAGACCTGATTTACATCTGATTGGAAGTTTGCTGTGTCCTCTATGTTGTTTACTCTCATAAAAATCTTAGTGTCATCTGCAAAGGATGATAGAGTACTATAGATTGTACCCTTGTCTATGCCCGATATGAGGATGAGAAAAAGTACTGGAGCAAGCACAGTACCCTGGGGGACTGATCTCTTCACGGTTGATGGACCGGGTTTTATTTTGTTGACTATTACACATTGGGTTCTGTTAGTCAGGAAATTGTAGATCCAACTGCCTATTTTTCCGGTAATTTCTTTTGAACGCATTTTATGTGCAATAACACCATGGTCACATTTGCCGAAGGCTTTTGGAAAATCTGTGTAATTTACATCAGTGTTTTGTTTGGCATCTAATGCCGTGTCATAGTGGTCCAGCAATTGTGACAGGCAATGGCGCCTTGTTCTAAAACACTGTTGTCAGGGGTAATGGAGATGCAGTGATTCCATGTAATTTGTAATCTTATAAGCACACTCTCAAAGATTTTTATGATGTGTGATGTTAGGGCTATTGGTCTGTAATTTTTTCCTTTATGGAGTGGTGCTATCTCTGCTGTTTTTAGTAAGTCAGGGATTATGTCAGTATCTAGGCATTGTCTCCAAAGAAAATGATTGGCCTACGATAGTGTTTTTTTACAGTTCTTGATGAATATAGAGTTCCAAGAACCCGGGCCTGGTGCAGAGTGCATAGGCATACTGTTCATGGCTTCTTCAAAATCCAGTGGGAGTAGGGTGACGTCTGATATATAATTTGATGTTGGTATCATATCCATGAAAAATTCATTTAGGTTATCAGTCTCTAGTGTGTTTAGTGGCTCGCTGAAAACAGTCATACTGCTTCCTCAGTAACTCGCTCATTTCTTTGTTGTCATCGATGAAAGTTCCATCTCCCTTTCTCGGGCCTGATACTTGATGTGGGTTTTTACCTTGATTTTGAATAGAAGAAAAAAAATCGGATTTCTCTCTATTTCACTGATGGCCTTTAGCTCTCTCTGCCTCTCCTGGGTTTTGCATGATTCTTGTAGCTGTAGTTCAATTGTTTCTATTTCTCTACCTAACCTTCTTCGCCGGTCTTGAGATTGGGTGCGACTCCCAAGTTGTTTCGCGATTCGTTTTCTTCACCTATAGAGGGAACAACGTTTCCATTTCAATCTGCATCTCTTCCTCTTTTTTCTTAGGGTATGCAGTTTGAGCATATTTCTAGTGCTATTGAGCTTATTTTTTTCCAGGCACTGGTTCAGGTTTACATTTTCTAGCTGTTCTTCCCACCTTATTTCTGTGACGTCTTGGTTTATTTGTTCCCAGTTTATCTGTTTATAAATGAAGTTAAATTTGCTGAAATCTCCTTCAAAACCAGTCCCGATTCCCGGTGGAGGTCTATTTCCCATGGTTGTCAGAACTTCAATTAAGTTGTGATCTGAGTAACAGGTATTTGAAATCATTATGTTGGGAGGCATACCAACATTACCATGGCAGGCAGTACCGCTGGTATGCTATATTGGGTGTGGGAGTAGTTGCGTGATTTGTACTTCAGGGTGGAGTGTGATAGCGGGTTGTGTTAGTGGTTTTGTCATTTTGTTCAAAAGTGGTGCTGCCCAGGATGAGGGAGGGAGGGCGGGGAATTATCAAGGGGAAAGTGCCAAATCATTACGACTATATATCACTTGGAAGGAGGTCAGGATAAGGATTTGGAATGGGATGGGGGAGAAATCTAGCGGTGATTTATTTCAGTATGAATTCAGGAAATTGTATTTATTACTTCTAAGCAGACTGTATTTTATATTTTAATGTCACCAGTAAAATTCTCTTCACAGATTTTTGGGGGGTTTCATATTTTAATCTTACTATAATTAAACGGTAGACATAATTATTAATGTGTTATAGATCACACAACTATATAAAGAACATTTAAAATGGCCTCAGTGGGTTTGTAGTATGAGAGCTTGACCTCCAGTATGGGACTCGGTCTGCCTCATGTGGTCTATTCTGGACCTGTATTAATGGCGCCTGTTGGTCCTTGTCATGTTCAACTCAACTGTGTCTCATGTGGTTACAATTTACAATTTTTTTTTGACAGTTTATCCCAATTGGTGGAGATAAATAAACCATAAATATTTACTTTCTATTTCATATAAATTATACCACATATGGTGGCATATATCAAGCTACAGTGAGGTTAATAGTACAAATGTTATAATTTTCTTAACTGTATGGTTGCCATGGCCTGATTAGGCTGTGAATGATTCCTCCAACATGTGTTAGGGTGTGGCTACATGTGGTCCGGGGGCCATGTAATGGTGCCTAGCACTGTGAGACAGTCAGATCATGCATGAGAGCATCACAGGTCATGTAGTTGGTAAACAGCTAATATCTCCAGATCTCAAATTTACCTGTAAAAGTTAGGGCTGTAAGAATTGCTCATTAACATATAAAGTAAAGGTGTGACATAAATTAATGTGTGTGTAGTAAAGAGATAAACACACTTTGTTGGGGGTGAAGCCCCGTGTAATAACGATAATTTCCTACACTAATAATGGCCACTATTACATGCAATAGAAATACCGAAAGTTGTTCTTCCCTTTGTTAATGAGTTCTTCGGTTGGTCAGACCGTAGTGGATCCTTTGTCGAAGCTCGGGGGGAAGAACTGGTCTGTGTTGTGACAATTTGAGAAGGAGTTCCTCCCTGTCTCGTGCCTTTGTTTTCAAGTGTGCGTGACCGGCCTCGCCCGGGCGTGCGTCTCGTTCCAGCAATATTCTGTTGGTCTCAACTCTGTCTTAAGTACTAAGTTTATTTAACAATAAATAGCAAGGAAGCCTGTGGTGTATGGTATAATTATCTAAGAACTAGTCATAGTGAATACTATTTTATTAAGTTTAAACACTAGACTGTGTTTTAAAGAATAATTGTGGAAGCTTAAATATACGTGATGTAAATATGGGTCTGTTGTGAAGTCGTCACGAAAAACTCCCATTTTCATTAAATTTGGTAATGGCTAACTATGGAATGTTAACATGTGTGTTGAATTTCCAACATGTATTGAGTGGTTTCCTAGTTTTTCAAAATCGGTGAAAAGATACATGGGAAGCGGTGCAACGGTCAGTGTTTGTGCAAGTCGGGATGATGTAATCTAGAAAGTTGACGATCTAGCAGAGAGCTTGTGATCAACGTACAGGTTCTGTCAAAGGTGTTATACTTTGCACACTGCTTTCCGTAGGGAAGGATGTGGCGAAGGGCACAGTGAGGATGATCTCGCTGTGTCAGAGACGTTCTCTGGGTTGGTGGCTGTATACTGGAAGGTTATCTTGAGATGATTTCGGGGCTTTAGTGTCCCCGCGGCCCGGTCCTCGACCAGGCCTCCACCCCCAGGAAGCAACCCGTGACAGCTGACTAACACCCAGGTACCTATTTACTGCTAGGTAACAGGGGCATAGGGTGAAAAAAACTCTGCCCATTGTTTCTTGCCGGCGCCCGGGATCGAACCCGGGACCACAGGATCACAGTCCAGCGTGCTATCCGCTCGGCCGACCGGCTGCCTCAGTATTTTTAGTCACTTTCTAAGGGAGTTTTGTGGAAAGTATTTGATGTTGCTTCCATTGTGGCACGCGAGTCAGTTACGAGTTGGATGTTCCGTTGGTGGATGATGAGGCATGTGTCCACCCTCCATACTACACGATTGGTATGGAGGTAATTAATATGGATTGTCGACGGTCCGGTTATAGATCCTGGAACAGTGCTGCAGTTTACTGGTGATTAGTTGGTAGTTCCCTTCAAGGTGTTGATCAGTTGAACCCATATTTAGATTGGCGTCAAGCTTGAAGTAATGTAAACGCTCGGTTGTCTAATGCTAGTGGTTCGTGAGGTGATCCGCTACATGCATGAATCATTCACTGTTAACATCCGATTACATATGATGAATCTTTTAGAGTCAGATGGCTGTTTGCATTGTGGCGTCAATTGGGGGGGGGGGGGGATCAATTGCATGTGATTTATTTCTGCGAGAGGTCGACAGGTTGTGGTGTTTGGTTGTGGGACGTCATTATGGAGTATAATATATATATATATATATATATATATATATATATATATATATATATATATATATATATATATATATATATATATATATATAATATGGCACCACTGTGCTACACGGCACAGTCCTAGTAGTGATCTCTTCTGTTTCCCGCAGCATCACAAAGTCAAAGATTTGAGTGGAGATGAATAATATACGAAATATTAATGACACAAATATTAAAGAATGCAGACTTTGACAAATCTGCTGGGCGAAAAGGTCTCTAGAAATACTCACAAGTTTACTTGGAAGATAAGGTCATGGGAGGTCACACAGCAGCGTCGTGACAAAGGTCACAACACAGAAACAGGTCACAAAACCTGCAGATAATGTAGAAATATATTATTGCAACGTGGAAATATATTACTTGATCGTTCTGTTAAGGAAAGATGTAGTAATATAAGAAAATGCTGTCAGTAATATGTGGATATATGATCTATGGTATGTGATCCGTCACATGTAGGGAGCGTTATATCCATTATACTCATGAACACAGACCTTATTAAATATCATAGAAATGTGAAATGAATTTTATAAAAAAAAAATCGAATGTGCTAACATGCATTAAAAAGCACAGATTTTGCATATATATATTCCGATTATTTTAAACAATCGTAAAAGTTTTAATTGCGAGAGTAATTCCGAAATTCATCCTAGTAATAACAAAATATATATGAGTGTGTGTGTAAATCACAAAACAATTGACACGTGATGAATTATGTGACAATGTCAGACCACGAAAGGAGGATGAATACAGGATTTTCTCTAAGAACTTTCGTATTTTTTAATATTAAATATTAAATCAGTTTCTTTATCAATATAAATCGAGATTATGCGTTTACTCCCCAAATGTCGAGTTTTGCGTCAGATCGGGAAAATATGAATACGTGGTTGAAGGCTGTGTCCGTATGTGTCCATATGTGTCTTACACATTCCTCTCGTCTTCCACCCCCTTGACCACGCTCGTGACCTCGCTCAGTAATCTTCCTCATGTAAATACACAACAATAATTATGAGGGTAGTACCAGCGACGACATTAATGAGGTAACTACCTGTGATGACCGTGGCTGTGTTGACCTTAATCATTACCCCTCACAAGACAGGTCAATAATGTATCACTAACGACTGTATTGGTCCAGCCGTCCGTGTAGATGGTTCGTGTTGTAACTCACAGCGTTGTGTAAACACACGAGTTCTCAACAACATTGTGGCGTGTATTATTGTGATTAGGGAAAATAAATAAAATATATGAAGGTAAAGTGCTCACACACACACACACACACACACACACACACACACACACACACACACACACACACACACACACACACACACACAACTGGGAAACAAAGGGCTGGCGTACCGAAAGGGAAACTATGAGGAAATTAATAAATTCCTATGGGATATACATTGGGACACAGAACTCGGAACCAAGTCGGTACAAGACATGATGGACTATGTCACCCAAAAATGTCACGAGGCTGTAAGCAGGTTTGTCCCAGCCCGACAGGAAAAAACAGAGAAGCAAAGGAAGAATCCGTGGTTTAATAAGGAATGTATGAAAGCAAAGGAGCTGTACAAAAGGGCGTGGAGGAACTTCCGTAATAACAGAACACTAGAAAGTAGAGAGGGATACCAGAGAACCAGGAACGAGTATGTCAGTGTGAAAAGAGCAGCTGAGAAAAGGTATGAAAATGATATAGCTAATAAAGCCAAGACCGAACCAAAGATACTACACAGTCACATCAGGAGGAAGACAACAGTGAAGGAACAGGTGATGAAACTTAGGGAGGGCGAGGACAGGTACACAGAGAATGACAAAGAGGTGTGTGAAGAACTCAACAAAAGGTTCCAGGAGGTCTTTACAATAGAACAGGGAGATGTCGCGGCGCTAGAAGAGGTGACAGCAAACCAGGTAACCTTGGATAGGTTCGAAATTACAAGAGATGAGGTCAAGAAGCACCTATTGGAGCTGGATGTGAGAAAAGCTGTTGGGCCGGATGGAATCTCGCCATGGGTATTGAAAGAGTGTGCAGGAGCACTTTGCCTACCACTCTCCATAGTGTATAGTAGGTCACTGGAAACGGGGGACCTACCAGAAATATGGAAGACTGCTAATGTAGTACCAATATTTAAAAAGGGTGACAGACAAGAGGCACTGAACTTCAGGCCAGTGTCCTTAACTTGTATACCATGCAAGGTGATGGAGAAGATTGTGAGAAAAAAACTAGTAACACATCTGGAGAGAAGAGACTTCGTGACAACCCATCAACATGGGTTCAGGGAGGGTAAATCTTGCCCTACAGGATTGATAGAATTCTACGATCAGGTGACAAAGATTAAACAAGAAAGAGAAGGGTGGGCGGACTGCATTTTTTTGGACTGTCGGAAAGCCTTTGACACAGTACCCCATAAAAGGTTGATGCATAAGCTGGAGAAACAGGCAGGAGTAACTGGTAGGGCGCTCCAGTGGATAAGGGAGTACCTAAACAATAGGAAGCAGAGAGTTACAGTGAGGGGTGAGACCTCAGACTGGCGTGAAGTCACCAGTGGAGTCCCACAGGGCTCTGTACTTGGACCTATCCTGTTTCTGATATACGTAAATGATCTCCCAGAGGGTATAGACTCATTCCTCTCAATGTTTGCTGACGACGCCAAAATTATGAGAAGGGTTAAGACAGAGGAGGACAGCTTGAGGCTTTAAGAAGACCTGGACAAGCTGCAGGAATGGTCGAATAAATGGCTGTTAGAGTTTAATCCAAGCAAATGTAATGTAATGAAGATAGGGGTAGGAAGCAGGAGACCAGATACAAGGTATCACTTGGGAGATGAAATACTTCAAGAGTCCGAGAGAGAGAAAGACCTGGGGGTTGATATCACGCCAGACCTGTACCCTGAAGCTCATATCAAGAGGATAACAGCAGCAGCATATGCCAGGTTGGCTAACATAAGAACGGCCTTTAGAAACTTGTGTAAGGAATCTTTCAGAACATTATATACCACATATGTCAGACCAATTCTGGAGTATGCGGCACCAGCATGGAGTCCATATCTAGTCAAGCATAAGACTAAAATGGAAAAGGTTCAAAGGTTTGCCACCAGACTAGTACCCGAGCTGAGAGGTATGAGCTACGAGGAGAGACTACGGGAATTAAACCTCACTTCGTTGGAAGACAGAAGAGTTAGGGGGGACATGATCACCACATTCAAGATCCTCAAGGGAATCGACAGGGTTGATAAAGACAGGCTGTTTAACACAAGGGGCACACGCACTAGGGGACACAGGTGGAAATTGAGTGCCCAAATGAGCCACAGAGATATTAGAAAGAACTTTTTTAGTGTCAGAGTGGTTGACAAATGGAATGCATTAGGAAGTGATGTGGTGGAGGCTGACTCCATACACAGTTTCAAGTGTAGATATGATAGAGCCCGATAGGCTAAGGAACCTGTACACCTGTTGATTGACAGTTGAGAGGCGGGACCAAAGAGCCAGAGCTCAACCCCCACAAGCACAGCTAGGTGAGTACACACACACACACACACACACACACACACACACACACACACACACACACACACACACACACACACACACAGGGTCTGGTAGCTGAGTGGACAGCGCGCAGAACTCGTAATTCTGTGGTCCAGGTTCGATTCCCGGATCAGGCAGAAACACATGGGCAAAGTTTCTTTCACCCTGATGTACCTGTTAGCTAGCAGTAAAGAGGTACCTTTGAGTTAGACAGCTTTTACGGGCTGCTTCCACTATACAAACACACACACACACAGGTCCCGCGTCTCAACTGTCAATCAACTGGTGTACAGATTCCTGAGCCTACTGGGCTCTATCATATCTACATTTGAAACTGTGTGTGGAGTCAGCCTCCACCACATCACTGCCTAATGCATTCCACTTGTTAACAATGTTAACCAAGATTTCTGCACAACTCAGTTAAATAGACCAATTCAAATATGCTGTCAAAAATGAATAGTTAATTACGAATGGCATAGAAATATGCAGGAATTATATAGGTGGTTTCAAGAGGTCTTTGGAATGGAGCCGTGACATAAACAGTATACAAGGTTTCACAAAACGACCGAACTGTGCTCAAATATATAGACGAAACCCCAAATAAAAGCCAAAATACTTGAGAAAACAACATTTCTGTGACAAAATATTATTTAATAACTATAGTTTCTATAAGTAATTGCAAATATTCTTTGCAATCAATACTAGGATAAAACTGTGAAACATTGTTTACATCTCTCTCTGACACTAGGATAAGACTGTGAATTATTATTTATGTCTTACACTAGGATAAGACTGTGAATCATTATTTATGTCTGACACTAGGATAAGACTGTGAATCATTGTTTATGTCTCTCCCTGACATTAGGATAAGACTGAATCATTGTTTACGTCTATCTATGACACTAGGATAAAACTGTGAATCATTGTTTACGTCTCTTACACTAGTATAAAACTGAATCATTTTTACGTTTCTCTCTGATACTAGTATACACCTCTGAATCATTGTTTACGTCACTCTCTGTGACACTATTATAAACCTGATTCATTGTTTACGTCTATCTATGACATTAGTATAAAACTGTGAATCATTGTTCGGGAAATTAGCCAACGATATCCAGCCCAATCAGCAGGTAACAGTAATTCTCTCCGGAATGAACCTAGTAATTAACGGATCACAGAGTGAGGTGGGTCTGACCCCTTGAACCACTGACCATGGAAGCATGTAATGCTTCTCCACCACCTTGGCGGGCCATTAAGGATTAATGGTTAACCTAAGATCAGTAATCCCTCTCTCCTCTAATCTTGGCTCGTTCGTAGCCCAGATTCTATACAAGAGAATATAGTTAGATCGTACAGGTTCGAATCATTTACTGTGGATTTATTTGAATTACTCGAGCTATTGTTGATATACGACAAATGGGATTGACAGCTGTCAAGAGCTGAGATCTACCAGAACCATCCCTATATATATATATATATATATATATATATATATATATATATATATATATATATATATATATATATATATATATATATATATATATATTGTGACGATAATCTCCTTCAAGAGATTGAGCCTGCTCTTCCCTCCTAAGTTCGTCGCTATACATCCCTATACAACTAATATGGAAGAAATATCCAACAAGTACAACTCCAAGGTTTGCCAGAGAGCAAACGTATTCAGCACCAGGAACACCTGCTCCGCCTCCGCCACTCGAACCACCAAACTACCTGTCCGTCGCCTGCTCATCGCTGATTGGCTGGTGGTCAGTCGCACCTGCTCCTCCACCGCCACACTACCTGATGTCTGGGGCCACCACGACCTGCAGACCTCAGAATATCCAGTGCTTTCAACAAGTTAACACGTCTCGTTCGTAGACTAAGCTCTGGCTTGCGTGTACTAAGAGAGGTGGCAGCTTAAAGCCAATATTCCTGCACCCATATTTTGCATTGTATATTGTTCACTTGTTATTACTCACTTGTCTTAACGTAACTTTTCATTTTGTCATTTGATTATTCTTATTATTTTGATTGATTGATTTTATGATACGAATTTTATGTCCATTTTATTCATGTTTTGCTTTTCTAACGTAATTAAAATCTCATTGTTAAATTTACTTGTGTTTTGTGTGTCTTCCCATTACCTTACCACAGACGAAGTTCCAGATTTTCTCTTTTTTGTTTCTATATGTGACGAGGCCATACCCCTAGCTTTTGAAACAGCCGAACACCAACGCGTTACCGTCACAATATATATATATATATATATATATATATATATAAATATATATATATATATATATATATATATATATATATATATATATATATATATATATATATATATATATATATATATATAATATTGACACTACAGAGCTAACCGGTGGTGCCTGGGTCTTTGTCTCATCTATCCATCAATTTATCTAGCCATCCATCCATTTATCCAGGTATCTGTCCATGTATCTATCCATCTATGTAACGTCTATTCATCTATCCACTCATCTTTCCATCCATATATCCATCTATATGAAATGTAAACATATACACTAAATCCCAATAATTACCCACATCAGCCAGCTACCTAACCCACCCTGACCTGCTCCTAGGTACAAGGCCCAAAAAAAGATACTAATGTGTAATATTTTATGATGTGGTAACTCACTGAATGGTTAATATTAACGTATTAACCAGTACTAGTAGGTATTAGTTTACGTGTTAGTAATTTTCAGGCACTGAAAAGTCTTGTCAGAAAATAAGCTTGTCATTAAAAGGTCTTACTGCGTTTACAGACTTTGTAAGCTTTCCGAGGCACACTACGATTTTCCAAAAATGGTTTGATTCGTGTTTTATAACGCTCACTTCCGTGTTGCAACGCTCAAGCATGTTTATGAAATGCTCTAATCTATTGTTCAATGCTCAGACATGTTTCGTAACGCTCAAACATGTTTTGCAGTGCTGAAATGTATTTGTGAATGCTCAGATATGGTTTATAATGCGCTATCCTGTTTTGCAACGTTCAAACATGCTTGCAACACTATAGCATATTTTTCAACTTTCAAACAAAAAAAAAAAATCGCAATACTCAAACATATTGAAATATATTTCAGGTACGATATTATTACAGCAAGTTCACTAGACACAGCTAATTCGCAAAACTATCTGATAAGCGTCAAATATGGAGTGTTTATGGCCGACCAGATGCGCACAAGTCTTGACGCACCATCTATAATCTTCCGAGGTCAGTGCATGTTAGCCTCAGTATTAAGGATCCTGAGAATTGTTAAAACACTAGAGAGAATGGAATTCCACAGCCGCCTTAGTGGTGAATATTGAGTGTTCTACATTATGGAACTCCACTTGTGGATGCAAGAGTGCACGCCATCACATTGTACGGACCTAATACCTTGACATGTAGACTGAGGTCTGTCGTGTAATTGGGTCTTTCTGTAAAGCCGGTATTGTTAGCAGGCCATTGTTACCTTAAGGGGCGTTGTGTGTTCAGTCCCTTGTTAATTAGAACGAGTTCAACGTCCTAATCATAGAAGCTGGCGTCAAAAGTTAGCCATCGTAGAGAGTTGTAAGGTGATAGTTTTCAGGCTATAGTGAGTTAAATGGGAGATAATATGGTGGTTATTGTTGTTGTAGATTCAACTACTCGGGACAAAAATTCCAAGTAGCACGGACTATGGTGAGCCCGTAGTGGACTTTAGGGAGATAATGGGTTAATCATCTCAGCTTTCTCAATGGCTGCTGTGTAAAGGAAGACTCATTCATGATGTCACGGCTCTAACCAACACGTGAGTGGGCCAAACATCTGCGCCTGTGTCCCTTTGGTACACTTGTAGAGCCTGACTCTTGCTCCCAGGGAGCAAGAGTGATGGTATGGTCTCCAGGAAGCCCGCCAAGGTATTCTGTGCTCGCAGTTTGTCTCCAGTAGACGTGGCTGCTGCCACTAGCACGGCCAACTAGCAGTGTTCTCCTCGTGACTTTCTCCAGCGTTAAACCCACCGCCATCTGTGTTCACGGCAACCATCGTTTCAGAATCGTGTCCGCAACACTAAATGAATTAGCTGTTAGTCTCAGTTACTGAAACTAGTAGAGAGAGACATGGCCACATTAGGAGCAACAGACTATCAGAGTGATCGTGTTGCAAGTCATCCGTGTACTAAATTTATGGTAAATGTTTCTAGTGAACTGTGTACCGTCAAAGGAGAGTTGTCACATGATCCCCGGCTTGTATTGCTTTAATACAGTGTTTAGAGTGAAACTTAGACTCGCCGCCACGACTTTGTACGAACTATGTGAACCACCCGCTTAGGCCGCCATACTCCACATGTGTTGTTAGCCAACCTCCATTGTCAAGGTCGCCATGTGCTCCTAGGCCGTCACACTCGCTCTAGTTGTTACCACGTGACCTTATTCTACCACCTGAACCTCGTGCACTACTCCAGCACCGTCTATGGTGCTGGCCACCTGCTGCCCTCCGTGTGTCATCCTTACATACGATACTACGTACAGTTGATTCTAATGGATCCAGCACCACTTCTGTGAAATTTTGCATGTCCAGCCACATGCTGTATGGTTTGAGATATAGAGGACTCCCAGTCCTCTGCGTCCGTGCCACAGCTATGGTCCGGATGAGTGTCCAGCTGTCCTCCTAATAGCACGTCGCATTTTGACGTATATTCCACCTGAGGCCACAAATCGTCGTACTAGAAAATGAAAGCGGCTCGCGAAATTGACATACTGTCCCGTTTTCTGTTTTGGGTCCTCTGGTAGGCTAGGTACGACAGTTTCATGAGGTTGGGGGAACCTTAGGAAGACAAATTGCGTATGTGCCCAGTGGTTCAGGTCGTCCCTCGGAGGAGCTGCGTGTACGAGAAATTGCTACGAGTACATTAAGGCCGACCATACTGTAAGTACAGTCTCTACAGTTCTTGTTAAGTCTTTGTCTATGCATTGAGCTTGGCGATCATGCAAGCGATCCTCAACCTCTCAACCCCCACCACAGGTGTGTGAGGGTTGAGGTCGAGCAAGGCTGCCTGGTGGCCATATGTGTCGTACCACATGTCGCACCTCTCCTGTGTGTAGGTGACGTGTTTACTACATTTCGTATTGTGTTGACTGTCTTATTGACGAGTTGTTTGTATTTTATTATGTGCGTGACTTTCGTGTTGATTTCATTGAGCTTTGCCAGACCTGTTTTGGGCTTCAGTGTAATCCCCTTCCAACCGGCAGTGACAGTGGCAGAGTTGACGATTGGTTGATGAGAGACGTCTCGCGCCCCTGTGGGAGCGTATTCAATTAGTTGAATGTTGCATATATCCCTCTGAGGCAATATGAGGCTTATACACACTCCAGTCTCCAGTAAACCCAAGCACCCAGTGTATTATTTTATTATCTCTGTATTTATTATAAAATAATAAATATGGACAATAAAAGTATGAAAGCGTACACAGATCAGCACAAGATACAATTAAAGCCAAAGTACCAAAATAAACCTGAAACACAATACATAAAAATATACATACACCAAGGATACACAAGCTCACCCATCACGGGACAGCGCGAAAGCACACAGAACAAGGAAAACAGAAATACATTACAGTAAACTGTCAGGCACGGCAAAAAACAACAAGTACCACACACACACACACACACACACACACACACACACACACACACGCACACATACACACACACACACAAAAAACATACCAGTGGAAATGAAACACACACTAACGCCTCCAAAACAAACTGAGGCCGTTACCACCACCAACACAATAAACACGTAATTGAAGAACACAGACGACCCAAACAAGGGCAACGTTGGGTGAAGCAGATAACCCCAAACAAACATTCAACCACACCCATAACAAAAACAATGACATGAAGGCAATTAAGGCGAAGCCTTCAACACCCAAACAAACATACAACATCCAAACTGACAAGAGAGAGGGGAACACAGGTTACAGACTAAATCCATCACATCACACACCCAGACAATCGTCACACGCCAGGAAGGGAGACACCTCCGACCCTCGCCACATGACACAGGCCGCCCGCATCAAAAGGGGACGCAGCCCCAAACACACGAGTCAAGGATCGTGTACCACATAATAATCATCTGGCGGCATACTGACACTCGAATACGGTAAATTAGGCTGGTACGTAGGGCGAAGAGCAGGGATGGGGGGGGGGGGGGGTGGGCATGAACAAGCAGAAGCCCCAGGACCTTTTTAATTAACACCAAATCTGCACAACCACCGACACCAACGACCCCCACCTCTGTACACTAACACTGGGGAGGCACACTGGCAAGGGATTCACCGCACCCCGCCCCTGCTCCACGTACACCACCGCCTTGTCCACCCCACCTGCACCCACCACAGGCATTAATGTTGCTGGACCACCAAGGGACCCCGATCTGGCAGACCCCTTCCTACGTTTCTGCTGAGGGACCAGCTTGTCCGAGCTCTACTGGTCCCGTAAGCGTCTAGGGGGATGCACATCCTCCATCGAAGAGGCAACTGGAACCGCCTCCCGAGCCGCGCGGCAACCACTCACGTCCAGAGACTCCACAGGCGGAGCCAGAGCCCCAGAACTGCTGTCCACAACAGGCATTGATTCTCCAAGGGAGCCGGAGCCACCAGGACAGCAGGCGGTAAATTGTGTACCTCCACCAGCACCGACTGTCTTACACTAACCTGTAGTCGGAGCCGCATCCACACACACACCATCCTGCCGGCAGCCCCTTGGTGCACAGGGCGCCCAACCGGTTCCGCGCAAGCCACTGCAGTCTGCCAGCCAGCCTCCACAGCCGGCTGGCTGGCAGACGGCACACCACCAACATCTAACACGTCCGTAGGATCCTCCTGGGATCGGAGTGGCGGTAAATCACTCTCGGGGAAATACACCCTCCCTGAAGATATTTACATGAGCAACGGGCAAGCCTGTTGACCAGGCTGCTCAAAGAGCCCATCCGACATTTCAAACTGGGCGCCACACACTGCCATATACTTCAACTTCACACTCAGGTACTTGCATAGTACCGGCACCATTGGGCATAGGGAACAAGCAGCCCTCACACCGATCAAGTAATGTCCTGAACACCTCAGGGACGAACAAATTTCAACCACCATATGGCGGTCTTCCTGCAACCCCACCAGGTCCGTTAACTCCACACCAGTACTTTTACCAGTGCAGTGCTAAGGTGTATGTGGTCAACAAACGAGCCCCATATTAAATTTTTTTAATTTACATGCCAACGCCATGCAAAAAAATACCAAAATAATAGGCACTGAAGTACCGCAAAACACAAACATCATAACTACCACATTACAAACTCAGCACAAGTACAGAAAAACACGATTTTAGTAAACGGGAACACAAAAAGTGGCAAATAAGAACATAAACATAAATAAAAAACTCAATCACCGAACACATGGGCACAAACACGGAAAAACACATCTACTAAATGCAGCAAACAAGGCAATGTTTATACACATTTATGTCGAAAATCAGCCTTAGGATATCGCAGACAGTACACCTCCCAGATCCCCCAGTCCCATTTGTCAAGGTGGCCGCCTGGCGGCATACAGTGTTTTATAAATTCCGGAATATCATAGTCAAAGACACACCTCACGCTGTTAACCAAACAGGAGGAGATTCACGGGGGCAGGCGGCACACTCACCCCGACACGGGCTCTGACCCCACGGTGGCCACCATCATGGCGTCCTTCGACATGTCGACCGTCCCCCCGGTGGGGGGTGGCAGCACAAGGGGGGGGGGGGGCAACATCACAGGGGACAAGTGTATAGGGTGCGGCAGCACTGGGGGCTGTCACCACAGTTTTTTTTTTTTCTACCACAGACGTGGCCACACATTTACATTGCTAACCAGCATATATACATTTTCTTCTGTCCTCCATGGACAGGGTTAGAGAAGTGTTAAACATATAGTTCAAGGGTTTATTGAACACTCAACCACAGAAGGTGATTCGGTGCTTTTAAAATGCTAAGCTAAACCTACATACGTAAATACATAGATACACAGATTTACGTATGCCCTACATAAAGTATTAGATGTCTTTTACATAGTGTCATTAATGTACATTCACAAAGGTGAAATGTAATTCTGATCAGCTTCCATATATGCTTTATACCCATACATATACGTACACATACACACACACATATACATACATATATACACACACACATGCATTCACATACATCTGTCTCATTTACTTTGACAGGGTGAGATAGCTGATAAAGAAACTAGTGTGCAATTAAGCACTTAATCACTGAAGGTGATGAAGGTGCTTTTACAATCTCAGGTTATATAGTTTACATCATATATATACATTGTATGATTGATATATTATATGGTCCAATCTTGGATACAAGTCCAATATATCATCAAGTGTTCCAGTACTCATATAGTAACTACAGAGTTCAGCATACCTTAGCCCAGGAGGGCGAAAGTCAGTCAGTATGGAACATTCTACAATATAATGTTCAAGAGAGTGCATGTTTTCTCTTTCACAAAGTTGACACATTGTGTACTCGACATTTGGGTTTTTGAGAAAGCTGCCAGATACGTCTATATCCCAGGCGTATTCTGGCCACTATAACATCACATTGCCGGGTTCTTGTTCTATTAGTCCCATATGTGAATGTCTCCTCACGATATCTATCATAATATTTAATGCTACAACTTTCAGGTCTTTGAGAATTTGTTAGGTCGGTGAGATTTTCATTAGATATTTGTTTAAGTATTCTCTTTGTCACTGCTAATGAAACACCCACATCAATTTCTACACTGGTTTTCTGCAGGCTGACTTAGCAAGCATATCAAACAGTGTCATGCCTTGAGATGCCAACATGTGATGGTATCCATAGGAATTTAATCTCAAATCTGTTTTCTTTGGCAGCTAAAACATTCATTCGAATATCACTGACTATTTTCTGGGTGTCACTACTATGTGCGTTCAATGCCAGGAGTGCACTCTGCGAGTCACAGTATATAAGTCCACTGCCTTTGTCTTTTAAAAATTCAGTGGCAAGGTATATGCCTGCAAGTTGGGTTTGAGTTGTTCTTGCCCAGTCATTGACGCGCTTCATTGCTGTATGTACGAGAGAAGATTGTTCAAATATGTTACATGACACATCCGGTACATCGTCCACCTTCTTCTACAGAGCCGTCGGTATAGCACTGATAAACATCGTTACCCATACTCTGAGTACTTTCAGTGATGCTTTCAGTGTTAACTGTTTTAATAATGTAGTGTGCACACTATCTTTCTTGGGCGCATTTACAAAATCAACTGATAGATCCCAGTTATCCCATGGAGTAATTGGCTGATTAATCATTAGTTGAGTTGGGTACATATTTAATATTTTGATGGAGTTGGCTACCTTGTAGAACCAATATACATAATCAGATTTCGTTCTTCTTCTATAGACCTCAGGTGAGTGCAGCATATTAGAAAGTTTAGCTTGAAACTTCATGTATTGTCTAGATCTACTCAATGCCTTCACGCCGAAAACTGTGCTAATAGACAAAATTCTCTCACTTATGGTAGGTAATTTTAACTCTGCTCTCATGTTAACTATTCTCGTGGACTTTGGAGCCTCAAGGATGAGACGCATAGCTTCATTTTGCAAGGTTTCAAGAGATTTCAGCTCTTTGTCAGTATACAGTGTGAGATGTAGAGCATTGTAGTCAATCACAGAGCGTATAAATGATACATAAAACATTCTAGCAAGTCTCACGTTAAGTCCATGATTGACACCAACAAGGACCCGCAAGGGCTTTAATCTCTCCCAAAGTTTCCTCTTGAGAGAAGAAAGGTACCCAGGGTCGTTAATGGGGACACCAGGTATCTGTAAGACTCGCAGTTCTCAAGTGCTCGCCCATCTATATGATAATTGGGTGGTGGAATACCACATGGAATGAGGGCACGAGTTTTCTGTACAGAGATAAGGAGGCCACATTCCTGAGCTCTAGTAGCAAAAGCGTCGAGCAGAACTTGCATTCTAGCCTCGGTGGCAGCCTGTAAACATATATCATCAGCATAACAAATGACAGTGTCTTCATTATTAGTTGGAAGATCTTTAATTAGTTTATGCATCAGAACGTTGAACAACAAGGGGCTGAGGACCCCTCCTTGTGGAGTTCCCAGTTCAAAGTGTTTGCTCTCTGTGCTTTTGACACCATTAAACAAAACATATGCTGTTCGATAGACAAATAGCCCTTTATCCATTTCAGTAATTTTCCTTATATTCCCAGCTCGGCAAGCTGTTCCAGTATGATTTCTCTGTTTGCTGTATCAAAAGCTGCTGCTAAGTCGATGAAGACTGTTTGAGGGGAAGCTTCAATATGTGCGAAGTACTCAGCAAAACAGTGTTGTGTACTGAGCCCAGGCATAAATCCAAACAGTTGAGGTGACAGGTGCCCCTGTATACGATACATGAGTCGGTTAAGAACAATACGTTCAAGCACTTTACAAACACACGATGTTAGAGATATGGGTCTATAATTATCTGAGTGTGGTTTGGGGATGGGAACAATGACACTCTTTGTCCAAGCATCAGGTAATACTCCTTCACGTAAACTCATTCTGTACAACACTAATAGTGGATTACCTGGTACGTGTGAGACTGATCTCAGTAGGACTGTAAGTAATACCATCCTCTCCAGGAGCATTTGATTTTCCCATCTTTAGTGCATGATTTAATTCCCATTCAGTTACATCATTAGGTCTGACACGTCAATAGCTGTACAGGCAAGATTGATGGTTCGTTGTCTGGTGGGGGCGTGTGTCATCAAGTTTGTGCTGTATGTTAATTGGAGTGAGTCGTAGCTCGATGTTAGTGCCCATTGATCAAGGAGGATGTTTGCTTGTTCTAGTGGGGCTGTGGTGCAGGCGGTTTGGTTGGGCTGCTTCTAGAGATTTTCGTATCTTTTCCCAAACTTCAACAAGTGTTGTTTGCTCATTTATACTTTGTAGGAACTCTTCCCAATGTTTATTACGTATAACGTTGCTCATGTCTCTCACCTCTCTATTTGCAACTAGAAATGCATGCAAGTCACCTTGTGCTTTGGTTCGTTTGTACGCATCTCCAAGTTGCTTTACTCGTTCATGTTCTTTAACAAATTACGGGGTCAAGGACCCACTTGGGTGGTGGTAGGTGTTGCCCACTTCTGCTAGGCTTACGACCTGTTTCCCAACACACCCATGTGTCGTAGTAGGTAGTAATCGTATCAGCGAGATCTCTGGAGAAGGCTTGTACATTCGTATTGTGTAATCTTGATACCATTTTGATATACAATTAATAAAAGTGGTCATGCAAGCCATATGGAATATTCATTTTCCGTCTCTGATGTCTATTAGGTACATCACACTGTACCTCATAGGAAGCAGAAACTGCATAGTGATCACTAACTAAGTGATTTACCAACGAACATTCCATCCTATCTTGCACAAGGTTTCTACCCATTACATAATCAAGTCTGCCTCCCAATAAATGAGTTTGGGTATCCGTAGTATACACGGTTAATCTGTTGTCATAAACATATTTGATAAATTTGCATCCATTATCGTTGTTAGTAATGTCTCCCAGCGTAATATGTCTAGCATTAAAATCTCCCATGTATATTGTCCCATGATTGTCTAGATCCGGGACAATGTTTCATTGAGTTTCTGGCTTCTGGCATATACGTTGAGGAATGAAAAGTGGCCTGCTGTAGTTTGTACATGAAAGTGATGGTACTGTGTGTGTACATTGTGTGACGTGCTCACAAGAATGTGCGGTAAATCACTTCTGACGTATGTTAATAGGCCTGTGGCGTTACTGTTTTATAGGATGCTACCCTCTGATCTTTGGTGGGGTTTTGTTTATCATATTGGACGTGTAGGGCTCCTGTAAAGCAATTATATCTATGTTGTTACTGGTAAGATATGCAATTAGATCATTCAGTCTTTTGTTGATGCTACGAATGTTTAACTGAGAAACCTAATGGTCCTTGTGTCAACAGCAGCCATCGTCTTGGTGTTGTTCCTCCCTGGGACTGGTGGTCCCATTGTTGTCCTTGTCCCACTTACACAATGTGTCAATAAGTGACTCTACGACGTAAAGAGCCGCACCAACCTGGCGTTTGGTGTCGTCAGGAACATCTGGTGACATCAGTTTCTCGATCACTGAGCAACTCGGGATGGTCCGCGAGTGAATGCTCTCTGTAAGTCGTAGGGCATAATATTTTGATAGTGTGTAACAAGTGTGACGGCGGCCTCCCTCGCGTGCCCCCCCCCCCTCCACCACCCCCGCCCGCCATCTTCTCCCACCCCGCTACCTGCGCCCGACCCAGCCAGCCGCCCATCAACACACAGCCTACCCACACACGGTGCCCAGGCCATGCCCAACCCCCTAGGAGGGTAATACTTGCCGTGTTACTCTCCACCCGGGAAGGAGTGGGTGCACTCAGTGGGCAGCCAGGCGTCATCATATCTAGGCATGGCACATGTCGCACCTGACACACAGCCTCTTTCCAGCAGAGAAGATGAACACCCAAGAGGAAACTGTCAAGTGTGTGACAGACGGTATCGTCTCAATGGAAATGGAACTGTCCGCTATCATTCTGCCAATTCAGGTGGTTGTCTAGGGTCTAGGCGCCCGCCCCGGGGCAGTGACGATGGACAACCTGCTGCAGGAGCGAGGAACAATATCTCCCTCAACTTCATTTCAGCAGATAATCTGCTTGAAGCAGTCAAAGCGACGTCCACCAGGACCTTGCCCCACATTCCCAAGGCTGCCCGTCATCAAGCAGCAGCCAAACTCACAGTCTGCTGACAAAGGTCAACAATGCTCCCAGAACCTCTGGATCGTGGCACAATCTCCTTTTATTTGGGAATGCATGCCTAGCATTACCGCCCAGGAGAGACAAGTCATTAGCAACCTCTGTAATCAGGGCACTTAATGAATTCCCCAGAGCAGACAACCTGGTCCGCCTCCCCCCTCGTGCCAAGAACACCAGCCGCAGGACGACCAACAATAACTCATCTGAGAACCACAAAATGAGAGCACAGATCACCAGGAAAATAGAAGAGGGCAATACCACAGGTGCCATCAGAATCATGACCAGCGATGACACTATTGCCCCCAGGAACGCCACGACAGCAGAGGCTCTTCAAGACAAACACCCACCCAGAGCCCCCGATGTCAGCAATGGGCACGCACCTAGATCCAGAATCCCTTCGTGTAGCAGTGGCCTTTCGCCTTGGTGCCCCAATTCACACTGAATACAAGTGTATTTGCAACAGGGTGGAAGCCGACCAATACGGACTGCATGGGTTGCATTGCGGAACCACAAAGGGCTGGCATGCAAGTCACAACGAGGTCAATGACATCATCAAGAGAAGCCTCGTCTCAGCTAGGTGCCCAGCGGAGAGAGAACCTCGCATCCTAGGGGTCCAAAACCCGGATTTCCCCGCACTTCGCCCTGATGGCATCACCATATACTCATGGAAGGAGGGTAGACAGTTGGTGTGGGACTACACATGTGTATCCACCCTGGCTGACACCTATGAACACTTCGGAGCTGATCAAGCAGGTGGGGCGGCCAACCACAGGGAAACAGCAAAATCACTCAAGTACAGGCGACTGGAAGGTCAATACCTCTTTGTTCCCATAGCGTCTGAGACGCATGGCCCCTGGGGCAAGAGTGCCTTGGGATTTCTCAAGGAATTGGGTTCCAAGCTCATTGACGTCACCAGAGACCCAAAGGGCTTCCCAGTTTTTTGTTTCAGTGCCTCAGTGTGGCGATCCATAGGGGAAATGCTTGCTGCGGTCCTCGGTTCCTGTCCAGAAGCGAGGAGCTTGCCAAAGAGATCCATACCTTTAGGCATTTTTCTTGTATGTTTTGTAACCATTTAAATACACAATAAAGGCAAAAAAAAAAGAAAAAAGAAAATTATATATATGTTATTCATATATATAGTATATATATATATATATATAGATATATATTATTATAATATATATATATATATAATATATATGTAGTATAATGTTATAATATATAGTTATATATATATATAAGATATATATATATATTATATATATATATATATATATTATTATAATATATATATATATATTATATAATATATATACATATATATATATATTATATATATATATATATATATATTATTTAATATGACCGAATAAGTAAGATAAATAATTCTAAACACGAATTTTCTCGATCTTTCTTGTTCTTTTCACTGTTGATGGTAAATTGAAAATCCATTCTCCAAAATTCATTTTTATTCTTTTTTTATTTTATTTATTTTTAATTTTATTTATTTTTATTCACTAGTCTGACGTGACACTTGAACGCGGTTCGTAATAACTTATTACATTTTCAAAGAGATTGTATGTGTGTGTACACACACACGACTATTACCTACAAACACTAAACAGAGTTCTTACTTATGCTATGATTTAACAGCTTGTTTAAACCTAACCTAACCACCAACCAACCAACCAACCAACCTAAGTAACCTACCTAACCAACCTAACCTAACCAACCTAAACCTAACCAACCTAACCTAACCAACCCAACCTAACCAACCCACCTAACCAACCTAACCAACCAACCAACCTAGGCAACCTAATCTTACCAACCACCCAACCAACCAACCCAACCAACCAACCCAAACAACCAACCAAACCAACCTAACCACCAACCAAAGCTATCTAATTTACCCACCAAACCAACCAACCTAACCAACGAACCTAAGCTATCTAAACTTAACCAACCAACCTAAACCAACCAACAACCTAACAAACCTAACCAACCAACCTAACCAACCTAACCTAACCAACCCACCTAACTAACCAACCTACCCAATCAACCTAATCAACCAACCAACCTAGGCAACCTAATCTAACCACCAACCAACAAACCAACACCCAACCAACCGACCTAACCAACCACCTAAGCTATCTAACCAACCAACCAACCTAAACAACCAACCTAAGCTATCTAACTTAACCACCACCTAACCAACCAACCTAAGCTATCTAACTTAACCAACCAACCTAACTAACCAACCAATCTAATCAAACCACCCTTAATCAACCAACCTAACCAACCTAACCTAACCAACCTAACCTAACCAACCCACCTAATCAACCACCCCGAATCAACCAACCTAACCAACCTAACCTAACCAACCTAACCTAACCAACCAATCCAAACCAACCAATCCAACCAACCTACACAACCAACCAACCTAATCAACCACCCCTAATCAACCAACCTAACCTACCTAACCTAACCAAACCAACCACACCAACCAACCTAACCAACCAAACCCAACCAACTTACCTAACCACCAACCAACCGAACCAACCACCTAATCAACCAACTTAACCAACTAACCTAACCAACCTAACCTACCAACCAACCTAACCAACCACTTAATCAACCAACCTAATCACCACCTAAACCACCAACCAACCTAACTAACCTAATCAAACCAACCTAACCAACCTAACCTAAACCTAACCAACCTAACCTACCAACCCAACCTAACGACCAACCTAACCAACCAACCTAACCACCAACTTAACCAAACCAAACCACCTAACCTACCTATCAACCACCTAACCACCAACTAACCAACCAACCTAAACCAACCTATCCTAACCAACCTAACCTAACCAACCTAACCTACCAACCAAAGTACCAACCAACTTAATCAATCAATCTAATCAAACCAACCTAAACCAACCAACCACCTAACCAACCAAGCTAACCAACCAACCTACACCAACCTAACGCTAACCAACCTAACCTAATCATCCAATGTAACCAACCTAACCAACCAACCTAACCTAACCAACCACCTAACCTAACCTAACCCACCAACCTAACCAACCAACCTAACGACCAACCTAACCAAGTAACCTAACCAACCAACCAACCTAACCTAACCAACTAACCCAACCAACCTTACTAACCAAACCAACTTGATCAACCAATCCAACCAACCAACCTAACCAACCAATCTAATCAACCAACTTAACAAACCAACCAACCTAACCAACATAATCAACCAACCTAATCAACCTACCTAACCAACCTAAACCAACCAACCTAACCAGCCAACCTAATCAATTAACCTAACCAACCAACCTAACCAACCTAACCAACCTAACCTAACCCACCAAACCTAAACAACCAACTTAATCAACCAACCTAATCAACCAACCTATCAACCACCAACCTAACCAACCAACTTAATCAACCAACCTAATCAACCAATGTAACCAACCTAACCTAACCAAACCTAACCTAACCAACTAACCTAACCACCTAACCACCAACCTAACACACCAACCTAACCTTACCTAACCAACCAACCTAACCAACCAAGTAACCTAACCTTACCTAACCCAACCAACCTAACAACCTAACCAACCAAGTAACCTTACCAACCAACACTAACCACCAAGTAACCTAACCAACCAACCAACCAACCTAACCAACCAACCTAACCAACCCAAACAACCTAACCCAACCAACCTAACCTAACCAACCTAACCTAACCAACCTAACCAACCAACTTAATCAACCAACCTAATCACCAATGTAACCAACCTAACCTAACCAACCTAACCTAACCTAACCTAACCAACCTAACCTAACCAACCTAAGCAACCAACCTCAGCCAACCTAACCTAACCAACCTAACCTAACCAACCTAACCTAACCAACCTAACCTAACCAACCACCTAACCAACCAACCTAACCAACCTAACTAACCAACCCACCTAACCTACCTAATCAACCTAACCTAACCAACCCACCTAATCAACCACCCCTAATCAACCAACCTAACCAACCTAAACCTAACCAACCTAACCTAACCAACCAATCCAACCAACCATCCAACCAACCTAACCAACCACCAACCTAATCAACCACCCCTAATCAACCAACCTAACCTACGTAACCTAACCAACCTAACCTCACCAACCAACCAACCCAACCAACCTAACCAACCAACCCAACCACCTTTTCTAACCAACCAACCTAACCAAACCAACCTAATCAACCAACTTAACCAACTAACCTAACCAACCTAACCTAACCAACCAACCTAACCAACCAACTTAATCAACCAACCTAATCAACCAACCTAACCAACCAACCAAGCCTAACTAACCTAATCAACCAACCTAACCAACCTAACCTAACCAACCTAACCTAACCAACCAAACTAACCAACCAACCTAACCAAACCAACCTAACCAACCAACCTAACCAACCAAACCTAACCAACCAAGCTTAACCACCACCAACCTAACCACGCTAATCACCAACCTAACCAACCAACCTACCAACCAACCTAACCAACCAACCTAACCAACCTAACCTAACCACCTAACCTAACCACATAACCTAAACCAACCAAAGTACCAACCAACTTAATCAATCAACCTAATCAACCAACCTAACAAACCAACCAACCTAACCAACCAAGCTAAACCAAACAACCTAACCACCAACCTAACCAACCGAACTAACCAACCAACTTAACCACCAACCAACCTAACCAACCTAATCAACCAACCTAACCAACCAACCTAACCAACCAACCTAACCAACCAACCTAACCAACCTAACCTAACCAACCTAACCTAACCAACCTAACCTAATCATCCAATGTAACCAACCTAACCTAACCAACCACCTAACCTAACCAACTAACCTAGCCAACCTAACCAACCAAGTAACCTAACCAACCAACCTAACCTAACCTAACCAACCAACCTAACCAACCTAACGAACCAACCTAACCAAGTAACCTAACCAACCAACCAACCTAACCTAACCAACCAACCCAACCAACCTTACCTAACCAACCAACTTAATCAACCAACCCAACCAACCAACCTAACCAACCAATCTAATCAACCAACTTAACAAACCAACCAACCTAACCAACATAATCAACCAACCTAATCAACTTACCTAACCAACCTAACCAACCAACCTAACCAACCAACCTAATCAACCAACCTAACCAACCAACCTAACCAACCTAACCAACCTAACCTAACCAACCAAACCTAACCAACCAACTTAATCAACCAACCTAATCAACCAACCTAATCAACCAACCTAACCTAACCAACCAACTTAATCAACCAACCTAATCAACCAATGTAACCAACCTAACCTAACCAACCTAACCTAACCAACTAACCTAACCAACCTAACCAACCAACCTAACCAACCAACCTAACCAACCAACCTAACCAACCAACTTAACCTTACCTAACCAACCTAACCAACCTAACCAACCAAGTAACCTAACCTTACCTAACCAACCAACCTAACCAACCTAACCAACCAAGTAACCTTACCAACCAACCTAACCAACCAAGTAACCTAACCAACCTAACCTAACCAACCTAACCTAACCAACTAACCTAACCAACCTAACCAACCAACCTAACCAACCACCTAACCTTACCTAACCAACCTAACCAACCAAGTAACCTAACCTTACCTAACCAACCAACCTAACCAACCTAACCAACCAAGTAACCTTACCAACCAACCTAACCAACCAACCAACCAACCAACCTAACCAACCAACCTACCAAACCAACCCAACCAACCTAACCCAACCAACCTAACCTAACCAACCTAACCTAACCAACCTAACCTAACCAACCAACTTAATCAACCAACCTAATCAACCAATGTAAGCAACCTAACCTAACCAACCTAACCTACCCTAACCTAACCAACCTAACCTAACCAACCTAAGCAACCAACCTCAGCAACCTAACCTAACCAACCTAACCTAACCAACCTAACCTAACCAACCTAACCTAACCAACCAACCTAACCAACCAACCTAACCAACCTAACTAACCAACCAACCTAACCTACCTAATCAACCAACCTAAGCTATCTAGCCTAACCAACCAATCTAACCAACCTAACCTAACCAACCTAACCTAACCAACCTAACCTAACCAACCTAATCAACCAACCTAACCAACCTAAGCAACCAACCTCAGCAACCTAACCTAACCTAACCTAACCAACCTAACAAACCAACCAACCTAACTAACCAACCTAACCAACCAACCTAACTAACCAACCTAACCAACCAACCTAACTAACCAACCTAACTAACCAACCTAACCAACCAACCTAAGCTATCTAACCTAACTAACCAACCTAACTAACCTAACTTACCAACCTAAGCTATATAACCTAACCAACCAACCTAAGCTATCTAACATAACCAACCAACCTTAGCTATCTAACCTAACCAAGCAACCTAACCAACCAACCTAACCAACCAACCTAACCAAGCAACCTAATCAACCAACGTAACCAAGGAACCTAACCAACCAACCAACCTAATCAACCAACCTAAGCTATCTAACCAACCAACCTAACTAACCAACCTAACCAACCAACCAAACCAACGTAAGCTATCTAACCTAACCAACCAGCCTAACCAACCAACCGAGCTAACTAATCTAACCAACCAACCTAACCAACGTAACCAACCTAAGCAACCAACCTAAGCAACCTAACCTAACCAACCTAACCGAACCAACCAACCTAACCGAACCAACCAACCTAACCAACCTAACCAACCAACCTAACTAACCAACCAACCTAACCAAGCAACCTAACCAACCAACCTAACCAAAGAACCTAACCAAAGAACCTAATCAACCAACCTAACCAACCAACATAACCTAACCTAACCTAACCAACCAACCCAACCTAACCAACATAACCAACCATCCTAACCAACATAACCAACCAATGTAACCAACCTAACCTAACCAACCAACCTAACCAACCAACGAACCTAACCAACCAACCAACCTAACCAACCAACCAACCTAACCAACAAACCTAAGCTATCCAACCAACCAACCTAACTAACCAACCTAACTAACCAACCAACCTAACCAACCTAAGCTATCTAACCTAACCAACCAACCTAAGCTATCTAACCTAACCAAGCAACCTAACCAACCAACCTAACCAACCAACCTAACCAAGCAACCTAACCAAGGAACCTAACCAACCAAAGCTATCCAACCAACCAACCTAACTAACCTAACCAACCAACCTAAGCTATCTAACCTAACCAACCAACCTAACCAAGGAACCTAACCAAGGAACCTAACCAGGGAACCTAACCAAGGAACCTAACCAACCAACCAACCTAAGCAATGTAACCTAACCAACCAACCTAAGCTATCTAACCTAACCATGTATCCTAAGCTATCTAACCTAAGGTTGAGCAACCTAACCTAACCAACCAACCTAACCAACCTAAGCTATCCAACCAACCAACCAACCTAAGCTATCTAACCTAACCAACCAATCTAACCAACCTAACCTAACCAACCTAACCTACCTAATCAACCAACCTAAGCTATCTAGCCTAACCAACCAATTTAACCAACCTAACCTAACCAACGTAACCTAACCAACCTAACCTAACCAACCTAATCAACCAACCTAACCAACCAACCTAACAAACCAACCAACCTAACTAACCAACCTAACCAACCAACCTAACTAACCAACCTAACTAACCAACCTAACCAACCAACCTAAGCTATCTAACCTAACTAACCAACCTAACTAACCTAACTTACCAACCTAAGCTATCTAACCTAACCAACCAACCTAAGCTATCTAACATAACCAACCAACCTAAGCTATCTAACCTAACCAAGCAACCTATCCAACCAACCTAACCAAGCAACCTAACCAAGCAACCTAATCAACCAACGTAACCAAGGAACCTAACCAACCAACCAACCTAATCAACCAACCTAAGCTATCTAACCAACCAACCTAACTAACTAACCTAACCAACCAACCAAACCAACGTAAGCTATCTAACCTAACCAACCAACCTAACCAACCAACCGAGTTAACTAACCTAACCAACCAACCTAACCAACCAACCTATCCAACGTAACCAACCTAAGCAACCAACCTAAGCAACCTAACCTAACCAACCTAACCGAACCAACCAACCTAACCAACCTAACCGAACCAACCAACCTAACCAACCTAACCAACCAACCTAACTAACCAACCATCCTAACCAACCAACCTAACCAAAGAACCTAATCAACCAACATAACCTAACCTAACCTAATCAACCAACCCAACCTAACCAACGTAACCAACCAATGTAACCAACCTAACCTAACCAACCAACCTAACCAACCAACCTAACCAACCTACCAACCTAACCCACCAACCTAACCAACAAACCTAAGCTATCCAACCAACCAACCTAACTAACCAACCTAACTAACCAACCAACCTAACCAACCTAAGCTATCTTACCTAACCAACCAACCTAAGCTATATAACCTAACCAAGCAACCTAACCAACCAACCTAACCAAGCAACCTAACCAAGGAACCTAACCAACCAAAGCTATCCAACCAACCAACCAAACTAACCTAACCAACCTAAGCTAACCTTACCAAGGAACCTAACCAACCAACCTAACCAGGGAACCTAACCAAGGAACCTAACCAACCAACCAACCTAAGCAATGTAACCTAACCAACCAACCTAAGCTATCTAACCTAACCAGCTATCTAACCTAAGGTTGAGCAACCTAACCTAACCAACCAACCTAAGCTATCCAACCAACCAACCAACCTAAGCTATCTAACCTAACCAACCAACCTAACCAACCAACCTAACTAACCTAACCAACCAACCTAACCAAGGAACCTAACCAACCAACCTAACCAAGGAACCTAACCAACCAACCTAACCAAGGAACCTAACCAACCAACCAACCTAACCAACGTAACCAACCAACCTAAGTAATGTAACCTAACCTAAGGTTGAGCAACCTAACCTAAGCAACCTAACCTGAGCAACCTAACCTGAGCAACCTAACCTGAGCAACCTAACCTGAGCAACCTAACCTGAGCAACCTAACCTGAGCAACCTAACCTGAGCAACCTAACCTGAGCAACCTAACCTAACCTAACCTAACCTAACCTAACCTAACCTAACCTAACCTAACCTGAGCAACCTAACCTGAGCAACCTAACCTGAGCAACCTAACCTGAGCAACCTAACCTGAGCAACCTAACCTGAGCAACCTAACCTGAGCAACCTAACCTGAGCAACCTAACCTGAGCAACCTAACCTGAGCAACCTAACCTGAGCAACCTAACCTGACCAACCTAACCTGAGCAACCTAACTTGAGCAACCTAACCTGAGCAACCTAACATGAGCAACCTAACCTGAGCAACCTAACTTGAGCAACCTAACCTGAGCAACCTAACCTGAGCAACCTAACTTGAGCAACCTAACATGAGCAACCTAACCTGACCTAACCTAACCTGAGCAACCTAGCATGAGCAACCTAACCTAACCTGAGCAACCTAACCTGAGCAACCTAACCTGAGCAACCTAACCTAAGCAACCTAACCTGAGCAACCTAACCTGAGCAACCTAACCTGACCAACCTAACCTGACCAACCTGACCTAAGCAACCTGACCTAAGCAACCTAACCTAAGCAACCTAACCTGAGCAACCTAACCTAAGCAACCTAACCTGAGCAACCTGACCTGAGCAACCTAACCTGAGCAACCTAACCTGAGCAACCTAACCTGAGCAACCTAACCTGAGCAACCTAACCTAAGCAACCTGACCTAAGCAACCTAACCTGAGCAACCTAACCTGAGCAACCTAACCTAAGCAACCTAACCTGAGCAACCTGACCTGAGCAACCTAACCTGAGCAACCTAACCTGAGCAACCTGACCTGAGCAACCTAACCTGAGCAACCTGACCTGAGCAACCTAACCTGAGCAACCTGACCTGAGCAACCTAACCTGAGCAACCCAACCTGAGCAACCCAACCTGAGCAACCTAACCTGAGCAACCTAACCTGAGCAACCTAACCTAAGCAACCTTAGGTTATATTATTATATATTATTATTATTATATATTATATTATATTATTATTATTATTATTATTATATATTATATTATTATTATTATTATATATTATATTATATTATTATATTATTATTATTATTATTATTATTATATATTATATTATATTATTATATTATTATTATTATTATTATTATATATTATATTATATTATTATATTATTATTATTATTATTATATATTATATTATATTATTATATTATTATTATTATTATTATTATATATTATATTATTATTATACAACCTTATTATATTATCAACTTTCGTGTCAGAGTCCATGAGTGTCCGTGTGCGTGTCCGTGTGAGTGCAGATCCATGGGGTTTTGGGTCCAGGAAGCTATTTGTGTCGACCCAAATTGCCTCCCTTCTCCCCACCTGAAATCCAGGTGGATTGAAAGACCTGCCCGAGGTCAGTGGATCCAGGTATCCGTCCGTGGCCCCCCCGGACTTCAACCCGTCCCCACATTCCAAGGAGTCGGTCAATCAATCTTCGGCTATCCAGAGAATCTATCGAAACTGATGCTCCTACAGGAGGGGACACACAGAGAAATCTGTGCCCTGTACTTGCAACCGTTCCGACAGGCTCGAACGCAGATCTATCCGGATTAGGAACTTGTTCTATCCGACTAGGCCACGCTGGAGTTGCCTTCTGAATCAAATTTGGCACTTGTATTTATATCTCATAGCAAGGTTGGTTAGTGTCTATTTATCAACAGTTGCAATGATTGAGATGTTAAGTTGTTAATTTGTGTTGACAGTTAGAAATACCTGACAGCTTTGTTTGAAAAGGTTGCAGTCCCGTGAGGCAGTTTTATGAATAAATATTGGAGAATTTAGGCTAACTGACATGTGTGTGTGTGTGTGTACTCACCTAGTTGTGTTTGCGGGGGTTGAGCTCTGGCTCTTTGGTCCCGCCTCTCAACCGTCAATCAACAGGTGTACAGATTCCTGAGCCTATTGGGCTCTATCATATCTACACTTGAAACTGTGTATGGAGTCAGCCTCCACCACATCACCTCCTAATGCATTCCATTTGTCAACCACTCTGACACTAAAAAAGTTCTTTCTAATATCTCTGTGGCTCATTTGGGCACTCAGTTTCCACCTGTGTCCCCTTGCGCGTGTTCCCCTTGTGTTAAATAGACTCTCTTTATCTACCCTATCAATTCCCTTCAGAATCTTAAATGTGGTGATCATGTCCCCCCTAACTCTTCTGTCTTCCACTGAAGTGAGGTTTAATTCCCGTAGTCTCTCCTCGTAGCTCATACCTCTCAGCTCGGGTACTAGTCTGGTGGCAAACCTTTGAACCTTTTCCAGTTTAGTCTTATCCTTGAATAGATATGGACTCCATGCTGGGGCTGCATACTTCAGGATTGGCCTGACATATGTGGTATACAAAGTTCTGAATGATTCTTTAAACAAGTTTCTGAATTCCGTTCGTATGTTGGCCAGCCTGGCATATGCCGCTGATGTTATCCGCTTGATATGTGCTGCAGGAGACAGGTCTGGCGTGATATCAACCCCCAAGTCTTTTTCCTTCTCCGACTCCTGAAGAATTTCCTCTCCCAGATGATACCTTGTATCTGGCCTCCTGCTCCCTACACCTATCTTCATTACATTACATGTGGTTGGGTTAAACTCTAACAACCATTTGTTCGACCATTCCTTCAGCTTGTCTAGGTCTTCTTGAAGCCTCAAACAGTCCTCTTCTGTTTTAATCCTTCTCATAATTTTAGCATCGTCCGCAAACATTGAGAGAAATGAATCGATACCCTCCGGGAGATCATTTACATATATCAGAAACAAGATAGGACCGAGTACAGAGCCCTGTGGGACTCCACTGGAGACTTCACGCCAATCAGAGGTCTCATCCCCTCACCGTAACTCTCTGCTTCTTATTGCTTAGATACTCCCTTATCCACTGGAGCACCTTACCAGCTACACCTGCCTGTCTCTCCAGCTTATGTACCAGCCTCTTATGCGCACACACACACACACACTGTGTGTGTGTGTGTTTAAAAGTATGTATTAATTAATATTTAGTGGTGTTTCCAATTGAGTTTGTGAGTGGTAAACAAGCAATGCAATATCTAATATGTGCTATTTTAGGCCTCGTTCTGTAAAATACATGTTTTACTAGGGAAGGAAAATCCGGTTTGTTTTAATCCTCGTTTTATTTCAAGAATAAATAGCACATAGGCGAAGGAACGAAGGTTTTTGCTGGTTAAATATAGCATTGTGGCCGCCATTTTCTGTGTTGGTCCGTGGGGGGGGGGGGTGATGGAGGGGGCGGAATGGGGGGTTGGGGTCCGGAGGAGCTACCGTGGGAAGTGTGGTGGGGGGGGGAGGGGAAGGATGGGGGGATGGGTTGGCCGTTAGGTATTTAAACATAATTTTTCCAGATAGGTTATATAGGGCGAGGTGTTGAGGAAGGAATAAGAAAAGTGTTTGGGACTGAGTTGAGTGTATTAGTTGTTGTGATTGATGTTAGCATGAAGGTAGGTGGTTGAAACGTGTAAAGATTTGTTAATGAGATCATTTGGTTAATAATGTAGGAATTAAGGGTAAGTGATCACTGGAGATAGATATTCAACAGTATATTAAGTGGACAAGTTTTAGCAGGTAGGTAGGCCGGCCGGCCGGCAGAGAGAGACAATGGACTGACAAATAGGTAGACGTTTTCTTCATGGATGGTAAACTATTATTAAAATGGCATGTACACATTTCCATGTGCGACATTCTTGTACACACACACACACACACACACACACACACACACACACACACACACACACACACACACACCCACACACCCACACACCCACACACCCACACACACACACACACACTGACCCACAGAGACTGCCCAAATATGTATACCTTCAGCAGCAGTTGGTGTTCCCAGGCAGGTCACCCATCCAAGTACTAACCAAAGTCAATGGTGTTTAAACTGACAGATGTATGGGAGGAGACGCAGTGTTCTCAAGGTGATAGGTAGGTAGTATGGCCGTTGCTATTGGATACAAGTAGTAAGTAATTACATGTGAGTGAGTGAGTGAGTCAAGATACTGGTAACTGCGACGGGCAGGCAGGCGGAGGATACTCACACATAGCAGCCAATTCTCCATTAATGATAGTACTTATTGCCACTATTTAGTCAAATTAACCAACAACAAATGGACTACTACTACTACTACTACTGTTGCTCCAAAATAGAAATGTTGGGATGCCACCGCTGCCATTGATCTCGCACAAGTTGCTGCTGACAAATGCAGCAACATACCTAACCTAACCTAACCTAATCTAAGCTAACCTAACCTAACGTAACTAACTCCTGGATACCTATTTACTGTTAGGTGAATAGATGTATTCGGTGATAGGAAACGCTACCTACAATTACAGCCCTTCTTCTATTTCTATTTCTACAAACCTAGCCTATTTCCTAGCCTAAACTAACCTAACCTAATCTAACTAACTCCTGGATACCTATTTACTGCTACGTGAACAGAGAAGACACGCTACCAACAATTACTGCCCTATTTCTTTTTCAACAAAAATAGCCTATTTCTTAGCCTAAACTAATCTAACCTAATTAACCCTAACCAAACCTAATCTAACCTTCTCTATATACATACTTCACTACTCACTAACATCATCACTACCACACTACTCACTAACATCATCACTACCTCCCTACTCACCATCATCATCACTACCTCTCTACTCACCATCATCATCATCACCTCACTACTCACCATCATCATCACTACCTCACCATCATCATCACTACCTCTCTACTCACCATCATCATCATTACCTCACTACTCACCATCACTACCACACTACTGACCATCATCACTACCTCACTACTCATTATCATCATCACTACTTCTCTACTCACCACCATCATCATTTCCTCACTACTCACTAACATCATCACTTCCTCACTACTCACCATCATCATCACTACTCACTATCATCACCACCCACCATCATCACTACCACACTACTCATAAACACCATCACTACCACACTACTCACCATCATCACTACCACACTACTCACTATCATCATCACTACCACACTACTCACCATCATCATAACTACCACACTACTCTTAATCATCATCACTACCTCACCATCACTACCTCATTATCATCACTACCTGACCATCATCACTACCTCACAATCATCATCACTACCTCATTATCATCACTACCTCACCATCATCATCACTACCTCAATACTCACCATCATTACTACCACACTACTCACCATCATCATTGCCTCACTACTCACCATTATCATCACTACATCACTACTCACCATCATCATCACTACCACAATACTCACCATCGTCATCACTACCACAATACTCACCAACATCACTACCACACTACTTAGCAACACCATCACTACCTCACTACTCACCATCATCATCACTACCACACTACTCCCTATCATCACTTCTATCACTTCTCACCATCACCATCACTACCTCACTACTCACCATCATCATCACTACCTCACTTCTCACTATCATCATCACTACCACACTACTCACCATCAGCATCACTACCACACTATTCACTATCGTCATCACTACCACACTACTCACTATCATCATCACTACCTCACTACTCACCATCATCATCACTACTCACTATCATCATCACTACCACACTAATCACCATCGTCATCACTACCACACTATTCACTATCATCATCACTACCTCACTACTCACCATCATCACTACCACACTACTCACTATCATCACTTCTCACCATCAGCATCACTACCTCACTACTCACTATCATCACTACCACACTACTCACCATCATCATCACTACCACACTATTCAATATCATCATCACTACCTCACTACTCACCATCATCATCACTACCACACTACTCACTATCATCACTTCTCACCATCATCATCACTACCTCACTACTCACTATCATCACTACCACACTACTCACTATCATCATCACTACCACACTACTCACCATCATCATCACTACCACACTATTCACTATCATCATCACTACCACACTACTCACCATCATCATCACTACCACACTACTCACTATCATCACTTCTATCACTACTCACCATCAACAACACTACCACACTACTTAGCAACACCATCACTACCTCACTACTCACCATCATCATCACTACCACACTACTCACTATCATCATCACTACCACACTACTCACCATCATCATCACTACCACACTATTCACTATCATCATCACTACCACACTACTCACTATCATCATCACTAACACACTACTCACCATCATCATCACTACCACACTATTCACTATCATTATCACTACCACACTACTCACCATCGTCATCACTACCACAGTACTCACCATCATCATCACTACCTCACTATCATAATCACTACCACACTACTCACCATCATCATCACTACCACACTATTCACTATCATCATCACTACCTCACTACTCACCATCATCACTACCACACTACTCACTATCATCACTTCTCACCATCATCATCATTACTCACTATCATCATCACTACCACACTACTAACCATCATCATCACTACCACACTATTCACTATCATCATTACCACACTACTCACCATCATCATCACTACCTCACTACTCACCATCATCACTACATCACTATCATCACCACTACTCACCATCAGCATCACTACCACACTATTCACTATCATCATCACTACCCCACTACTCACCATCATCACTACCACACTACTCACTATCATCACTTCTCACCGTCATCATCACTACCTCACTATCATCATCACTACCACACTACTCACCATCATCATCACTACCCCATTATTCACTATCATCATCACTACCTCACTACTCACCATCATCATCACTACCACACTACTCACTATCATCACTTCTATCACTTCTCACCATCATCATCACTACCTCACTATCGTCATCACTACCACACTACTCACCATCATCATCACTACCACACTATTCACAATCATCATCACTACCACACTACTCACCATCATCATCACTACCTCACTACTCACCATCATCATCACTACCACACTACTCACAATCATCATCACTACCACACTTCACTATCATCATCACTACCTCACTACTCACCATCATCACTAAAACACTACTCACTATCATCACTTCTATCACTTCTCACCATCATCATCACTACCTCACTACTCACTATCATCATCACTACCACACTACTCATCATCATCATCACTACCACACTATTCACTATCATCACTACCTCACTACTCACCATCATCATCACTACCTCACTACTCACCATCATCACTACATCACTATCATCATCACTACCTCACTACTCATCATCATCATCACTACCACACTATTCACTATCATCATCACCACCACACTACTCACCATCATCATCACTACCTCACTACTCACCATCATCACTACATCACTACTCACCATCAGCATCACTACCACACTATTCACTATCATCATCACTACCTCACTACTCACCATCATCACTACCACACTACTCACTATCATCACTTCTCACCGTCATCATCACTACCTCACTACTCACTATCATCATCACTACCACACTACTCACCATCATCATCACTACCCCATTATTCACTATCATCATCATTACCTCACTACTCACCATCATCATCACTACCACACTACTCACTATCATCACTTCTATCACTTCTCACCATCATCATCACTACCTCACTACTCACTATCGTCATCACTACCACACTACTCACCATTATCATCACTACCACACTATTCACAATCATCATCACTACCACACTACTCACCATCATCATCACTACCACACTACTCACAATCATCATCACTACCACACTTCACTATCATCATCACTACCTCACTACTCACCATCATCACTACCACACTACTCACTATCATCACTTCTATCACTTCTCACCATCATCATCACTACCTCACTACTCACTATCTTCATCACTACCACACTACTCATCATCATCATCACTACCACACTATTCACTATCATCACTACCTCACTACTCACCATCATCATCACTACCTCACTACTCACTATCATCATCACTACCACACTATTCACTATCATCATCACTACCACACTACTCACCATCATCACTACCTCACTACTCACCATCATCATCACTACTCACTATCACTACCACACTACTCACCGAGTAGTGTGGTAGTGTGTGGTAGTGATGATGGTGAGTAGTGTGGTAGTGATGATGTTTATGAGTAGTGTAGTAGTGATGATGGTGAGTAGTGTGGTAGTGATGATGTTTATGAGTAGTGTGGTAGTGATGATGGTGGGTAGTGATGATAGTGATGATGATGATGGTGAGTAGTGAGGAAGTGATGATGTTAGTGAGTAGTGAGGAAATGATGATGGGGGTGAGTAGAGAAGTAGTGATGATGATGGTGAGTAGTGAGGTAGTGATGATGGTGAGTAGTGTGGTAGTGATGGTGAGTAGTGAAGTAATGATGATGATGGTGAGTAGAGAGGTAGTGATGATGATGGTGAGGTAGTGATGATGATGGTGAATAGTGAGGTAATGATGATGATGGTGAGTAGAGAGGTAGTGAAGATGATGGTGAGGTAGTGATGATGATGGTGAGTAGGGAGGTAGTGATGATGTTAGTGAGTAGTGTGGTAGTGATGATGTTAGTGAGTAGTGAAGTATGTATATAGAGAAGGTTAGATTAGGTTTGGTTAGGGTTAATTAGGTTAGATTAGTTTAGGCTAAGAAATAGGCTATTTTTGTTGAAATAGAAATAGGGCAGTAATTGTTGGTAGCGTGTCTTCTCTGTTCACGTAGCAGTAAATAGGTATCCAGGAGTTAGTTAGATTAGGTTAGGTTAGTTTAGGCTAGGAAATAGGCTAGGTTTGTAGAAATAGAAATAGAAGAAGGGCTGTAATTGTAGGTAGCGTTTCCTATCACCGAATACATCTATTCACCTAACAGTAAATAGGTATCCTGGAGTTAGTTACGTTAGGTTAGGTTAGCTTAGATTAGGTTATGTTTGTTTTGACGAGGAAATAGGCTAGGTTTGCAGGTTAAGTTAGGTTAGTTTAGGCTAGATTTGTAGAAATAGAAATAGAAAAGGGGCTGTAATTGTTGGTAGCCTATCTAACCTAACCAAGGAACCTAACCAACCAACCTAACCAACCAACCTAACCAAGCAACCTAACCAACCAACCTAACCAACCAACCTAATCAACCAACCTAACCAAGCAACCTAACCAAGGAACCTAACCAAGGATCCTAACCTAACCCAACCAACCCAACTAACCTAACCAACCAACCAAACCTAACCTAACCAACCAACCAACCTAACCAATGTAACCAACCAACCTAACCAACGTAACCAACCTAACCAACCTAACCTAACCAACCTAACCAACCAACCTAACCAACCAACCAACCTAACCAACCAACCTAACCAACTAAACCAACCAACCTAACTAACCAACCAACCTAATCAACCAACCTAAGCTATCTAACCAACCAACCTAACTAACCAACCTAACTAACCAACGAACCTAACCAACGTAAACTATCTAACCTAACCAACCAACCTAACTAACCTAACCAACCAACCTAAGCTATCTAACCTAACCAAGCAACCTAACCAACCAACCTAACCAAGCAACCTAACCAACCAACCTAACTAAACAACCTAACCAACCAACCTAACCAAGGAACCTAACCAACCAACCAACCTAACAAACCTAAGCTATCTAACTAACCAACCTAACTAACCAACCTAACTAACCAACCAACCTAACCAACGTAAGCTATCTAACCTATCCAACCAACCTAACCAACCAACCTATCCAACCAACCTAACCAACCAACCTATGCAACCAACCTAAGCAACCTAACCTAACCAACCTAACCTAACCAACCAACCTAACCAACGAACCAACCTAACCAACCTAACAAACCAACCTAACTAACCAACCAACCTAACCAACAAACCTAAGCTATCTAACCTAACCAACCAACCTAAGCTATCTAACCTAACCAACCAACCTATCCAACCAACCTTAGCTATCTAACCTAACCAACCAACCTTAGCTATCTAACCTAACCAACCAGCCTAAGCTATCTAACCTTACCAACCAACCTAAGCTATCTAACCTAACCAACCAACCTAAGCTATCTAACCTAACCAAGCAACCTAACCAAACAACCTAACCAAGCAACCTAACCAACCAACCTAACCAAGCAACCTAACCAACCAACCTAACCAAAGAACCTAATCAACCAACCTAACCAAGCAACCTAACCAACCAACCTAACCTAACCAACCAACCCAACCTAACCTAACCAACATAACCAACCATCCTAACCAACGTAACCAACCAACGTAACCAACCTAACCTAACCAACCAACTAACCTAACCAACCAACCTATCCTAACCTAACCAACCAACCAACCTAATCAACGTAACCAAGCAACCTAACCAACCAACCAACCTAATCAACGTAACCAAGCAACCTAACCAACCAACCTAACCAACCAACCTAACCAATGTAACCAACCAACCTAACCAAGCAACCTAACCAACCAACCTAACCAAAGAACCTAATCAACCAACCTAACCAAGCAACCTAACCAACCAACCTAACCTAACCAAACCAACCAACCCAACCTAACCTAACCAACGTAACCAACCATCCTAACCAACGTAACCAACCAACGTAACCAAACTAACCTAACCAACCAACTAACCTAACCAACCAACCTAACCTAACCTAACCAACCAACCAACCTAATCAACGTAACCAACCAACCTAACCAACCAACCTAACCAACCAACCTAACCAACCAACCTAACCAATGTAACCAACCAACCTAACCAATGTAACCAACCAACCTAACCAATGTAACCAACCTAACCAACCAACCTAAGCAACCTAACCTAACCAACCTAACCTAACCAACCAACCTAACCAACCAACCAACCTAACCAACTTAACAAACCAACCTTACTAACCAACCAACCTAACCAACCAACCTAAGATATCTAACCTAAGCAACCAACCTATCCAACCAACCTTAGCTATCTAACCTAACCAACCAACCTAAGCTATCTAACCTAACCAACCAACCTAAGCTATCTAACCTAACCAAGCAACCTAACCAACCACCCTAACCAAGCAACCAAACCAACCAACCTAACCAAAGAACCTAATCATCCAACCTAACCAAGCAACCTAACCAACCAACCTAACCTAACCTAACCAACCAACCCAACCAACCTAACCTAACCTAACCAACCAACCAACCTAACCAACCTAACCTAACCAACCTAACCAACCAACCAACCTAACCAACCAACCTAACCAACTAAACCAACCAACCTAACTAACCAACCAACCTAATCAACCAACCTAAGCTATCTAACCAACCAACCTAACAAACCAACCTAACTAACCAACTAACCTAACCAACCAACATAAGCTATCTAACCTAACCAACCAACCTATCAAACCAACCTTAGCTATCTAACCTAACCAACCAACCTAAGCTATCTAACCTAACCAACCAACCTAAGCTATCTAACCTAACCAACCAACCTAACCAACCAACAAAACCAAGCAACCTAACCAACCAACCTAACCAAAGAACCTAATCAGCCAACCTAATGAACCATCCTAACCAACCAACCTAACCTAACCAACCAACCCAACCTAACCTAACCAACCAACCTAACCAACCAACCAACCTAACCAAATAACCTAACCAACCAACCTAACCAACCAACCAACCTAACCAACCAACCTAAGCTATCCAACCAACCAACCTAACTAACTAACCAACCTAACCAACCTAAGCTATCTAACCTAACCAACCAACCTAACCAACCTAACTAACCAACCTAAGGTATCTAACCTAACCAAGCACCCTAACCAACCAACCTAACCAACCAACCTAACCAACCAACCTAACCAATGTAAGCTATCTAACCTAACCAACCAACCTAACTAACCAACCTAAGCTATCTAACCTAACCAACCAACCTAAGCTATCTAACCTAACCAACCAACCTAAGCTATTTAACCTAACCAACCAACCTAACCAAGCAACCTAACCAAGCAACGTAACCAACCAACCAAACCAAGGAACCTAACCAACCAACCTAACCAACGTAAGCTATCTAACCTAACCAACCAACCTAACCAACCTAACCAACCTAACCAACCAACCTAAGCAACCAACCTAAGCAACCTAACCTAACCAACCTAACCTAACCAACCAACCTAAGCTATCTAACCTAACCAACCATCCTAAGCTATCTAACCTAACCAACCATCCTAAGCTATCTAACCTAACCAACCAACCTAAGCTATCTAACCTAACCAAGCAACCTAACCAACCTAAGCTATCTAACCTAACCAAGCATCCTAAGCAACCAACCTAAGCAACCTAACCAACCAACCTAACCAAAGAACCTAATCAACCTAAGCTATCTAACCTAACCAACCAACCTAAGCTATCTAACCTAACCAACCAACCTAAACTAACCTAACCAACCAACCAACCTAACCTAATCTAACCAACCAACCCAACCTAACCAACGTAACCAATCATCCTAACCAACGTAACCAACAAACGTAACCAACGTAACCAACCTAACCTAACCAACCAACCTAACAAACCAACCTAACCTAACCAACAAACCTAACCAACCAACCTAACTAACCAATCAACCTAACCAACCAATCAACCTAACCAACCAACCTAACCAACCTAAGCTATCCAACCAACCTAACCTAACCTAACCAACCTAACCTGAGCAACCTAACCTGAGCAACCTAACCTGAGCAACCTAACGTGAGCATCCTAACCTGAGCAACCTAACCTGAGCAACCTAACCTGAGCAACCTAACCTAAGCAACCTAACGTGAGCATCCTAAGATGAGCAACCTAACCTGAGCAACCTAACCTGAGCAACCTAACCTGAGCAACCTAACCTGAGCAACCTAACCTGAGCAACCTAACCTGAGCAACCTAACCTAAGCAACCTAACCTGAGCAACCTAACCAAGCAACCTAACCAACCAACCTAACCAAGCAACCTAACCAACCAACCTAACTAAGCAACCTAACCAACCAACCTAACCAAGGAACCTAACCAACCAACCAACCTAACCAACCTAAGCTGTCTAACTAACCAACCTAACTAACAAACCTAACTAACCAACCAACCTAACCAACATAAGCTATCTAACCTATCCAACCAACCTAACCAACCAACCTAACCAACCAACCTAACCAACCAACCTATGCAACCAACCTAAGCAACCTAACCTAACCAACCTAACCTAACCAACCAACCTAACCAACGAACCAACCTAACCAACCTAACAAACCAACCTAACTAACCAACCAACCTAACCAACCAACCTAAGCTATCTAACCTAACCAACCTATCCAACCAACCTTAGCAATCTAACCTAACCAACCTTAGCTATCTAACCTAACCAACCAGCCTAAGCTATCTAACCTAACCAACCAACCTAAGCTATCTAACCTAACCAACCAACCTAAGCTATCTAACCTAACCAAGCAACCTAACCAACCAACCTAACCAAGCAACCTAACCAACCAACCTAACCAAGCAACCTAACCAACCAACCTAACCAAAGAACCTAATCAACCAACCTAACCAAGCAACCTAACCAACCAACCCAACCTAACCTAACCAACGTAACCAACCATCCTAACCAACGTAACCAACCAACGTAACCAACCTAACCTAACCAACCAACTAACCTAACCAACCAACCTAACCTAACCTAACCAACCAACAAACCTAATCAACGTAACCAACCAACCTAACCAACCAACCTAACCAACCAACCTAACCAATGTAACCAACCAACCTAACCAATGTAACCAACCAACCTAACCAACGTAACCAACCTAACCAACTAACCTAAGCAACCTAACCTAACCAACCTAACCTAACCAACCAACCTAACCAATCACCCAACCTAACCAACCTAACAAACCAACCTAACTAACCAACCAACCTAACCAACCAACCTAAGCTATCTAACCTAACCAACCAACCTATCCAACCAACCTTAGCTATCTAACCTAACCAACCAACCTAAGCTATCTAACCTAACCAACCAACCTAAGCTATCTAACCTAACAAAGCAACCTAACCAACCAACCTAACGAAGCAACCTAACCAACCAACCTAACCAAGCAACCTAACCAAGCAACCTAACCTAACCTAACCTAACCTAACCAAACCTAACCTAACCTAACCAACCTAACCTAACCAACCAACCAACCCAACCAACCTAACCTAACCTAACCTAACCAACCAACCAACCTAACCAACGTAACCAACCATCCTAACCAACGTAACCAACCAACCTAACCAACATAATAACGTAACCAACCTAACCAACCTAACCAACCTAACCTAACCAACCTAACCAACCAACCAACCTAACCAACCAACCTAACCAACCAACCAACCTAACTAACCAACCAACCTAACCAAAGTAAACTATCTAACCTAACCAACCAACCAACCTAACTAACCTAACCAACCAACCTAAGCTATCTAACCTAACCACGCAACCTAACCAACCAACCTAACCAAGCAACCTAACCAACCAACCTAACCAAGGAACCTAACCAACCAACCACCTAACCAACCTAAGCTATCTAACCAACCAACCTAACTAACCAACCTTACTAACCAACCAACCTAACCAACGTAAGCTATCTAACCTAACCAACCAACCTAACCAACATAACCAACCTTATTAACCAACCTAAGCAACCTAAGCAACCAACCTAAGCAACCTAACCTAACCAACCTAACCTAACCAACCAACCTAACCAACCAACCTAACCAACCTAACAAACCTACCTAACTAACCAACCAACCTAACCAACCAACCTAACCAACCAACCTATCCAACCATCCTTAGCTATCTAACCTAAGCTATCTAACCTAACCAACCAACCTAAGCAATCTAACCTAACCAACCAACCTAAGCTATCTAACCTAACCAACCAACCTAACCTATCTAACCTAACCAAGCAACCTAACCAACCAACAAAACCAAGCAACCTAACCAACCAACCTAACCAAAGAACCTAATCAACCAACCTAACCAAGCAACCTAACCAAGCAACCTAACCTAATCAACCAACCTAATCAACCAACCTAACCAACCAACCTAACCTAACCAACCAACCCAACCTAACCTAACAAACCAACCTAACCAACCAACCTAACCAACCAACCTAACCAACCAACCAACCTAACCAACCAACCTAAGCTATCCAACCAACCAACCTAACTAACCAACCTAACTAACCAACCTAACTAACCAACCAACCTAACCAACCTAAGCTATCTAACCTAACCAACCAACCTAACTAACCAACTTAAGGTATCTAACCTAACCAAGCACCTAACCAACCAACCTAACCAACCAACCTAACCAAGCAACCTAACCAATGTAAGCTATCTAACCTAACCAACCAACCTAACCAACCAACCTAAGCTATCTAACCTAACCAACCAACCTAAGCTATCTAACCTAACCAACCAACCTAAGCTATTTAACCTAACCAACCAACCTAACCAACCCACCTAACCAAGCAACCTAACCAACCAACCAAACCAAGGAACCTAACCAACCAACCTAACCAATGTAAGCTATCTAACCTAACCAACCAACCTAACCAAACAACCTAAGCTATCTAACCTAACCAACCAACCTAAGCTATCTAACCTAACCAACCAACCTAAGCTATCTAACCTAACCAACCAACCTAAGCTATTTAACCTAACCAACCAACCTAACCAACCAACCAAACCAAGCAACCTAACCAACCAACCAAACCAAGGAACCTAACCAACCAACCAAACCAAGCAACCTAACCAACCAACCAAACCAAGGAACCTAACCAACCAACCTAACCAACGTAAGCTATCTAACCTAACCAACCAACCAACCTAACTAACCTAACCAACCAACCTAACCTAACCAACCTAACCTAAGCTATCTAACCTAACCAACCATCCTAAGCTATCTAACCTAACCAACCAACCTAAGCAACCTAAGCAACCAACCAACCTAAGCTATCTAACCTAACCAAGCAACCTAACCAACCTAAGCTATCTAACCTAACCAAGCATCCTAACCAACCAACCTAAGCAACCTAACTACCAACCTAACCAAAGAACCTAACCAACCTAAGCTATCTAACCTAACCAACCTAACCTAACCAACCAACCTAACCTAACCAACAAACCTAACCAACCAACCTAACTAACCAATCAACCTAACCAACCAACCTAAGCAACCTAAGCTATCCAACCAACCTAACCTGAGCAACGTAACCTAACCTAACCTAACCTAACCTAACCAACCTAACCTGAGCAACCTAACCTGAGCAACCTAACCTGAGCAACCTAACCTGAGCAACCTAACCTGAGCAACCTGACCTGAGCAACCTAACCTGAGCAACCTAACCCTAGCAACCTAAATTGAGCAACCTAACCTAACCAACCTAACCTGAGCAACCTAACCTAACCAACCTAACCTGAGCAACCTAACCTAACCAACCTAACCTGAGCAACCTAACCTGAGCAACCTGACCTGAGCAACCTGACCTGAGCAACCTGACCTGAGCAACCTGACCTGAGCAACCTGACCTGAGCAACCTAACCTGAGCAACCTAACCTAAGCAACCTAACCTGAGCAACCTGACCTGAGCAACCTGACCTGAGCAACCTAACCTGAGCAACCTAACCTAAGCAACCTAACCTGAGCAACCTGACCTGAGCAACCTAACCTGAGCAACCTGACCTGAGCAACCTAACCTAACCAACCTAATTATGTTATTATATTATTATTATTATTATATTATTATTATTATTATTTTTATATATTATATTATTATTATATTATTATTATTATTATTATTATATATTATATTATATTATTATATTATTATTATTATTATTATATATTATATTATATTATTATATTATTATTATTATTATTATTATTATATATTATATTATTATTATACAACCTTATTATATTATCAACTTTCGTGTCAGAGTCCATGAGTGTCCGTGTGCGTGTCCGTGTGAGTGCAGATCCATGGGGTTTTGGGTCCAGGAAGCTATTTGTGTCGACCCAAATTGCCTCCCTTCTCCCCACCTGAAATCCAGGTGGATTGAAAGACCTGCCCGAGGTCAGTGGATCCAGGTATCCGTCCGTGGCCCCCCCGGACTTCAACCCGTCCCCACATTCCAAGGAGTCGGTCAATCAATCTTCGGCTATCCAGAGAATCTATCGAAACTGATGCTCCTACAGGAGGGGACACACAGAGAAATCTGTGCCCTGTACTTGCAACCGTTCCGACAGGCTCGAACGCAGATCTATCCGGATTAGGAACTAGTTCTATCCGACTAGGCCACGCTGGAGTTGCCTTCTGAATCAAATTTGGCACTTGTATTTATATCTCATAGCAAGGTTGGTTAGTGTCTATTTATCAACAGTTGCAATGATTGAGATGTTAAGTTGTTAATTTGTGTTGACAGTTAGAAATATCTGACAGCTTTGTTTGAAAAGGTTGCAGTCCCGTGAGGCAGTTTTATGAATAAATATTGGAGAATTTAGGCTAACTGACATGTGTGTGTGTGTGTGTACTCACCTAGTTGTGTTTGCGGGGGTTGAGCTCTGGCTCTTTGGTCCCGCCTCTCAACCGTCAATCAACAGGTGTACAGATTCCTGAGCCTATTGGGCTCTATCATATCTACACTTGAAACTGTGTATGGAGTCAGCCTCCACCACATCACCTCCTAATGCATTCCATTTGTCAACCACTCTGACACTAAAAAAGTTCTTTCTAATATCTCTGTGGCTCATTTGGGCACTCAGTTTCCACCTGTGTCCCCTTGTGCGTGTTCCCCTTGTGTTAAATAGACTCTCTTTATCTACCCTATCAATTCCCTTCAGAATCTTAAATGTGGTGATCATGTCCCCCCTAACTCTTCTGTCTTCCACTGAAGTGAGGTTTAATTCCCGTAGTCTCTCCTCGTAGCTCATACCTCTCAACTCGGGTACTAGTCTGGTGGCAAACCTTTGAACCTTTTCCAGTTTAGTCTTATCCTTGTCTAGATATGGACTCCATGCTGGGGCTGCATACTTCAGGATTGGCCTGACATATGTGGTATACAAAGTTCTGAATGATTCTTTAAACAAGTTTCTGAATTCCGTTCGTATGTTGGCCAGCCTGGCATATGCCGCTGATGTTATCCGCTTGATATGTGCTGCAGGAGACAGGTCTGGCGTGATATCAACCCCCAAGTCTTTTTCCTTCTCCGACTCCTGAAGAATTTCCTCTCCCAGATGATACCTTGTATCTGGCCTCCTGCTCCCTACACCTATCTTCATTACATTACATGTGGTTGGGTTAAACTCTAACAACCATTTGTTCGACCATTCCTTCAGCTTGTCTAGGTCTTCTTGAAGCCTCAAACAGTCCTCTTCTGTTTTAATCCTTCTCATAATTTTAGCATCGTCCGCAAACATTGAGAGAAATGAATCGATACCCTCCGGGAGATCATTTACATATATCAGAAACAAGATAGGACCGAGTACAGAGCCCTGTGGGACTCCACTGGAGACTTCACGCCAATCAGAGGTCTCATCCCCTCACCGTAACTCTCTGCTTCTTATTGCTTAGATACTCCCTTATCCACTGGAGCACCTTACCAGCTACACCTGCCTGTCTCTCCAGCTTATGTACCAGCCTCTTATGCGCACACACACACACACACTGTGTGTGTGTGTGTTTAAAAGTATGTATTAATTAATATTTAGTGGTGTTTCCAATTGAGTTTGTGAGTGGTAAACAAGCAATGCAATATCTAATATGTGCTATTTTAGGCCTCGTTCTGTAAAATACATGTTTTACTAGGGAAGGAAAATCCGGTTTGTTTTAATCCTCGTTTTATTTCAAGAATAAATAGCACATAGGCGAAGGAACGAAGGTTTTTGCTGGTTAAATATAGCATTGTGGCCGCCATTTTCTGTGTTGGTCCGTGGGGGGGGGTGATGGAGGGGGCGGAATGGGGGGTTGTGGTCCGGAGGAGCTACCGTGGGAAGTGTGGTGGGGGGGGGGGGGAGGGGAAGGATGGGGGGATGGGTTGGCAGTTAGGTATTTAAACATAATTTTTCCAGATAGGTTATATAGGGCGAGGTGTTGAGGAAGGAATAAGAAAAGTGTTTGGGACTGAGTTGAGTGTATTAGTTGTTGTGATTGATGTTAGCATGAAGGTAGGTGGTTGAAATGTGTAAAGATTTGTTAATGAGATCATTTGGTTAATAATGTAGGAATTAAGGGTAAGTGATCACTGGAGATAGATATTCAACAGTATATTAAGTGGACAAGTTTTAGCAGGTAGGTAGGCCGGCCGGCCGGCAGAGAGAGACAATGGACTGACAAATAGGTAGACGTTTTCTTCATGGATGGTAAACTATTATTAAAATGGCATGTACACATTTCCATGTGCGACATTCTTGTACTCACACACACACACACACACACACACACACACACACACACACACACACACACACACACACACACACACACCCACACACCCACACACACACACACACACACACACACACACACACACACACACACACACACACACACACACACACACACACTGACCCACAGAGACTGCCCAAATATGTATACCTTCAGCAGCAGTTGGTGTTCCCAGGCAGGTCACCCATCCAAGTACTAACCAAAGTCAATGGTGTTTAAACTGACAGATGTATGGGAGGAGACGCAGTGTTCTCAAGGTGATAGGTAGGTAGTATGGCCGTTGCTATTGTATACAAGTAGTAAGTAATCACATGTGAGTGAGTGAGTGAGTCAAGATACTGGTATCTGCGGCGGGCAGGCAGGCGGAGGATACTCACACATAGCAGCCAATTCTCCATTAATGATAGTACTTATTGCCACTATTTAGTCAAATTAACCAACAACAAATGGACTACTACTACTATTACTACTGTTGCTCCAAAATAGAAATGTTGGGATGCCACCGCTGCCATTGATCTTGCACAAGTTGCTGCTGACAAATGCAGCAACATACCTAACCTAACCTAACCTAATCTAAGCTAACCTAACCTAACGTAACTAACTCCTGGATACCTATTTACTGTTAGGTGAATAGATGTATTCGGTGATAGGAAACGCTACCTACAATTACAGCCCTTCTTCTATTTCTCTTTCTACAAACCTAGCCTATTTCCTAGCCTAAACTAACCTAACCTAATCTAACTAACTCCTGGATACCTATTTACTGCTACGTGTACAGAAAAGACACGCTACCAACAATTACTGCCCTATTTCTATTTCAACAAAAATAGCCTATTTCTTAGCCTAAACTAATCTAACCTAATTAACCCTAACCAAACCTAATCTAACCTTCTCTATATACATACTTCACTACTCACTAACATCATCACTACTCACTAACATCATCACTACCTCCCTACTCACCATCATCATCACTACCTCTCTACTCACCATCATCATCATCACCTCACTACTCACCATCATCATCACTACCTCACCATCATCATCACCATCATCATCACTACCTCTCTACTCACCATCATCATCATTACCTCACTACTCACCATCACTACCACACTACTCACCATCATCACTACCTCACTACTCATTATCATCATCACTACTTCTCTACTCACCACCATCATCATTTCCTCACTACTCACTAACATCATCACTTCCTCACTACTCACCATCATCATCACTACTCACTATCATCACCACCCACCATCATCACTACCACACTACTCATAAACACCATCACTACCACACTACTCACCATCATCACTACCACACTACTCACTATCATCATCACTACCAGACTACTCACCATCATCATAACTACCACACTACTCTTAACTATCATCACTACCTCACCATCATCATCACTACCTCATTATCATCACTACCTGACCATCATCACTACCTCACCATCATCATCACTACCTCATTATCATCACTACCTCACCATCATCACTACCTCACCATCATCATCACTACCTCAATACTCACCATCATTACTACCACACTACTCACCATCATCACTACATCACTACTCACCATCATCATCACTACCACAATACTCACCATCATCATCACTACCACAATACTCACCATCGTCATCACTACCACAATACTCACCAACATCACTACCACACTACTTAGCAACACCATCACTACCTCACTACTCACCATCATCATCACTACCACACTACTCCCTATCATCACTTCTATCACTTCTCACCATCACTACCTCACTACTCACCATCATCATCACTACCTCACTTCTCACTATCATCATCACAACCACACTACTCACCATCAGCATCACTACCACACTATTCACTATCGTCATCACTACCACACTACTCACTATCATCATCACTACCTCATTACTCACCATCATCATCACTACTCACTATCATCATCACTACCACACTACTCACCATCGTCATCACTACCACACTATTCACTATCATCATCACTACCTCACTACTCACCATCATCACTACCACACTACTCTCTATCATCACTTCTCACCATCAGCATCACTACTCACTATCATCACTACCACACTACTCACCATCATCATCACTACCACACTATTCAATATCATCATCACTACCTCACTACTCACCATCATCATCACTACCACACTACTCACTATCATCACTTCTCACCATCATCATCACTACCTCACTACTCACTATCATCACTACCACACTACTCACTATCATCATCACTACCACACTACTCACCATCATCATCACTACCACACTATTCACTATCATCATCACTACCACACTACTCACCATCATCATCACTACCACACTACTCACTATCATCACTTCTATCACTACTCACCATCAACATCACTACCACACTACTTAGCAACACCATCACTACCTCACTACTCACCATCATCATCACTACCACACTACTCACTATCATCATCACTACCACACTACTCACCATCATCATCACTACCACACTATTCACTATCATCATCACTACCACACTACTCACTATCATCATCACTAACACACTACTCACCATCATCATCACTACCACACTATTCACTATCATTATCACTACCACACTACTCACCATCATCATCACTACCTCAGTACTCACCATCATCATCACTACCTCACTATCATAATCACTACCGCACTACTCACCATCATCATCACTACCACACTATTCACTATCATCATCACTACCTCACTACTCACCATCATCATCACTACCACACTACTCACTATCATCACTTCTCACCATCATCATCATTACTCACTATCATCATCACTACCACACTACTAACCATCATCATCACTACCACACTATTCACTATCATCATTACCACACTACTCACCATCATCATCACTACCTCACTACTCACCATCATCACTACATCACTATCATCACCACTACTCACGATCAGCATCACTACCACACTATTCACTATCATCATCACTACCTCACTACTCACCATCATCACTACCTCACTACTCACTATCATCACTTCTCACCGTCATCATCACTACCTCACTACTCACTATCATCATCACTACCACACTACTCACTATCATCATCACTACCCCATTATTCACTATCATCATCACTACCTCACTACTCACCATCATCATCACTACCACACTACTCACTATCATCACTTCTATCACTTCTCACCATCATCATCACTACCTCACTACTCACTATCGTCATCACTATCACACTACTCACCAGTATCATCACTACCACACTATTCACAATCATCATCACTACCACACTACTCACCATCATCATCACTACCTCACTACTCACCATCATCATCACTACCACACTACTCACAATCATCATCACTACCACACTTCACTATCATCATCACTACCTCACTACTCACCATCATCACTAAAACACTACTCACTATCATCACTTCTCACCATCATCATCACTACCTCACTACTCACTATCATCATCACTACCACACTACTCATCATCATCATCACTACCACACTATTCACTATCATCACTACCTCACTACTCACCATCATAATCACTGCCTCACTACTCACCATCATCACTACATCACTATCATCATCACTACCTCACTACTCATCATCATCATCACTACCACACTATTCACTATCATCATCACTACCACACTACTCACCATCATCATCACTACCTCACTACTCACCATCATCACTACATCACTATCATCATCACTACCTCACTACTCACCATCAGCATCACTACCACACTATTCACTATCATCATCACTACCTCACTACTCACCATCATCACTACCACACTACTCACTATCATCACTTCTCTCCGTCATCATCACTACCTCACTACTCACTATCATCATCACTACCACACTACTCACCGTCATCATCACTACCCCATTATTCACTATCATCATCATTACCTCACTACTCACCATCATCATCACTACCACACTACTCACTATCATCACTTCTATCACTTCTCACCATCATCATCACTACTCACTATCGTCATCACTACCACACTACTCACCATTATCATCACTACCACACTATTCACAATCATCATCACTACCACACTACTCACCATCATCATCACTACCTCACTACTCACCATCATCATCACTACCACACTACTCACAATCATCATCACTACCACACTTCACTATCATCATCACTACCTCACTACTCACCATCATCACTACCACACTACTCACTATCATCACTTCTATCACTTCTCACCATCATCATCACTACCTCACTACTCACTATCTTCATCACTACCACACTACTCATCATCATCATCACTACCACACTATTCACTATCATCACTACCTCACTACTCACCATCATCATCACTACCTCACTACTCACTATCATCATCACTACCACACTATTCACTATCATCATCACTACCACACTACTCACCATCATCATCACTACCTCACTACTCACCATCATCATCACTACCACACTACTCACAATCATCATCACTACCACACTTCACTATCATCATCACTACCTCACTACTCACCATCATCACTAAAACACTACTCACTATCATCACTTCTATCACTTCTCACCATCATCATCACTACCTCACTACTCACTATCATCATCACTACCACACTACTCATCATCATCATCATCACTACCACACTATTCACTATCATCACTACCTCACTACTCACCATCATCATCACTACCTCACTACTCACCATCATCACTACATCACTATCATCATCACTACCTCACTACTCATCATCATCATCACTACCACACTATTCACTATCATCATCACTACCACACTACTCACCATCATCATCACTACCTCACTACTCACCATCATCACTACATCACTATCATCATCACTACCTCACTACTCACCATCAGCATCACTACCACACTATTCACTATCATCATCACTACCTCACTACTCACCATCATCATCACTACCACACTACTCACTATCATCACTTCTATCACTTCTCACCATCATCATCACTACCTCACTACTCACTATCGTCATCACTACCACACTACTCACCATTATCATCACTACCACACTATTCACAATAATCATAACTACCACACTACTCACCATCATCATCACTACCTCACTACTCACCATCATCATCACTACCACACTACTCACAATCATCATCACTACCACACTTCACTATCATCATCACTACCTCACTACTCACCATCATCACTACCACACTACTCACTATCATCACTTCTATCACTTCTCACCATCATCATCACTACCTCACTACTCACTATCTTCATCACTACCACACTACTCATCATCATCATCACTACCACACTATTCACTATCATCACTACCTCACTACTCACCATCATCATAACTACCTCACTACTCACTATCATCATCACTACCACACTATTCACTATCATCATCACTACCACACTACTCACCATCATCATCACTACCTCACTACTCACCATCATCATCACTACTCACTATCACTACCACACTACTCACCGAGTAGTGTGGTAGTGTGTGGTAGTGATGATAGTGAGTAGTGTGGTAGTGATGATGGTGAGTAGTGTGGTAGTGATGATGTTTATGAGTAGTGTAGTAGTGATGATGGTGAGTAGTGTGGTAGTGATGATGTTTATGAGTAGTGTGGTAGTGATGATGGTGGGTAGTGATGATAGTGATGATGATGATGGTGAGTAGTGAGGAAGTGATGATGTTAGTGAGTAGTGAGGAAATGATGATGGGGGTGAGTAGAGAAGTAGTGATGATGATGGTGAGTAGTGAGGTAGTGATGATGGTGAGTAGTGTGGTAGTGATGGTGAGTAGTGAAGTAATGATGATGATGGTGAGTAGAGAGGTAGTGATGATGATGGTGAGGTAGTGATGATGATGGTGAATAGTGAGGTAATGATGATGATGGTGAGTAGAGAGGTAGTGAAGATGATGGTGAGGTAGTGATGATGATGGTGAGTAGGGAGGTAGTGATGATGTTAGTGAGTAGTGTGGTAGTGATGATGTTAGTGAGTAGTGAAGTATGTATATAGAGAAGGTTAGATTAGGTTTGGTTAGGGTTAATTAGGTTAGATTAGTTTAGGCTAAGAAATAGGCTCTTTTTGTTGAAATAGAAATAGGGCAGTAATTGTTGGTAGCGTGTCTTCTCTGTTCACGTAGCAGTAAATAGGTATCCAGGAGTTAGTTAGATTAGGTTAGGTTAGTTTAGGCTAGGAAATAGGCTAGGTTTGTAGAAATAGAAATAGAAGAAGGGCTGTAATTGTAGGTAGCGTTTCCTATCACCGAATACATCTATTCACCTAACAGTAAATAGGTATCCAGGAGTTAGTTACGTTAGGTTAGCATAGATTAGGTTATGTTTGTTTTGACGAGGAAATAGGCTAGGTTTGCAGGTTAAGTTAGGTTAGTTTAGGCTAGATTTGTAGAAATAGAAATAGAAAAGGGGCTGTAATTGTTGGTAGCCTATCTAACCTAACCAAGGAACCTAACCAACCAACCTAACCAAGCAACCTAACCAACCAACCTAACCAACCAACCTAATCAACCAACCTAACCAAGCAACCTAACCATGGAACCTAACCAAGGATCCTAACCTAACCCAACCAACCCAACTAACCTAACCAACCAACCTAACCTAACCTAACCAACCAACCAACCTAACCAACGTAACCAACCAACCTAACCAACCAACCTAACCAATGAAAATAACCAACCTAACCAATGTAACCAACCAACCTAACCAACGTAACCAACCTAACCTAACCAACCTAACCAACCAACCTAACCCACCAACCAACCTAACCAACCAACCTAACCAACTAAACCAAGCAACCTAACTAACCAACCAACCTAATCAACCAACCTAAGCTATCTAACCAACCAACCTAACTAACCAACCTAACTAACCAACGAACCTAACCAACGTAAACTATCTAACCTAACCAACCAACCTAACCAACCAACCTAAGCTATCTAACCTAACCAAGCAACCTAACCGACCAACCTAACCAAGCAACCTAACCAACCAACCTAACTAAACAACCTAACCAACCAACCTAACCAAGGAACCTAACCAACCAACCAACCTAAGCTATCTAACTAACCAACCTAACTAACCAACCTAACTAACCAACCAACCTAACCAACGTAAGCTATCTAACCTATCCAACCAACCTAACCAACCAACCTATCCAACCAACCTAACCAACCAACCTATGCAACCAACCTAAGCAACCTAACCTAACCAACCTAACCTAACCAACCAACCTAACCAACGAACCAACCTAACCAACCTAACAAACCAACCTAACTAACCAACCAACCTAACCAACAAACCTAAGCTATCTAACCTAACCAACCAACCTAAGCTATCTAACCTAACCAACCAACCTATCCAACCAACCTTAGCTATCTAACCTAACCAACCAACCTTAGCTATCTAACCTAACCAACAAGCCTAAGCTATCTAACCTTACCAACCAACCTAAGCTATCTAACCTAACCAACCAACCTAAGCTATATAACCTAACCAAGCAACCTAACCAAACAACCTAACCAAGCAACCTAACCAACCAACCTAACCAAGCAACCTAACCAACCAACCTAACCAAAGAACCTAATCAACCAACCTAACCAAGCAACCTAACCAACCAACCTAACCTAACCAACCAACCCAACCTAACCTAACCAACGTAACCAACCATCCTAACCAACGTAACCAACCAACGTAACCAACCTAACCTAACCAACCAACTAACCTAACCAACCAACCTAACCTAACCTAACCAACCAACCAACCTAATCAACGTAACCAACCAACCTAACCAACCAACCTAACCAATGTAACCAACCAACCTAACAAATGTAACCAACCAACCTTACCAAGCAACCTAACCAACCAACCTAACCAAAGAACCTAATCAACCAACCTAACCAAGCAACCTAACCAACCAACCTAACCTAACCTAACCAACCAACCCAACCTAACCTAACCAACGTAACCAACCACCCTAACCAACGTAACCAACCAACGTAACCAACCTAACCTAACCAACCAACTAACCTAACCAACCAACCTAACCTAACCTAACCAACCAACCAACCTAATCAACGTAACCAACCAACCTAACGAACCAACCTAACCAACCAACCTAACCAACCAACCTAACCAATGTAACCAACCAACCTAACCAATGTAACCAACCAACCTAACCAATGTAACCAACCTAACCAACCAACCTAAGCAACCTAACCTAACCAACCTAACCTAACCAACCAACCTAACCAACCAACCAACCTAACCAACTTAACAAACCAACCTTACTAACCAACCAACCTAACTAACCAACCTAAGCTATCTAACCTAACCAACCAACCTATCCAACCAACCTTAGCTATCTAACCTAACCAACCAACCTAAGCTATCTAACCTAACCAACCAACCTAAGCTATCTAACCTAACCAAGCAACCTAACCAACCACCCTAACCAAGCAACCAAACCAACCAACCTAACCAAAGAACCTAATCATCCAACCTAACCAAGCAACCTAACCAACCAACCTAACCTAACCTAACCAACTAACCCAACCAACCTAACCTAACCTAACCAACCAACCAACCTAACCAACCTAACCTAACCAACCTAACCAACCAACCAACCTAACCAACCAACCTAACCAACTAAACCAACCAACCTAACTAACCAACCAACCTAATCAACCAACCTAAGCTATCTAACCAACCAACCTAACTAACCAACCTAACTAACCAACGAACCTAACCAACGTAAACTATCTAACCTAACCAACCAACCTAACTAACCTAACCAACCAACCTAAGCTATCTAACCTAACCAAGCAACCTATCCAACCAACCAAACCAAGCAACCTAACCAACCAACCTAACTAAGCATCCTAACCAACAAACCTAACCAAGGAACCTAACCAACCAACCAACCTAACCAACCTAAGCTATCTAACTAACCAACCTAACTAACCAACCAACCTAACCAACATAAGCTATCTAACCTATCCAACCAACCTAACCAACCAACCTAACCAACCAACCTATGCAACCAACCTAAGCAACTTAACCTAACCAACCTAACCTAACCAACCAACCTAACCAACGAATCAACCTAACCAACCTAACAAACCAACCTAACTAACCAACCAACCTAACCAACCAACCTAAGCTATCTAACCTAACCAACCAATCTATCCAACCAAACTTAGCTATCTAACCTAACCAACCTTAGCTATCTAACCTAACCAACCAGCCTAAGCTATCTAACCTAACCAACCAACCTAAGCTATCTAACCTAACCAATCAACCTAAGCTATCTAAACTAACCAAGCAACCTAACCAACCAACCTAACCAAGCAACCTAACCAACCAACCTAACCAAGCAACCTAACCAACCAACCTAACCAAAGAACCTAATCAACCAACCTAACCAAGCTACCTAATCAACCAACCTAACCTAACCTAACCAACCAACCCAACCTAACCTAACCAACGTAACCAACCATCCTAACCAACGTAACTAACCAACGTAACCAACCTAACCTAACCAACCAACTAACCTAACCAACCAACCTAACCTAACCTAACCAACCAACCAACCTAATCAACGTAACCAACCAACCTAACCAACCAACCTAACCAACCAACCTAACCAATGTAACCAACCAACCTAACCAATGTAACCAACCAACCTAACCAACGTAACCAACCTAACCAACCAACCTAAGCAACCTAACCTAACCAACCTAACCTAACCAACCAACCTAACCAACCAACCAACCTAACCAACCTAACAAACCAACCTAACTAACCAACCAACCTAACCAACCAACCTAAGCTATCTAACCTAACCAACCAACCTATCAAACCAACCTTAGCTATCTAACCTAACCAACCAACCTAAGCTATCTATCCTAACCAACCAACCTAAGCTATCTAACCTAACCAAGCAACCTAACCAACCAACAAAACCAAGCAACCTAACCAACCAACCTAACCAAAGAACCTAATCAGCCAACCTAATGAACCAACCTAACCAACCAACCTAACCTAACCAACCAACCCAACCTAACCAACCAACCAACCTAACCAACCAACCTAAGCTATCCAACCAACCAACCTAACTAACTAACCAACCTAACCAACCTAAGCTATCTAACCTAACCAACCAACCTAACCAACCTAACTAACCAACCTAAGGTATCTAACCTAACCAAGCACCCTAACCAACCAACCTAACCAACCAACCTAACCAACCAACCTAACCAACCAACCTAACCAACCAACCTAAGCTATCCAACCAACCAACCTAACTAACTAACCAACCTAAGCTATCTAACCTAACCAACCAACCTAACCAACCTAACTAACCAACCTAAGCATCTAACCTAACCAACCGACCTAACCAACCAACCTAAGCTATCTAACCTAACCAACCAACCTAAGCTATCTAACCTAACCAACCAACCTAAGCTATTTAACCTAACCAACCAACCTAACCAAGCAACCTAACCAAGCAACCTAACCAACCAACCAAACCAAGGAACTTAACCAACCAACCTAACCAACGTAAGCTATCTAACCTAACCTACCAACCTAACCAACCTAACCAACCTAACCAACCTAACCAACCAACCTAAGCAACCAACCTAAGCAACCTAACCTAACCAACCTAACCTAACCAACCAACCTAAGCTATCTAACCTAACCAACCATCCTAAGCTATCTAACCTAACCAACCATCCTAAGCTATCTAACCTAACCAACCAACCTAAGCTATCTAACCTAACCAACCAACCTAAGCAACCTAAGCAACCAACCTAAGCAACCAACCTAAGCAACCTAAGCAACCTAACCTACCAACCTAAGCTATCTAACCTAACCAACCAACCTAAGCAACCTAAGCAACCAACCTAAGCAACCAACCTAAGCAACCTAAGCAACCTAACCTACCAACCTAAGCTATCTAACCTAACCAACCATCCTAAGCTATCTAACCTAACCAACCAACCTAAGCTATCTAACCTAACCAAGCAACCTAACCAACCTAAGCTATCTAACCTAACCAAGCATCCTAACCAACCAACCTAAGCAACCTAACCAACCAACCTAACCAAAGAACCTAATCAACCTAAGCTATCTAACCTAACCAACCAACCTAAGCTATCTAACCTAACCAACCAACCTAAACTAACCTAACCAACCAACCAACCTAACCTAATCTAACCAACCAACCCAACCTAACCAACGTAACCAATCATCCTAACCAACGTAACCAACCAACGTAACCAACGTAACCAACCTAACCTAACCAACCAACCTAACCAACCAACCTAACCTAACCAACAAACCTAACCAACCAACCTAACTAACCAATCAACCTAACCAACCAATCAACCTAACCAACCAACCTAACCAACCTAAGCTATCCAACCAACCTAACCTAACCTAACCAACCTAACCTGAGCAACCTAACCTGAGCAACCTAACCTGAGCAACCTAACGTGAGCATCTTAACCTGAGCAACCTAACCTGAGCAACCTAACCTGAGCAACCTAACCTAAGCAACCTAACGTGAGCATCCTAACCTGAGCAACCTAACCTGAGCAACCTAACCTGAGCAACCTAACCTGAGCAACCTAACCTGAGCAACCTAACCTGAGCAACCTAACCTGAGCAACCTAACCTAAGCAACCTAACCTGAGCAGTCTAACCAAGCAACCTAACCAACCAACCTAACCAAGCAACCTAACCAACCAACCTAACTAAGCAACCTAACCAACCAACCTAACCAAGTAACCTAACCAACCAACCAACCTAACCAACCTAAGCTATCTAACTAACCAACCTAACTAACAAACCTAACTAACCAACCAACCTAACCAACATAAGCTATCTAACCTATCCAACCAACCTAACCAACCAACCTAACCAACCAACCTAACCAACCAACCTATGCAACCAACCTAAGCAACCTAACCTAACCAACCTAACCTAACCAACCAACCAACCTAACCAACGAACCAACCTAACCAACCTAACAAACCAACCTAACTAACCAACCAACCTAACCAACCAACCTAAGCTATCTAACCTACCAACCAACCTAAGCTATCTAACCTAACCAACCTATCCAACCAACCTTAGCTATCTAACCTAACCAACCTTAGCTATCTAACCTAACCAACCAGCCTAAGCTATCTAACCTAACCAACCAACCTAAGCTATCTAACCTAACCAACCAACCTAAGCTATCTAACCTAACCAAGCAACCTAACCAACCAACCTAACCAAGCAACCTAACCAACCAACCTAACCAAGCAACCTAACCAACCAACCTAACCAAAGAACCTAATCAACCAACCTAACCAAGCAACCTAACCAACCAACCCAACCTAACCTAACCAACGTAACCAACCATCCTAACCAACGTAACCAACCAACGTAACCAACCTAACCTAACCAACCAACCAACTAACCTAACCAACCAACCTAACCTTACCTAACCAACCAACAAACCTAATCAACGTAACCAACCAACCTAACCAAACAACCTAACCAACCAACCTAACCAATGTAACCAACCAACCTAACCAATGTAACCAACCAACCTAACCAACGTAACCAACCTAACCAACTAACCTAAGCAACCTAACCTAACCAACCTAACCTAACCAACCAACCTAACCAATCAACCAACCTAACCAACCTAACAAACCAACCTAACTAACCAACCAACCTAACCAACCAACCTAAGCTATCTAACCTAACCAACCAACCTATCCAACCAACCTTAGCTATCTAACCTAACCAACAACCTAAGCTATCTAACCTAACCAACCAACCTAAGCTATCTAACCTAACAAAGCAACCTAACCAACCAACCTAACGAAGCAACCTAACCAACCAACCTATGCAACCAACCTAAGCAACTTAACCTAACCAACCTAACCTAACCAACCAACCTAACCAACGAATCAACCTAACCAACCTAACAAACCAACCTAACTAACCAACCAACCTAACCAACCAACCTAAGCTATCTAACCTAACCAACCAATCTATCCAACCAAACTTAGCTATCTAACCTAACCAACCTTAGCTATCTAACCTAACCAACCAGCCTAAGCTATCTAACCTAACCAACCAACCTAAGCTATCTAACCTAACCAACCAACCTAAGCTATCTAAACTAACCAAGCAACCTAACCAACCAACCTAACCAAGCAACCTAACCAACCAACCTAACCAAGCAACCTAACCAACCAACCTAACCAAAGAACCTAATCAACCAACCTAACCAAGCTACCTAATCAACCAACCTAACCTAACCTAACCAACCAACCCAACCTAACCTAACCAACGTAACCAACCATCCTAACCAACGTAACCAACCAACGTAACCAACCTAACCTAACCAACCAACTAACCTAACCAACCAACCTAACCTAACCTAACCAACCAACCAACCTAATCAACATAACCAACCAACCTAACCAACCAACCTAACCAACCAACCTAACCAACCAACCTAACCAATGTAACCAACCAACCTAACCAACGTAACCAACCTAACCAACCAACCTAAGCAACCTAACCTAACCAACCTAACCTAACCAACCAACCTAACCAACCAACCAACCTAACCAACCTAACAAACCAACCTAACTAACCAACCAACCTAACCAACCAACCTAAGCTATCTAACCTAACCAAGCAACCTATCAAACCAACCTTAGCTATCTAACCTAACCAACCAACCTAAGCTATCTAACCTAACCAACCAACCTAAGCTATCTAACCTAACCAAGCAACCTAATCAACCAACAAAACCAAGCAACCTAACCAACCAACCTAACCAAAGAACCTAATCAGCCAACCTAATGAACCAACCTAACCAACCAACCTAACCTAACCAACCAACCCAACCTAACCTAACCAACCAACCTAACCAACCAACCAGCCTAACCAACCAACCTTAGCTATCTAACCTAACCAACCAACCTAAGCTATCTAACCTAACCAACCAACCTAAGCTATCTAACCTAACCAAGCAACCTAACCAACCAACAAAACCAAGCAACCTAACCAACCAACCTAACCAAAGAACCTAATCAGCCAACCTAATGAACCAACCTAACCAACCAACCTAACCTAACCAACCAACCCAACCTAACCAACCAACCAACCTAACCAACCAACCTAAGCTATCCAACCAACCAACCTAACTAACTAACCAACCTAACCAACCTAAGCTATCTAACCTAACCAACCAACCTAACCAACCTAACTAACCAACCTAAGGTATCTAACCTAACCAAGCACCCTAACCAACCAACCTAACCAACCAACCTAACCAACCAACCTAACCAACCAACCTAACCAACCAACCTAACCAACCAACCTAAGCTATCCAACCAACCAACCTAACTAACTAACCAACCTAAGCTATCTAACCTAACCAACCAACCTAACCAACCTAACTAACCAACCTAAGCTATCTAACCTAACCAACCGACCTAACCAACCAACCTAAGCTATCTAACCTAACCAACCAACCTAAGCTATCTAACCTAACCAACCAACCTAAGCTATTTAACCTAACCAACCAACCTAACCAAGCAACCTAACCAAGCAACCTAACCAACCAACCAAACCAAGGAACTTAACCAACCAACCTAACCAACGTAAGCTATCTAACCTAACCTACCAACCTAACCAACCTAACCAACCTAACCAACCTAACCAACCAACCTAAGCAACCAACCTAAGCAACCTAACCTAACCAACCTAACCTAACCAACCAACCTAAGCTATCTAACCTAACCAACCATCCTAAGCTATCTAACCTAACCAACCATCCTAAGCTATCTAACCTAACCAACCAACCTAAGCTATCTAACCTAACCAACCAACCTAAGCAACCTAAGCAACCAACCTAAGCAACCAACCTAAGCAACCTAAGCAACCTAACCTACCAACCTAAGCTATCTAACCTAACCAACCAACCTAAGCAACCTAAGCAACCAACCTAAGCAACCAACCTAAGCAACCTAAGCAACCTAACCTACCAACCTAAGCTATCTAACCTAACCAACCATCCTAAGCTATCTAACCTAACCAACCAACCTAAGCTATCTAACCTAACCAAGCAACCTAACCAACCTAAGCTATCTAACCTAACCAAGCATCCTAACCAACCAACCTAAGCAACCTAACCAACCAACCTAACCAAAGAACCTAATCAACCTAAGCTATCTAACCTAACCAACCAACCTAAGCTATCTAACCTAACCAACCAACCTAAACTAACCTAACCAACCAACCAACCTAACCTAATCTAACCAACCAACCCAACCTAACCAACGTAACCAATCATCCTAACCAACGTAACCAACCAACGTAACCAACGTAACCAACCTAACCTAACCAACCAACCTAACCAACCAACCTAACCTAACCAACAAACCTAACCAACCAACCTAACTAACCAATCAACCTAACCAACCAATCAACCTAACCAACCAACCTAACCAACCTAAGCTATCCAACCAACCTAACCTAACCTAACCAACCTAACCTGAGCAACCTAACCTGAGCAACCTAACCTGAGCAACCTAACGTGAGCATCTTAACCTGAGCAACCTAACCTGAGCAACCTAACCTGAGCAACCTAACCTAAGCAACCTAACGTGAGCATCCTAACCTGAGCAACCTAACCTGAGCAACCTAACCTGAGCAACCTAACCTGAGCAACCTAACCTGAGCAACCTAACCTGAGCAACCTAACCTGAGCAACCTAACCTAAGCAACCTAACCTGAGCAACCTAACCAAGCAACCTAACCAACCAACCTAACCAAGCAACCTAACCAACCAACCTAACTAAGCAACCTAACCAACCAACCTAACCAAGTAACCTAACCAACCAACCAACCTAACCAACCTAAGCTATCTAACTAACCAACCTAACTAACAAACCTAACTAACCAACCAACCTAACCAACATAAGCTATCTAACCTATCCAACCAACCTAACCAACCAACCTAACCAACCAACCTAACCAACCAACCTATGCAACCAACCTAAGCAACCTAACCTAACCAACCTAACCTAACCAACCAACCTAACCAACGAACCAACCTAACCAACCTAACAAACCAACCTAACTAACCAACCAACCTAACCAACCAACCTAAGCTATCTAACCTACCAACCAACCTAAGCTATCTAACCTAACCAACCTATCCAACCAACCTTAGCTATCTAACCTAACCAACCTTAGCTATCTAACCTAACCAACCAGCCTAAGCTATCTAACCTAACCAACCAACCTAAGCTATCTAACCTAACCAACCAACCTAAGCTATCTAACCTAACCAAGCAACCTAACCAACCAACCTAACCAAGCAACCTAACCAACCAACCTAACCAAGCAACCTAACCAACCAACCTAACCAAAGAACCTAATCAACCAACCTAACCAAGCAACCTAACCAACCAACCCAACCTAACCTAACCAACGTAACCAACCATCCTAACCAACGTAACCAACCAACGTAACCAACCTAACCTAACCAACCAACCAACTAACCTAACCAACCAACCTAACCTAACCTAACCAACCAACAAACCTAATCAACGTAACCAACCAACCTAACCAACCAACCTAACCAACCAACCTAACCAATGTAACCAACCAACCTAACCAATGTAACCAACCAACCTAACCAACGTAACCAACCTAACCAACTAACCTAAGCAACCTAACCTAACCAACCTAACCTAACCAACCAACTTAACCAATCAACCAACCTAACCAACCTAACAAACCAACCTAACTAACCAACCAACCTAACCAACCAACCTAAGCTATCTAACCTAACCAACCAACCTATCCAACCAACCTTAGCTATCTAACCTAACCAACAACCTAAGCTATCTAACCTAACCAACCAACCTAAGCTATCTAACCTAACAAAGCAACCTAACCAACCAACCTAACGAAGCAACCTAACCAACCAACCTAACCAAGCAACCTAACCAAGCAACCTAACCTAACCTAACCTAACCTAACCTAACCTAACCAACCTAACCTAACCAACCAACCAACCCAACCAACCTAACCTAACCTAACCTAACCAACCAACCAACCTAACCAACGTAACCAACCATCCTAACCAACGTAACCAACCAACCTAACCAACGTAATAACGTAACCAACCTAACCAACCTAACCTAACCAACCTAACCAACCAACCAACCTAACCAACCAACCTAACCAACCAACCAACCTAACTAACCAACCTAACTAACCAACCAACCTAACCAAAGTAAACTATCTAACCTAACCAACCAACCAACCTAACTAACCTAACCAACCAACCTAAGCTATCTAACCTAACCACGCAACCTAACCAACCAACCTAACCAAGCAACCTAACCAACCAACCTAACCAAGGAACCTAACCATCCAACCACCTAACCAACCTAAGCTATCTAACCAACCAACCTAACTAACCAACCATACTAACCAACCAACCTAACCAACGTAAGCTATCTAACCTAACCAACCAACCTAACCAACAAACCTAACCAACCAACCTAACCAACATAACCAACCTAACCAACCAACCTAAGCAACCTAAGCAACCAACCTAAGCAACCTAACCTAACCAACCTAACCTAACCAACCAACCTAACCAACCAACCTAACCAACCTAACAAACCTACCTAACTAACCAACCAACCTAACCAACCAACCTAACCAACCAACCTATCCAACCATCCTTAGCTATCTAACCTAAGCTATCTAACCTAACCAACCAACCTAAGCAATCTAACCTAACCAACCAACCTAAGCTATCTAACCTAACCAACCAACCTAAGCTATCTTACCTAACCAAGCAACCTAACCAACCAACAAAACCAAGCAACCTAACCAACCAACCTAACCAAAGAACCTAATCAACCAACCTAACCAAGCAACCTAACCAACCAACCTAACCTAACCAAAGAACCTAATCAACCAACCTAATCAACCAACCTAACCAACCAACCTAACCTAACCAACCAACCCAACCTAACCTAACCAACCAACCTAACCAACCAACCTAACCAACCAACCTAACCAACCAACCAACCTAACCAACCAACCTAAGCTATCCAACCAACCAACCTAACTAACCAACCTAACTAACCAACCTAACTAACCAACCAACCTAACCTACCTAAGCTATCTAACCTAACCAACCAACCTAACTAACCAACTTAAGGTATCTAACCTAACCAAGCACCTAACCAACCAACCTAACCAACCAACCTAACCAAGCAACCTAACCAACCAGCCTAACCAATGTAAGCTATCTAACCTAACCAACCAACCTAACCAACCAACCTAAGCTATCTAACCTAACCAACCAACCTAAGCTATCTAACCTAACCAACCAACCTAAGCTATTTAACCTAACCAACCAACCTAACCAACCCACCTAACCAAGCAACCTAACCAACCAACCAAACCCAGGAACCTAACCAACCAACCTAACCAATGTAAGCTATCTAACCTAACCAACCAACCTAACCAACCAACCTAAGCTATCTAACCTAACCAACCAACCTAAGCTATCTAACCTAACCAACCAACCTAAGCTATTTAACCTAACCAACCAACCAAACCAAGCAACCTAACCAACCAAACCAAGGAACCTAACCAACCAACCTAACCAACGTAAGCTATCTAACCTAACCAACCAACCATCCTAACCAACCTAACCAACCTAACCAACCAGCCTAACCTAACCAACCTAACCTAAGCTATCTAACCTAACCAACCATCCTAAGCTATCTAACCTAACCAACCAACCTAAGCAACCTAAGCAACCAACCAAAGCAACCTTACCTACCAACCTAAGCTATCTAACCTAACCAACCATCCTAAGCTATCTAACCTAACCAACCAACCTAAGCTATCTAACCTAACCAAGCAACCTAACCAACCTAAGCTATCTAACCTAACCAAGCATCCTAACCAACCAACCTAAGCAACCTAACCAACCAACCTAACCAAAGAACCTAATCAACCTAAGCTATCTAACCTAACCAACCAACCTAAGCTATCTAACCTAACCAACCAACCTAAGCTATCTAACCTAACCAACCAACCTAAACTAATCTAACCAACCAACCCAACCTAACCAACGTAACCAACCAATGTAACCAACGTAACCAACCTAACCTAACCAACCAACCTAACCTAACCAACCAACCCAACCTAACCAACGTAACCAACGTAACCAACCAACCCAACCTAACCAACGTAACCAACCAACGTAACCAACGTAACCAACCTAACCTAACCAACCAACCTAACCTAACCAATAAACCTAACCAACCAACCTAACTAACCAATCAACCTAACCTGAGCAACCTAACCTGAGCAACCTAACCTGAGCACCCTAACCTGAGCAACCTAACCTGAGCAACCTAACCTAACCAACCTAACCTGAGCAACCTAACCTGAGCAACCTAACCTAACCAACCTAACCTGAGCAACCTAACCTGAGCAACCTAACCTGAGCAACCTAACCTGAGCAACCTAACGTGAGCAACCTAACGTGAGCATCCTAACCTGAGCAACCTAACCTGAGCAACCTAACCTGAGCAACCTACCCTAAGCAACCTAACCTGACCAACTTAACCTGAGCAACTTAACCTGAGCAACCTAACCTGACCATCCTAACCTGACCATCCTAACCTGAGCAACCTAACCTGAGCAACCTAACCTGACCAACCCAACCTGACCAACCCAACCTGAGCAACCCAACCTGAGCAACCCAACCTAACCAACCTAACCTGAGCAACCTGACCTGAGCAACCTAACCTGAGCAACCTAACCTGAGCAACCTGACCTGAGCAACCTGACCTGAGCAACCTGACCTGAGCAACCTGACCTGAGCAACCTGACCTGAGCAACCTGACCTGAGCAACCTGACCTGAGCAACCTGACCTGAGCAACCTGACCTGAGCAACCTGACCCGAGCAACCTAACCCGAGCAACCTAACCTGAGCAACCTAACCTGAGCAACCTGACCTGAGCAACCTGACCTGAGCAACCTGACCTGAGCAACCTAACCTGAGCAACCTAACCTGAGCAACCCAACCTGACCAACCCAACCTGAGCAACCCAACCTGAGCAACCCAACCTGAGCAACCTAACCTGAGCAACCTAACCTGAGCAACCTAACCTAAGCAACCTTAGGTTATATTATTATATATTATTATTATTATATATTATATTATATTATTATTATTATTATTATTATTATATATTATATTATTATTATTATTATATATTATATTATTATTATTATTATATATTATATTATTGTTATATTATTATTATTATTATTATTATATATTATATTATATTATTATATTATTATTATTATTATTATTATTATATATTATATTATTATTATATTATTATTATTATTATTATTATATATTATATTATATTATTATATTATTATTATTATTATTATTATATATTATATTATTATTATACAACCTTATTATATTATCAACTTTCGTGTCAGAGTCCATGAGTGTCCGTGTGCGTGTCCGTGTGAGTGCAGATCCATGGGGTTTTGGGTCCAGGAAGCTATTTGTGTCGACCCAAATTGCCTCCCTTCTCCCCACCTGAAATCCAGGTGGATTGAAAGACCTGCCCGAGGTCAGTGGATCCAGGTATCCGTCCGTGGCCCCCCCGGACTTCAACCCTTCCCCACATTCCAAGGAGTCGGTCAATCAATCTTCGGCTATCCAGAGAATCTATCGAAACTGATGCTCCTACAGGAGGGGACACACAGAGAAATCTGTGCCCTGTACTTGCAACCGTTCCGACAGGCTCGAACGCAGATCTATCCGGATTAGGAACTTGTTCTATCCGACTAGGCCACGCTGGAGTTGCCTTCTGAATCAAATTTGGCACTTGTATTTATATCTCATAGTAAGGTTGGTTAGTGTCTATTTATCAACAGTTGCAATGATTGAGATGTTAAGTTGTTAATTTGTGTTGACAGTTAGAAATACCTGACAGCTTTGTTTGATAAGGTTGCAGTCCCGTGAGGCAGTTTTATGAATAAATATTGGAGAATTTAGGCTAACTGACATGTGTGTGTGTGTGTGTACTCACCTAGTTGTGTTTGCGGGGGTTGAGCTCTTTGGTCCCGCCTCTCAACCGTCAATCAACAGGTGTACAGATTCCTGAGCCTATTGGGCTCTATCATATCTACACTTGAAACTGTGTATGGAGTCAGCCTCCACCACATCACCTCCTAATGCATTCCTTTTGTCAACCACTCTGACACTAAAAAAGTTCTCTCTAATATCTCTGTGGCTCATTTGGGCACTCAGTTTCCACCTGTGTCCCCTTGTGCGTGTTCCCCTTGTGTTAAATAGACTCTCTTTATCTACCCTATCAATTCCCTTCAGAATCTTAAATGTGGTGATCATGTCCCCCCTAACTCTTCTGTCTTCCACCGAAGTGAGGTTTAATTCCCGTAGTCTCTCCTCGTAGCTCATACCTCTCAGCTCGGGTACTAGCCTGGTGGCAAACCTTTGAACCTTTTCCAGTTTAGTCTTATCCTTGACTTGATATGGACTCCATGCTGGGGCTGCATACTCCAGGATTGGCCTGACATATGTGGTATACAAAGTTCTGAATGATTCTTTACACAAGTTTCTGAATTCCGTTCGTATGTTCACCAGCCTGGCATATGCCGCTGATGTTATCCGCTTGATATGTGCTGCAGGAGACAGGTCTGGCGTGATCTCAAGCCCCAAGTCTTTTTCCTTCTCTGACTCCTGAAGAATTTCCTCTCCCAGATGATACCTTGTATCTGGCCTCCTGCTCCCTACACCTATCTTCATTACATTACATTTGGTTGGGTTAAGCTCTAACAACCATTTGTTCGACCATTCCTTCAGCTTGTCTAGGTCTTCTTGAAGCCTCAAACAGTCCTCTTCTGTTTTAATCCTTCTCATAATTTTAGCATCGTCCGCAAACATTGAGAGAAATGAATCGATACCCTCCGGGAGATCATTTACATATATCAGAAACAAGATAGGACCGAGTACAGAGCCCTGTGGGACTCCACTGGCGACTTCACGCCAGTCGGAGGTCTCACCCCCTCACCGTAACTCTCTGCTTCCTATTGCTTAGATAATCCCTTATCCACTGTAGCACCTTACCAGCTACACCTGCCTGTCACTCCAGCTTATGTACCAGCCTCTTATGCGGTACTGTGTCAAAGGCTTTCCGACAATCCAAGAAAATGCAGTCCGCCCAGCCCTCTCTTTCTTGCTTAATCTTTGTCACCTGATCGTAGAAATCACCTGATGTGTGTGTGTGTGTGTGTGTGTGTGTTTAAAAGTATGTAATAATTAATAATTAGTGTGGTGTTTCCAAATGAGTTTGTGAGTGGTAAACAAGCAATGCAATATCTAATATGTGCTATTTTAGGCCTCGTTCTGTAAAATACATGTTTTACTAGGGAAGGAAAATCCGGTTTGTTTTATTCCCTCGTTTTATTTCAAGAATAAATAGCACATAGGCGAAGGAACGAAGGTTTTGGCTGGTTAAATATAGCGTTGTGGCCGCCATTTTCTGTGTTGGTCCGGGGGGGGGGCGGTAATGGAGGGGGCGGAATGGGGGGTTGGGGTTCGGTGGCCTCCATTGTGGGGTGGGGGTCCGGAGGAGCTACCGTGGGAAGTGTGGTGGGGGGGGGGGGAGGGGAAGGATGGGGGGATGGGTTGGCAGTTAGGTATTTAAACATAATTTTTCCAGATAGGTTATATAGGGCGAGGTGTTGAGGAAGGAATAAGAAAAGTGTTTGGGACTGAGTTGAGTGTATTAGTTGTTGTGATTGATGTTAGCAGATAGGTAGGTGGTTGAAATGTGTAAAGATTTGTTAATGAGATCATTTGGTTAATAATGTAGGAATTAAGGGTAAGTGATCACTGGAGATAGATATTCAACAGTATATTAAGTGGACAAGTTTTAGCAGGTAGGTAGGCCGGCCGGCCGGCAGAGAGAGACAATGGACTGACAAATAGGTAGACGTTTTCTTCATGGATGGTAAACTATTATTAAAATGGCATGTACACATTTCCATGTGCGACATTCTTGTACACACACACACACACACACACACACACACACACACACACACACACACACACACACCCACACACACACACACACACACACACACACACACTGACCCACAGAGACTGCCCAAATATGTATACCTTCAGCAGCAGTTGGTGTTCCCAGGCAGGTCACCCATCCAAGTACTAACCAAAGTCAATGGTGTTTAAACTGACAGATGTATGGGAGGAGACGCAGTGTTCTCAAGGTGATAGGTAGGTAGTATGGCCGTTGCTATTGTATACAAGTAGTAAGTAATCACATGTGAGTGAGTGAGTGAGTCAAGATACTGGTAACTGCGACGGGCAGGCAGGCGAAGGATACTCACACATAGCAGCCAATTCTCCATTAATGATAGTACTTATTGCCACTATTTAGTCAAATTAACCAACAACAAATGGACTACTACTACTACTACTACTACTACTACTACTACTGTTGCTCCAAAATAGAAATGTTGGGATGCCACCGCTGCCATTGATCTCGCACAAGTTGCTGCTGACAAATGACTCATCTTAGGCCTTGCATATGCTCTCTTAGGCTTCATTTAGTCAATACTTGTAACATCATTGAGTTGGGGGACAGGCAGACAAGCACTTTATACATACACATGTTAGGCTTATATCCAAACACCCACAATTAGTGGTTCTAACTAAGGTTCTTTTAGTGACTAACTAACCCTCACTCACTCACCACGCCCCAAGTAGCTAGCTTACTAACTTCTGGATACCTATTTACTGCTAGGTAAACAGAGGCATTCGGTGATAGGAAAGGCTACCAACAATTACAGCCCCTTTTCTATTTCTAGTTCTACAAACCTAGCCTAAACTAACCTAACTTAACCTGCAAACCTAGCCTATTTTCTAGTCGAAACAAACATAACCTAATCTAACCTAACCTAACCTAACTAACTCCTGGATACCTATTTACTGTTAGGTGAATAGATGAATTCGGTGATAGGAAAAGCTACCTACAATTACAGCCCTTCTTCTATTTCTATTTCTACAAACCTAGCCTATTTCCTAGCCTAAACTAACCTAACCTAATCTAACTAACTCCTGGATACCTATTTACTGCTACGTGAACAGAGAAGACACGCTACCAACAATTACTGCCCTATTTCTATTTCAACAAAAATAGCCTATTTCTTAGCCTAAACTAATCTAACCTAATTAAACCTAACCTAACCTAATCTAACCTTACCTATATATATACTTCACTAACTAACATCATCACTACCACACTACTCACTAACATCATCACTACCTCCCTACTCACCATCACTACCTCTCTACTCACCATCATCATCATCACCTCACTACTCACCATCATCATCACTACCTCACCATCATCATCACTACCTCTCTACTCAACATCATCATCATTACCTCACTACTCACCATCACTACCACACTACTCACCATCATCACTACCTCACTACTCATTATCATCATCACTACTTCTCTACTCACCACCATCATCATTTCCTCACTACTCACTAACATCATCACTTCTTCACTACTCACCATCATCATCACTACTCACCATCATCACCACCTACCATCATCACTACCACACTACTCATAAACACCATCACTACCAGACTACTCACCATCATCACTACCACACTACTCACTATCATCATCACTACCACACTACTCACCATCATCACTACCCACCATCATCATAACTACCACACTACTCTTAACCATCATCACTACCTCACCATCATCATCACTACCTCATTATCATCACTACCTGACCATCATCACTACCTCACCATCATCATCACTACCTCATTATCATCACTACCTCACCATCATCACTACCTCACCATCATCATCACTACCTCAATACTCACCATCATTACTACCACACTACTCACCATCATCATTACCTCACTACTCACCATTATCATCACTACATCACTACTCACCATCATCATCACTACCACAATACTCACCATCGTCATCACTACCACAATACTCACCAACATTACTACCACACTACTTAGCAACACCATCACTACCTCACTACTCACCATCATCATCACTACCACACTACTCCCTATCATCACTTCTATCACTTCTCACCATCACCATCACTACCTCACTACTCACCATCATCATCACTACCTCACTTCTCACTATCATCATCACTACCACACTACTCACCATCAGCATCACTACCACACTATTCACTATCGTCATCACTACCACACTACTCAACATCATCATCACTACCTCACTACTCACGATCATCATCACTACTCACTATCATCATCACTACCACACTACTCACCATCGTCATCACTACCACACTATTCACTATCATCATCACTACCTCACTACTCACCATCATCACTACCACACTACTCACTATCATCACTTCTCACCATCAGCATCACTACCTCACTACTCACTATCATCACTACCACACTACTCACCATCATCATCACTACCACACTATTCAATATCATTATCACTACCTCACTACTCACCATCATCATCACTACCACACTACTCACTATCATCACTTCTCACCATCATCATCACTACCTCACTACTCACTATCATCACTACTCACTATCATCATCACTACCACACTACTCACCATCATCATCACTACCACACTATTCACTATCATCATCACTACCACACTACTCACCATCGTCATCACTACCACACTACTCACTATCATCACTTCTATCACTACTCACCATCAACATCACTAACACACTACTTAGCAACACCATCACTACCTCACTACTCACCATCATCATTGTAACGGGGGGTGGGGGAAATGACTCTATCTTGTCCATTATTCCACCCCCAGTTAACTAACGAGGCCGGGGGAAACAGCTCTCTCTAGTCCGTTATCCCGTCCTCAGTTAGCTAACTATTCTAGAGCACCCTCCAGAGTTCCTAAGGCAACCTCTCTCGTTCAACACCTTGTAACCTAGGTATTCGACTACCTAGGTGCTAAGACTACAAGGCGCCGTCACTTGATCAGTTACCCGAAACTCTAGAAAGAACTCTAGAATACAGAATCATTGCCACAAACGTATACGAGAAAACGAAAGGAAAGAAATGAATAGTGAAGTAATTAGTGAGGGTTTGGGGTGAGAGGTAGAGAGGTGGGAGGAGCGGGGAGGGTCATTAGCTGAAAGTGAGAGTTTAGAGAGGGGGTGGAGGGAGAGGTGTAGATAGGTAGTAGTAGAAGAGTAGATAGTAGAAGTAGAAATGCTGCCACCATCCATTCTAGACCATTACATACAAGACAAGGAATGGAACTTGCCTGTATCACAAAATTCTCAAAAGATGTTATCATGAGTTCATTATTAGTAGTTCCCATCTTTATCATGTACTCATTCCAAACATGTACTCATTAATATCTTGAATCTAGTAACCACCGAGGCTTTCTCAAATCCTCAACTCAAAGCTCTAGGGCACAAAGTTAAACACAATTTAAATAATAAATTCATAATTATATTTCACATGAAGTATCATAATATAAGCAATCCAATTAAAATGTTAAAGAGAGTCATCATCCAAGAATTCGAGAACCCTACAACTTGACTGCCCCTGATCATCACACAACATATGTAAACACGACCAAGTCACCTTAATGTTCACTCACCGAGGACTGAGTCTAAGTTGAATAGAGAGGGGGGGGGGGGGGGGGTTTGTAGTTGACGGAGACTCCCGCCCTGCCGGCCGACAGCCTCCCGTCTGCTCTGCTCTCCTGACTGCCGTTCTGTCTGTTCTGTCTGCTAATGCTTCATGCTGGATAGCTCTCCGAGTTTATATTGGGGAACCTAGTAGCTAACTCCGCCCACAAGTAGATAGCCTCCGGCACTACCAAGCCACTCCTTAAACGTCGGCATGTTTGAAGGCTACCCGGCTCCAATTAAGAGCTTAGCGGAAGCAAGGTGAAATTCTCATGATCTGACCTCAGGTCACTTGGGGTCGTTAACGGTTAGAGGAGTGAGATCTCAGGCAGACAACTGGCGCCTCTCCGATCCTTGTCTGTGACTCATGTACTCTATGTATGTATTAACCTAAACCAAACACTTTTACAGTGTTACATCTCCCCTTCTCCCCGAAAATAGTTTTTGCAACACTGCTAAAGCAAGCTAGCTGTGTGCGACAACTTTATTAACGAAAAGAATACATCCTAGCTAAACAAATATACATCATCCTACTCTAAAAAATGAAATATATAGACAGACGTCCATTGTCTCTGGCTGGGCGACGTCACTGCTTGGTCTTGTAGATAATCCTGTACCACATTTCTTCAACACAACTGCCTCCGTCGCTTCTCCGTCGTTAACGCACAACAACCCTTGGTCAACCCGAAAGCCGTTACTACTTGAACTGCGCACAGGACCGTGGAATTCGGTTGTCCCAGCTGATCTGTAATTGGCCCTACGTCAGTCACCATGAGAGACGTATATTGGGGTTCTTCACAGCTATAGGGACTACAAGTTTCGAGACCTTCATATAGTTGCCAACAGTAGAAATCCCATCCTACTCTTCTCCTCCCTGTTGCTCCAGCACGCCTCCTTCAGAGAGCTACTTCTGACAGCCACATCAAGTCCGCACGACACAGGAAGAATCACTCAACAGAGCAACATGCTTGTAGGAGGGGCGGCCAGTTAAGGCAAACGATCCTGTCTTGCAATTACGCTCCATGCAATGATGCTGATACCAGCAAGGGACACGAGGCATCGTGTCTCACTCAGCTTGTCTTATCTTCTTTCTTCTCTCTTCTTTCTTCTCTCTTCCTTCTTCTCTCTTCTTTCTTCTCTCTTCTTTCTTTTCTCTTCCTCCTCCCATGGGTCTTTGACAAGCGACCTGGGGTCCATTGGGGTCCGTCCTGGGTAGACCGATGTTGGTGGGACAGACTGGAGTCGTTGTTCCTCTTCCATCTTTACTGGGTCGTCTGGGTTCGTCTGCAGAACGACCTGGGGTCCACTGGGGTCCGTCCGTCTTGGGGTCCACTGGGGTCCGTCCGTCCTGGGGTCCACAGGGTAGACCAATGTTGACCGACCGAGAGGGCTGCATCTTGGGGTCCCCTGGGGTGGTGGTGGTGGTGGAGCCATGACCTCCAGGTAGTGGGCTGGTCGTGGTGGTGGTGATAAACGCCCCTGAGTGTGGTACACAGCAGCCGTCTCCCTCTTTTGTATGTGCGTCTCTCCTCTCTTCTGGCTCCCACCTGTGGGTGAACAGAAAGGCGACAATATCGTGCTCCCAAGATATGTTATGTGACCCTGTAGTTTGTATAGGGTTACACAGTCCAGTTATACCGCTCTCCTCCTGGCAACAACTACACTTAATTTTTTTAAAATAATCCAATTAACACTGAATGATACTGACTTGGTGGAACATAAGACAGTAACAGAGGAAAGTTAGAGAAGAGAGAATAAGGTCATCACTACTTTTAACTTGTCACAAAAAAAAAATCAAAACTAATAGACAAAACACTAGCCTAAACTTAACTGTACCGTTCCTAATCTTAAGTACATAATTAACCATTACTCCCACCCTTAACCTACAGCCACCTACGTGACCCAGAGTGTCTCCCTAGCTTCTCCGCCGGTCAACAACTCCAAACTGTTGCCACCCCTGTGACCAGACTATCTAACGTCGAGCGTCCCCAACGTGAAGTCTACTGACATACTAAGGCTCCCTCTAGCATGCTGTACAATACCAGTACACCTCGGGTTATTGCGTTCAAATGGAGTAAAACAGTCGATCGCAATAATCTGAGCAGAACCACACTTAAACTACACCTGCCACTCCCCACTGACCTGGAGACCAGCGGTGGCTGGGTGTCCCCGTGGGACATGCGAGGTCACCTGTCACACTCAGCTGACCTGCACTACCAACACCGCTAAGTTCCCAAATCACCAAATCTTATAACTAACATAAATCACTACACACGCAAGTTCTGGTGAACATTCCCTGAATACCACAAAACTCACAAAATCACTAAACACAACACCAGAGAATCACCATCTCCTAGCCTGAAAAAACTCGCTAAATCGCGAAAGTAAAACACCTGTCAAGATCTCCCTGATAGCGCTTGAGCGGCAAAAGACACGTGGGACTGAACAATGTTAAAAGAACACCAACTACCTACAACATTGTTCAACACCGCTGCCATCATTGTAACGGGGGGTGGGGGAAATAGCTCTATCTTGTCCATTATTCCACCCCCCAGTTAACTAACGAAGCCGGGGGAAACAGCTCTCTCTAGTCCGTTATCCCGTCCCCAGTTAGCTAACTATTCTAGAGCACCCTCCAGAGTTCCTGAGGCAACCTCTCTCGTTCAACCCCTTGTAACCTAGGTATTTGACTACCTAGGTGCTAAGACTACAAGGCGTCGTAACTGGATCAGTTACCCGAAACTCTAGAGAGAACTCTAAAATACAGAATCATTGCCACAAACGTATACGAGAAAACGAAAGGAAAGAAATGAATAGTGAAGTAATTAGTGAGGGTTTGGGGTGAGAGGTAGAGAGGTGGGAGGAGCGGGGAGGGTCATTAGCTGAAAGTGAGAGTTTAGAGAGGGGGTGGAGGGAGAGGTGTAGATAGGTAGTAGTAGAAGAGTAGATAGTAGAAGTAGAAATGCTGCCACCATCCATTCTAGACCATTACATACAAGACAAGGAATGGAACTTGCCTGTATCACAAAATTCTCAAAAGATGTTATCATGAGTTCATTATTAGTAGTTCCCATCTTTATCATGTACTCATTCCAAACATGTACTCATTAATATCTTGAATCTAGTAACCACCGAGGCTTTCTCAAATCCTCAACTCAAAGCTCTAGGGCACAAAGTTAAACACAATTTAAATAATAAATTCATAATTATATTTCACATGAAGTATCATAATATAAGCAATCCAATTAAAATGTTAAAGAGAGTCATCATCCAAGAATTCGAGAACCCTACAACTTGACTGCCCCTGATCATCACACAACATATGTAAACACGACCAAGTCACCTTAATGTTCACTCACCGAGGACTGAGTCTAAGTTGAATAGAGAGGGGGGGGGGGGGGGGTTTGTAGTTGACGGAGACTCCCGCCCTGCCGGCCGACAGCCTCCCGTCTGCTCTGCTCTCCTGACTGCCGTTCTGTCTGTTCTGTCTGCTAATGCTTCATGCTGGATAGCTCTCCGAGTTTATATTGGGGAACCTAGTAGCTAACTCCGCCCACAAGTAGATAGCCTCCGGCACTACCAAGCCACTCCTTAAACGTCGGCATGTTTGAAGGCTACCCGGCTCCAATTAAGAGCTTAGCGGAAGCAAGGTGAAATTCTCATGATCTGACCTCAGGTCACTTGGGGTCGTTAACGGTTAGAGGAGTGAGATCTCAGGCAGACAACTGGCGCCTCTCCGATCCTTGTCTGTGACTCATGTACTCTATGTATGTATTAACCTAAACCAAACACTTTTACAGTGTTACATCATCACTACCACACTACTCACTATCATCATCACTACCACACTACTCACCATCATCATCACTACCACACTATTCACTATCATCATCACTACCACACTACTCACTATCATCACTAACACACTACTCACTATCATCATCACTACCACACTATTCACTATCATTATCACTACCACACTACTCACCATCATCATCACTACCTCAGTACTCACCATCATCATCACTACCTCACTATCATAATCACTACCACACTACTCACCATCATCATCACTACCACACTATTCACTATCATCATCACTACCTCACTACTCACCATCATCATCACTACCACACTACTCACTATCATCACTTCTCACCATCATCATCACTACTCACTATCATCATCACTACCACACTACTAACCATCATCATCACTACCACACTATTCACTATCATCATTACCACACTACTCACCATCATCATCACTACCTCACTATTCACCATCATCACTACATCACTATCATCATCACTACTCACCATCAGCATCACTACACACTATTCACTATCATCATCACTACCTCACTACTCACCATCATCACTACCACACTACTCACTATCATCACTTCTCACCGTCATCATCACTACCTCACTATCATCATCACTACCACACTACTCACCATCATCATCACTACCCCATTATTCACTATCATCATCACTACCTCACTACTCACCATCATCATCACTACCACACTACTCACTATCATCACTTCTCACCATCATCATCACTACCTCACTACTCACTATCGTCATCACTACCACACTACTCACCATCATCATCACTACCACTATTCACAATCATCATCACTACCACACTACTCACCATCATCATCACTACCTCACTACTCACCATCATCATCACTACCACACTACTCACAATCATCATCACTACCACACTTCACTATCATCATCACTACCTCACTACTCACCATCATCACTACCACACTACTCACTATCATCACTTCTATCACTTCTCACCATCATCATCACTACCTCACTACTCACTATCATCATCACTACCACACTACTCATCATCATCATCACTACCACACTATCATCACTACCTCACTACTCACCATCATCATCACTACCTCACTACTCACTATCATCATCACTACCACACTATTCACTATCATCATCACTACCACACTACTCACCATCATCATCACTACCTCACTACTCACCATCATCATCACTACTCACTATCACTACCACACTACTCACCGAGTAGTGTGGTAGTGTGTGGTAGTGATGATGATAGTGAGTAGTGTGGTAGTGATGATGGTGAGTAGTGAGGTAGTGATGATGTTTATGAGTAGTGTGGTAGTGATGATGGTGAGTAGTGTGGTAGTGATGATGTTTATGAGTAGTGTGGTAGTGATGATGGTGAGTAGTGTGGTAGTGATGATGTTTATGAGTAGTGTGGTAGTGATGATGGTGGGTAGTGATGATAGTGATGATGATGATGGTGAGTAGTGAGGAAGTGATGATGTTAGTGAGTAGTGAGGAAATGATGATGGGGGTGAGTAGAGAAGTAGTGATGATGATGGTGAGTAGTGAGGTAGTGATGATGGTGAGTAGTGTGGTAGTGATGGTGAGTAGTGAAGTAGTGATGATGATGGTGAGGTAGTGATGATGATGGTGAGTAGTGAGGTAATGATGATGATGGTGAGTAGAGAGGTAGTGAAGATGATGGTGAGGTAGTGATGATGATGGTGAGTAGGGAGGTAGTGATGATGTTAGTGAGTAGTGTGGTAGTGATGATGTTAGTGAGTAGTGAAGTATATATATAGGTAAGGTTAGATTAGGTTAGGTTAGGGTTAATTAGGTTAGATTAGTTTAGGCTAAGAAATAGGCTATTTTTGTTGAAATAGAAATAGGGCAGTAATTGTTGGTAGCGTGTCTTCTCTGTTCACGTAGCAGTAAATAGGTATCCAGGAGTTAGTTAGATTAGGTTAGGTTAGTTTAGGCTAGGAAATAGGCTAGGTTTGTAGAAATAGAAATAGAAGAAGGGCTGTAATTGTAGGTAGCGTTTCCTATCACCGAATACATCTATTCACCTAACAGTAAATAGGTATCCAGGAGTTAGTTACGTTAGGTTAGGTTAGCTTAGATTAGGTTATGTTTGTTTTGACGAGGAAATAGGCTAGGTTTGCAGGTTAAGTTAGGTTAGTTTAGGCTAGATTTGTAGAAATAGAAATAGAAAAGGGGCTGTAATTGTTGGTAGCCTATCTAACCTAACCAAGGAACCTAACCAACCAACCTAACCAACCAACCTAACCAAGCAACCTAACCAACCAACCTAACCATGGAACCTAATCAACCAACCTAACCAAGCAACCTAACCAAGGAACCTAACCAAGGATCCTAACCTAACCCAACCAACCCAACTAACCTAACCAACCAACCTAACCTAACCTAACCAACCAACCAACCTAACCAACCAACGTAACCAACCAACCTAACCAATGAAACTAACCAACCTAACCAATGTAACCAACCAACCTAACCAACGTAACCAACCTAACCAACCTAACCTAACCAACCTAACCAACCAACCTAACCAACCAACCAACCTAACCAACCAACCTAACCAACTAAACCAACCAACCTAACTAACCAACCAACCTAATTAACCAACCTAAGCTATCTAACCAACCAACCTAACTAACCAACGAACCTAACCAACGTAAACTATCTAACCTAACCAACCAACCTAACTAACCTAACCAACTAACCTAAGCTATCTAACCTAACCAAGCAACCTAACCAACCAACCTAACCAAGCAACCTAACCAACCAACCTAACTAAGCAACCTAACCAACCAACCTAACCAACCAACCAACCTAACCAACCTAAGCTAACTAACTAACCAACCTAACTAACCAACCAACCTAACCAACGTAAGCTATCTACCTATCCAACCAACCTAACCAACCAACCTATGCAACCAACCTAAGCAACATAACCTAACCAACCTAACCTAACCAACCAACCTAACCAACGAACCAACCTAACCATCCTAACAAACCAACCTAACTAACCAACCAACCTAACCAACAAACCTAAGCTATCTAACCTAACCAACCAACCTAAGCTATCTAACCTAACCAACCAACCTATCCAACCAACCTTAGCTATCTAACCTAACCAACCAACCTTAGCTATCTAACCTAACCAACCAGCCTAAGCTATCTAACCTAACCAACCAACCTAAGCTATCTAACCTAACCAACCAACCTAAGCTATCTAACCTAACCAAGCAACCTAACCAAGCAACCTAACCAAGCAACCTAACCAAGCAACCTAACCAACCAACCTAACCAAAGAACCTAATCAACCAACCTAACCAAGCAACCTAACCAAGCAACCTAACCTAACCAACCAACCCAACCTAACCTAACCAATGTAACCAACCATCCTAACCAACGTAACCAACCAACGTAACCAACCAAACCTAACTAACCAACTAACCTAACCAACCAACTAACCTAACCAACCAACCTAACCTAACCTAACCAACCAACCAACCTAATCAACGTAACCAACCAACCTAACCAACCAACCTAACTATTGTAACCAACCAACCTAACCAATGTAACCAACCAACCTAACCAACCAACCTAACCAAAGAACCTAATCAACCAACCTAACCAAGCAACCTAACCAACCAACCTAACCTAACCTAACCAACCAACCCAACCTAACCTAACCAACGTAACCAACCATCCTAACCAACGTAACCAACCAACGTAACCAACCTAACCTAACCAACCAACTAACCTAACCAACCAACCTAACCTAACCTAACCAACCAACCAACCTAATCAACATAACCAACCAACCTAACCAACCAACCTAACCAACCAACCTAACCAATGTAACCAACCAACCTAACCAAGCAACCTAACCAACCAACCTAACCAAAGAACCTAATCAACCAACCTAACCAAGCAACCTAACCAACCAACCTAACCTAACCTAACCAACCAACCCAACCTAACCTAACCAACGTAACCAACCATCCTAACCAACGTAACCAACCAACGTAACCAACCCAACCTAACCAACCAACTAACCTAACCAACCAACCTAACCTAACCTAACCAACCAACCAACCTAATCAACGTAACCAACCAACCTAACCAACCAACCTAACCAACCAACCTAACCAATGTAACCAACCAACCTAACCAATGTAACTAACCAACCTAACCAATGTAACCAACCTAACCAACCAACCTAAGCAACCTAACCTAACCAACCTAACCTAACCAACCAACCTAACCAACCAACCAACCTAACCAACTTAACAAACCAACCTAACTAACCAACCAACCTAACCAACCAACCTAAGCTATCTAACCTAACCAACAAACCTATTCAACCAACCTTAGCTATCTAACCTAACCAACCAACCTAAGCTATCTAACGTAACCAACCAACCTAAGCTATCTAACCTAACCAAGCAACCTAACCAACCACCCTAACCAAGCAACCAAACCAACCAACCTAACCAAAGAACCTAATCATCCAACCTAACCAAGCAACCTAACCAACCAACCTAACCTAACCTAACCAACCAACCCAACCAACCTAACCTAACCTAACCAACCAACCAACCTAACCAACGTAACCAACCATCCTAACCAACGTAACCAACCAACCTAACCAACGTAATAATGTAACCAACTTAACCTAACCAACCAATCAACCAACCTAACCAACCTAACCTAACCAACCTAACCAACCAACCAACCTAACCAACCAACCTAACCAACTAAACCAACCAACCTAACTAACCAACCAACCTAATCAACCAACCTAAGCTATCTAACCAACCAACCTAACTAACCAACGAACCTAACCAACGTAAACTATCTAACCTAACCAACCAACCTAACTAACCTAACCAACCAACCTAAGCTATCTATCCTAACCAAGCAACCTATCCAACCAACCAAACCAAGCAACCTAACCAACCAACCTAAGTAAGCAACCTAACCAACCAACCTAACCAAGGAACCTAACCAATCAACCAACCTAACCAACCTAAGCTATCTCACTAACCAACCTAACTAACCAACCAACCTAACCAACATAAGCTATCTAACCTATCCAACCAACCTAACCAACCAACCTAACCAACCAACCTATGCAACCAACCTAAGCAACCTAACCTAACCAACCTAACCTAACCAACCAACCTAACCAACGAATCAACCTAACCAACCTAACAAACCAACCTAACTAACCAACCAACCTAACCAACCAACCAAAGCTATCTAACCTAACCAACCAACCTAAGCTATCTAACCTAACCAACCAACCTATCCAACCAACCTTAGCTATCTAACCTAACCAACCTAACCTAACCAACCAACCTAACCAACGAATCAACCTAACCAACCTAACAAACCAACCTAACTAACCAACCAACCTAACCAACCAACCAAAGCTATCTAACCTAACCAACCAACCTAAGCTATCTAACCTAACCAACCAACCTATCCAACCAACCTTAGCTATCTAACCTAACCAACCTTAGCTATCTAACCTAACCAACCAGCCTAAGCTATCTAACCTATCCAACCAACCTAAGCTATCTAACCTAACCAACCAACCTAAGCTATCTAACCTAACCAAGCAACCTAACCAACCAACCTAACCAAGCAACCTAACCAACCAACCTAACCAAGCAACCTAACCAACCAACCTAACCAAAGAACCTAATCAACCAACCTAACCAAGCAACCTAATCAACCAACCTAACCTAACCTAACCAACCAACCCAACCAAACCTAACCAACGTAACAAACCATCCTAACCAACGTAACCAACCAACGTAACCAACTTAACCTAACCAACCAACTAACCTAACCAACCAACTTAACCTAACCTAACCAACCAACCAACCTAATCAACGTAACCAACCAACCTAACCAACCAATCTAACCAACCAACCTAACAATGTAACCAACCATCCTAACCAATGTAACCAACCAACCTAACCAACGTAACCAACCTAACCAACCAACCTAAGCAACCTAACCTAACCAACCTAACCTAACCAACCAACCTAACCAACCAACCAACCTAACCAACCTAACAAACCAACCTAACTAACCAACCAACCTAACCAACCAACCTAAGCTATCTAACCTAACCAACCAACCTATCCAACCAACCTATCCAACCAACCTTAGCTATCTAACCTAACAAACCAACCTAAGCTATCTAACCTAACCAACCAAACTAAGCTATCTAACCTAACTAAGCAACCTAACCAACCAACCTAACGAAGCAACCTAACCAACCAACCTAACCAAGCAACCTAACCAATCAACCTAACCTAACCAACAAACCAACCTAACCTAACCTAACCTAACCTAACCAACCAACCTAACGAAGCAACCTAACCAACCAACCTAACCAAGCAACCTAACCAATCAACCTAACCTAACCAACAAACCAACCTAACCTAACCTAACCAACCTAACCAATGTAACCAACCATCCTAACCAACGTAACCAACCAACCTAACCAACGTAATAACGTAACCAACCTAACCAACCTAACCAACCTAACCTAACCAACTAAACTAACCAAAGAACCTAACCAAAGTAAACTATCTAACCTAACCAACCAACCAACCTAACTAACCTAACCAACCAACCTAAGCTATCTAACCTAACCAAGCAACCTAACCAACCAACCTAACCAAGCAACCTAACCAACCAACCTAACCAAGGAACCTAACCAACCAACCAACCTAACCAACCTAAGCTATCTAACCAACCAACGTAACTAACCAACCTTACTAACCAACCTAACCAACAAACCTAACCAACCAACCTAACCAACATAACCAACCTAACCAACCAACCTAAGCAACCTAAGCAACCAACCTAAGCAACCTAACCTAACCAACCTAACCTAACCAACCAACCTAACCAACCAACCTAACCAAACTAACAAACCAACCTAACTAACCAAGCAACCTAACCAACCAACCTAACCAACCAACCTATCCAACCATCCTTAGCTATCTAACCTAAGCTATCTAACCTAACCAACCAACCTAAGCTATCTAACCAAACCAACCAACCTAAGCTATCTAACCTAACCAACCAACCTAAGCTATCTAACCTAACCAACCAACCTAAGCTATCTAACCTAACCAAGCAACCTAACCAACCAACAAAACCAAGCAACCTAACCAACCAACCTAATCAAAGAACCTAATCAACCAACCTAACCAAGCAACCTAACCAACCAACCTTACCTAACCAAAGAACCTAATAAACCAACCTAATCAACCAACCTAACCAACCAACCTAACCTAACCAACCAACCCAACCTAACCTAACCAACCAACCTAACCAACCAACCAACCTAACCAACCAACCTAACCAACCAACCTAACCAACCAACCAACCTAACCAACCAACCTAAGCAATCCAACCAACCAACCTAACTAACCAACCTAACTAACTAACCAACCTAACCAACCTAAGCTATCTAACCTAACCAACCAACCTAACTAACCAACCTAAGGTATCTAACATAACCAAGCCCCCTAACCAACTAACCTAACCAACCAACCTAACCAAGCAACCTAACCAACCAACCTAACCAATGTAAGCTATCTAACCTAACCAACCAACCTAACCAACCAACCTAAGCTATCTAACCTAACCAACCAACCTAAGCTATCTAACCTAACCAACCAACCTAAGCTATTTAACCTAACCAACCAACCTAACCAACCAACCTAACCAAGCAACCTAACCAACCAACCAAACCAAGGAACCTAACCAACCAACCTAACCAACGTAAGCTATCTAACCTAACCAACCAACCTAACCAACCTAACCAACCTAACCAACCAACCTAAGCAACCAACCTAAGCAACCTAACCTAACCAACCTAACCTAACCAACCAACCTAAGCTATCTAACCTAACCAACCATCCTAAGCTATCTAACCTAACCAACCAACCTAAGCTATCTAACCTAACCAAGCAACCTAACCAACCTAAGCTATCTAACCTTACCAAGCATCCTAACCAACCAACCTAAGCAACCTAACCAACCAACCTAACCAAAGAACCTAATCAACCTAAGCTATCTAACCTAACCAACCAACCTAAGCTATCTAACCTAACCAACGAACCTAAACTAACCTAACCAACAAACCAACCTAACCTAATCAAACCAACCAACCCAACCTAACCAACGTAACCAATCATCCTAACCAACTTAACCAACCAACGTAACCAACGTAACCAACCTAACCTAACCAACCAACCTAACCAACCAACCTAACCTAACCAACAAACCTAACCAACCAACCTAACTAACCAATCAACCTAACCAACCAACCTAACCAACCTAAGCTATCCAACCAACCTAACCTAACCTAACCAACCTAACCTGAGCAACCTAACTTGAGCAACCTAATCTGAGCAACCTAACCTGAGCAACCCAACCTGAGCAACCTAACCTGAGCAACCTAACGTGAGCATCCTAACCTGAGCAACCTAATCTGAGCAACCTAACCTGAGCAACCTAACCTGAGCAACCTAACCTGAGCAACCTAACCAGAGCAACCTAACCTGAGCACCTAACCTAAGCAACCTAACCTGAGCAACCTAACCAAGCAACCTAACCAACCAACCTAACCAAGCAACCTAACCAACCAACCTAACTAAGCAACCTAACCAACCAACCTAACCAAGGAACCTAACCAAACAACCAACCTAACCAACCTAAGCTATCTAACTAACCAACCTAACTAACCAACCAACCTAACCAACATAAGCTATCTAACCTATCCAACCAACCTAACCAACCAACCTAACCAACCAACCTATGCAACCAACCTAAGCAACCTAACCTAACCAACCTAACCTAACCAACCAACCTAACCAACGAACCAACCTAACCAACCTAACCAACCTAACAAACCAACCTAACAAACCAACCTAACTAACCAACCAACCTAACCAACCAACCTATGCTATCTAACCTAACCAACCAACCTAAGCTATCTAACCTAACCAACCTATCCAACCAACCTTAGCTATCTAACCTAACCAACCTTAGCTATCTAACCTAACCAACCTTAGCTATCTAACCTTACCAACCAGCCTAAGCTATCTAACCTAACCAACCAACCTAAGCTATCTAACCTAACCAAGCAACCTAACCAACCAACCTAACCAAGCAACCTAACCAACCAACCTAACCAAAGAACCTAATCAACCAACCTAACCCAAGCAACCTAATCAACCAACCTAACCTAACCTAACCAACCAACCCAACCAAACCTAACCAACGTAACCAACCATCCTAACCAACGTAACCAACCAACGCAACCAACTTAACCTAACCAACCAACTAACCTAACCAACCAACTTAACCTAACCTAACCAACCAACCAACCTAATCAACGTAACCAACCAACCTAACCAACAAATCTAACCAACCAACCTAACCAACCATCCTAACCAATGTAACCAACCAACCTAACCAACGTAAACCAACCTAACCAACCAACCTAAGCAACCTAACCTAACCAACCTAACCTAACCAACCAACCTAACCAACCAACCAACCTAACCAACCTAACAAACCAACCTAACTAACCAACCAACCTAACCAACCAACCTAAGCTATCTAACCTAACCAACCAACCTATCCAACCAACCTATCCAACCAACCTTAGCTATCTAACCTAACAAACCAACCTAAGCTATCTAACCTAACCAACCAAACTAAGCTATCTAACCTAACTAAGCAACCTAACCAACCAACCTAACGAAGCAACCTAACCAACCAACCTAACCAAGCAACCTAACCAATCAACCTAACCTAACCAACAAACCAACCTAACCTAACCTAACCTAACCTAACCAACCAACCTAACGAAGCAACCTAACCAACCAACCTAACCAAGCAACCTAACCAATCAACCTAACCTAACCAACAAACCAACCTAACCAAACCTAACCAACCTAACCAATGTAACCAACCATCCTAACCAACGTAACCAACCAACCTAACCAACGTAATAACGTAACCAACCTAACCAACCTAACCTAACCAACTAAACTAACCAACCAACCTAACCAAAGTAAACTATCTAACCTAACCAACCAACCAACCTAACTAACCTAACCAACCAACCTAAGCTATCTAACCTAACCAACCAACCTAACCAAGCAACCTAACCAACCAACCTAACCAAGGAACCTAACCAACCAACCAACCTAACCAACCTAAGCTATCTAACCAACCAACGTAAACTAACCAACCTTACTAACCAACCTAACCAACAAACCTAACCAACCAACCTAACCAACCTAACCAACCAACCTAAGCAACCTAAGCAACCAACCTAAGCAACCTAACCTAACCAACCTAACCTAACCAACCAACCTAACCAACCAACCTAACCAAACTAACAAACCAACCTAACTAACCAAGCAACATAACCAACCAACTAACCAACCAACCTATCCAACCATCCTTAGCTATCTAACCTAAGCTATCTAACCTAACCAACCAACCTAAGCTATCTAACCAAACCAACCAACCTAAGCTATCTAACCTAACCAACCAACCTAAGCTATCTAACCTAACCAACCAACCTAAGCTATCTAACCTAACCAAGCAACCTAACCAACCAACAAAACCAAGCAACCTAACCAACCAACCTAACCAAAGAACCTAATCAACCAACCTAACCAAGCAACCTAACCAACCAACCTTAGCTAACCAAAGAACCTAATAAACCAACCTAATCAACCAACCTAACCAACCAACCTAACCTAACCAACCAACCCAACCTAACCTAACCAACCAACCTAACCAACCAACCTAACCAACCAACCTAACCAACCAACCAACCTAACCAACCAACCTAAGCTATCCAACCAACCAACCTAACTAACCAACCTAACTAACTAACCAACCTAACCAACCTAAGCTATCTAACCTAACTAACCAACCTAAGGTATCTAACCTAACCAAGCACCCTAACCAACTAACCTAACCAACCAACCTAACCAAGCAACCTAACCAACCAACCTAACCAATGTAAGCTATCTAACCTAACCAACCAACCTAACCAACCAACCTAAGCTATCTAACCTAACCAACCAACCTAAGCTATCTAACCTAACCAACCAACCTAAGCTATTTAACCTAACCAAGCAACCTAACCAACCAACCTAACCAAGCAACCTAACCAACCAACCAAACCAAGGAACCTAACCAACCAACCTAACCAACGTAAGCTATCTAACCTAACCAACCAACCTAACCAACCTAACCAACCTAACCAACCAACCTAAGCAACCAACCTAAGCAACCTAACCTAACCAACCTAACCTAACCAACCAACCTAAGCTATCTACCTAACCAACCATCCTAAGCTATCTAACCTAACCAACCAACCTATGCTATCTAACCTAACCAAGCAACCTAACCAACCTAGCTATCTAACCTTACCAAGCATCCTAACCAACCAACCTAAGCAACCTAACCAACCAACCTAACCAAAGAACCTAATCAACCTAAGCTATCTAACCTAACCAACCAACCTAAGCTATCTAACCTAACCAACGAACCTAAACTAACCTAACCAACAAACCAACCTAACCTAATCAAACCAACCAACCCACCTAACCAACGTAACCAATCATCCTAACCAACGTAACCAACCAACGTAACCAACCTAACCTAACCAACCAACCTAACCAACCAACCTAACCTAACCAACAAACCTAACCAACCAACTAATTAACCAATCAACCTAACCAACCAACCTAACCAACCTAAGCTATCCAACCAACCTAACCTAACCTAACCAACCTAACCTGAGCAACCTAACTTGAGCAACCTAACCTGAGCAACCTAACCTGAGCAACCCAACCTGAGCAACCTAACCTGAGCAACCTAACGTGAGCATCCTAACCTGAGCAACCTAATCTGAGCAACCTAACCTGAGCAACCTAACCTGAGCAACCTAACCTGAGCAACCTAACCAGAGCAACCTAACCTGAGCAACCTAAACTAAGCAACCTAACCTGAGCAACCTAACCAAGCAACCTAACCAACCAACCTACCCAAGCAACCTAACCAACCAACCTAACTAAGCAACCTAACCAACCAACCTAACCAAGGAACCTAACCAAACAACCACCTAACCAACCTAAGCTATCTAACTAACCAACCTAACTAACCAACCAACCTAACCAACATAAGCTATCTAACCTATCCAACCAACCTAACCAACCAACCTAACCAACCAACCTATGCATCCAACCTAAGCAACCTAACCTAACCAACCTAACCTAACCAACCAACCTAACCAACGAACCAACCTAATCAACCTAACAAACCAACCTAACTAACCAACAACCTAACAACCAACCTATGCTATCTAACCTAACCAACCAACCTAAGCTATCTAACCTAACCAACCTATCCAACCAACCTTAGCTATCTAACCTAACCAACCTTAGCTATCTAACCTAACCAACCTTAGCTATCTAACCTAACCAACCAGCCTAAGCTATCTAACCTAACCAACCCAACCTAAGCTATCTAACCTAACCAAGCAACTAACCAACCAACCTAACCAAGCAACCTAACCAACCAACCTAACCAAGCAACCTAACCAACCACCTAACCAAAAGAACCTAATCAACCAACCTAACCAAGCACCTAACCAACCAACCAACCTAACCTAACCAACCAACCCATCCGTAAAACCTAACCAACGTAACAACCATCCTAACCAACGTAACCAACTAACGTAACCAACCTAACCTAACCAACCAACCTAACCTAACCTAACCAACCAACCAACCTAATCAACGTATCCAGCCAACCTAACCAACCAACCTAACCAATGTAACCAACCAACCTAACCAATGTAACCAACCAACCTAACCAACGTAACCAACCTAACCAACCAACCTAAGCAACCTAACCTAATCACCTAACCTAACCAACCAACCTAACCAACCAACCAACCTAACCAACCTAACAAACCAACCTAACTAACCAACCAACCTAACCAACCACCTAAGCTATCTAACCTAACCAACCAACCTATCCAACCAACCTTAGCTATCTAACCTAACCAACCAACCTAAGCTATCTAACCTAACCAACCAACCTAAGCTATCTAACCTAACTAAGCAACCTAACCAACCAACCTAACGAAGCAACCTAACCAACCAACCTAACCAAGCAACCTAACCAATCAACCTAACCTAACCAACCAACCAACCCAACCAACCTAACCTAACCTAACCTAACCAACCAACCAACCTAACCAACGTAACCAACCATCCTAACCAACCAACCTAACCAACGTAATAACGTTACCAACCTAACCAACCTAACCTAACCAACCTAACCAACCAACCAACCTAACCAACCAACCTAACCAACCAACCAACCTAACTAACCAACCTAACTAATCAACCAACCTAACCAAAGTAAACTATCTAACCTAACCAACCAACCAACCTAACTAACCTAACCAACCAACCTAAGCTATCTAACCTAACCAAGCAACCTAACCAACCAACCTAACCAAGCAACCTAACCAACCAACCTAACCAAGGAACCTAACCAACCAACCAGCCTAACCAACCTAAGCTATCTAACCAACCAACATAACTAACCAACCTTACTAACCAACCAACCTAACCAACGTAAGCTATCTAACCTAACCAACCAACCTAACCAACAAACCTAACCAACCAACCTAACCACATAACCAACCTAACCAACCAACCTAAGCAACCTAAGCAACCAACCTAAGCAACCTAACCTAACCAACCTAACCTAATCAACCAACCTAACCAACCAACCTAACCAAACTAACAAACCAACCTAACTAACCAACCAACCTAACCAACCAACCTAACCAACCAACCTATCCAACCATCCTTAGCTCTCTAACCTAAGCTATCTAACCTAACCAACCAACCTAAGCTATCTAACCAAACCAACCAACCTAAGCTATCTAACCTAACCAACCTAAGCTATCTAACCTAACCAACCAACCTAAGCTATCTAACCTAACCAAGCAACCTAACCAACCAACAAAACCAAGCAACCTAACCAACCAACCTAACCAAAGAACCTAATCAACCAACCTAATCAACCAACCTAACCAACCATCCTAACCTAACCAACCAACCCAACCTAACCTAACCAACCAATATAACCAACCAACCAACCTAACCAACCAACCTAAACCAACCTAACCAACCAACCAACCTAACCAACCAACCTAACCAACCAACCTAAGCTATCCAACCAACCAACCTAACTAACCAACCTAACTAACCAACCAACCTAACCAACCTAAGCTATCTAACCTAACCAACCAACCTAACCAACCTAACTAACCAACCTAAAGTATCTAACCTAACCAAGCACCCTAACCAACCAACCTAACCAACCAACCTAACCAAGCAACCTAACCAACCAACCTAACCAATGTAAGCTATCTAACCTAACCAACCAACCTAACCAACCAACCTAAGCTATCTAATCTAACCAACCAACCTAAGCTATCTAACCTAACCAACCAACCTAAGCTATTTAACCTAACCAAGCAACCTAACCAACCAACCTAACCAAGCAACCTAACCAACCAACCAAACCAAGGAACCTAACCAACCAACCTAACCAACGTAAGCTATCTAACCTAACCAACCAACCTAACCAACCTAACCAACCAAACCTAAGCAACCAACCTAAGCAACCTAACCTAACCAACCTAACCTAACCAACCAACCTAAGCTATCTAACCTAACCAACCATCCTAAGCTATCTAACCTAACCAACCATCCTAAGCTATCTAACCTAACCAACCAACCAACCTAACCAACCTAAGCTATCTAACCAACCAACCTAACTAACCAACCTTACTAACCAACCAACCAAACCAACGTAAGCTATCTAACCTAACCAACCAACCTAACCAACAAACCTAACCAACCAACCTAACCAACATAACCAACCTAACCAACCAACCTAAGCAACCTAAGCAACAACCTAAGCAACCTAACCTAACCAACCTAACCTAACCAACCAACCTAACCAACCAACCTAACCAACCTAACAAACCAACCTAACTAACCAACCAACCTAACCAACCAACCTAACCAACCAACCTATCCAACCATCCTTAGCTATCTAACCTAAGCTATCTAACCTAACCAACCAACCTAAGCTATCTAACCTAACCAAGCAACCTAACCAACCAACAAAACCAAGCAACCTAACCACCAACCTAACCAAAGAACCTAATCAACCAACCTAACCAAGCAACCTAACCAGCCAACCTAACCTAACCAAAGAACCTAATCAACCAACCTAATCAACCAACCTAACCAACCAACCTAACCTAACCAACCAACCCAACCTAACCTAACCAACCAACCTAACCAACCAACCTAACTAACCAAAATAACCAACCAACCAACCTAACCAACCAACCTAAGCTCTCCAACCAACCAACTAACTAACCAACCTAACTAACCAACCAACCTAACCAACCTAAGCTATCTAACCTAACCAACCAACCTAACCACCTAACTAACCAACTTAAGGTATATAACCTAACCAAGCACCCTAACCAACCAACCTAACCAACCAACATAACCAAGCAACCTAACCAACCAACCTAACCAATGTAAGCTATCTAACCTAACCAACCAACCTAAGCAACCAACCTAAGCAACCTACCTAACCAACCTAACCTAACCAACCAACCTAGCTATCTAACCTAACCAAGCATCCTAACCAACCAACCTAAGCAACCTAACCAACCAACCTAACCAAAGAACCTAATCAACCTAAGCTATCTAACCTAACCAACCAACCTAAGCTATCTAACCTAACCAACCAACCTAAACTAACTAACCAACCAACCAACCTAACCTAATCTAACCAACCAACCCAACCAATGTAACCAATCATCCTAACCAACCAACGTAACCAACCAACGTAACCAACCTAACCTAACCAACCAACCTAACCTAACCAACAAACCTAACCAACCAACCTAACTAACCAATCAACCTAACCAACCTAACCAACCTAAGCTATCCAACCAACCTAACCTAACCTAACCAACCTAACCTGAGCAACCTAACCTGAGCAACCTAACCTGAGCAACCTAACCTGAGCAACCTAACCTGACCAACCTAACCTGACCAACCTAACCTAACCAACCTGACCTGAGCAACCTAACCTAAGCAACCTAACCTAAGCAACCTAACCTAACCAACCTAACCTAACCAACCTGACCTAACCAACCTAACCTAACCAACCTAACCTAACCAACCTAACCTAACCAACCTGACCTGAGCAACCTAACCTAAGCAACCTAACCTAAGCAACCTAACCTGACCAACCTAACCTGAGCAACCTAACCTGAGCAACCTAACCTGAGCAACCTAACCTGAGCAACCTGACCTAAGCAACCTAACCTGACCAACCCAACCTGAGCAACCTAACCTAAGCAACCTAACCTAAGCAACCTTAGGTTATATTATTATATATTATTATTATTATATATTATATTATATTATTATATTATTATTATTATTATTATATATTATATTATATTATTATTATTATTATTATTATTATATATATTATATTATATTATTATATTATTATTATTATTATTATATATTATATTATATTATTATATTATTATTATTATTATTATTATATATTATATTATTATTATATTATTATTATTATTATTATATATTATATTATATTATTATATTATTATTATTATTATTATTATATATTATATTATTATTATACAACCTTATTATATTATCAACTTTCGTGTCAGAGTCCATGAGTGTCCGTGTGCGTGTCCGTGTGAGTGCAGATCCATGGGGTTTTGGGTCCAGGAAGCTATTTGTGTCGACCCAAATTGCCTCCCTTCTCCCCACCTGAAATCCAGGTGGATTGAAAGACCTGCCCGAGGTCAGTGGATCCAGGAATCCGTCCGTGGCCCCCCCGGACTTCAACCCTTCCCCACATTCCAAGGAGTCGGTCAATCAATCTTCGGCTATCCAGAGAATCTATCGAAACTGATGCTCCTACAGGAGGGGACACACAGAGAAATCTGTGCCCTGTACTTGCAACCGTTCCGACAGGCTCGAACGCAGATCTATCCGGATTAGGAACTTGTTCTATCCGACTAGGCCACGCTGGAGTTGCCTTCTGAATCAAATTTGGCACTTGTATTTATATCTCATAGCAAGGTTGGTTAGTGTCTATTTATCAACAGTTGCAATGATTGAGATGTTAAGTTGTTAATTTGTGTTGACAGTTAGAAATACCTGACAGCTTTGTTGATAAGGTTGCAGTCCCGTGAGGCAGTTTTATGAATAAATATTGGAGAATTTAGGCTAACTGACATGTTGTGTGTGTGTGTACTCACCTAGTTGTGTTTGCGGGGGTTGAGCTCTGGCTCTTTGGTCCCGCCTCTCAACCGTCAATCAACAGGTGTACAGATTCCTGAGCCTATTGGGCTCTATAATATCTACACTTGAAACTGTGTATGGAGTCAGCCTCCACCACATCACCTCCTAATGCATTCCATTTGTCAACCACTCTGACACTAAAAACGTTCTTTCTAATATCTCTGTGGCTCATTTGGGCACTCAGTTGCCACCTGTGTCCCCTTGTGCTAAATAGACTGTCTTTATCTACCCTATCAATTCCCTTCAGAATCTTAAATGTGGTGATCATGTCCCCCCTAACTCTTCTGTCTTCCACCGAAGTGAGGTTTTTCCCGTAGTCTCTCCTCGTAGCTCATACCTCTCAGCTCGGGTACTAGCCTGGTGGCAAACCTTTGAACCTTTTCCAGTTTAGTCTTATCCTTGACTAGATATGGACTCCATGCTGGGGCTGCATACTCCAGGATTGGCCTGACATATGTGGTATACAAAGTTCTGAATGATTCTTTACACAAGTTTCTGAATGCCGTTCGTATGTTCACCAGCCTGGCATATGCCGCTGATGTTATCCGCTTGATATGTGCTGCAGGAGACAGGTCTGGCATGATCTCAAGCCCAAAGTCTTTTTCCTTCTCTGACTCCTGAAGAATTTCCTCTCCCAGATGATACCTTGTATCTGGCCTCCTGCTCCCTACACCTATCTTCATTACATTACATTTGGTTGGTTAAACTCTAACAACCATTTGTTCGACCATTCCTTCAGCTTGTCTAGGTCTTCTTGAAGCCTCAAACAGTCCTCTTCTGTTTTAATCCTTCTCATAATTTTAGCATCGTCCGCAAACATTGAGAGAAATGAATCGATACCCTCCGGGAGATCATTTACATATATCAGAAACAAGATAGGACCGAGTACAGAGCCCTGTGGGACTCCACTGGTGACTTCACGCCAGTCGGAGGTCTCACCCCCTCACCGTAACTCTCTGCTTCCTATTGCTTAGATAATCCCTTATCTACTGTAGCACCTTACCAGCTACACCTGCCTGTCTCTCCAGCTTATGTACCAGCCTCTTATGCGGTACTGTGTCAAAGGCTTTCTGACAATCCAAGAAAATGCAGTCCGCCCAGCCCTCTCTTTCTTGCTTAATCTTTGTCACCTGATCGTAGAAATCACCTGATGTGTGTGTGTGTGTGTGTGTGTGTTTAAAAGTATGTATTAATTAATAATTAGTGTGGTGTTTCCAAATGAGTTTGTGAGTGGTAAACAAGCAATGCAATATCTAATATGTGCTATTTTAGGCCTCGTTCTGTAAAATACATGTTTTACTAGGGAAGGAAAATCCGGTTTGTTTTATTCCCTCGTTTTATTTCAAGAATAAATAGCACATAGGCGAAGGAACGAAGGTTTTGGCTGGTTAAATATAGCATTGTGGCCGCCATTTTCTGTGTTGGTCCGGGGGGGGGGGGTGATGGAGGGGGCGCAATGGGGGGTTGGGGTTCGGCGGCCTCCATTGTGGGGTGGGGGTCCGGAGGAGCTACCGTGGGAAGTTTGGTGGGGGGGGGGGAGGGGAAGGAAGGGGGATGGGTTGGCAGTTAGGTATTTAAACATAATTTTTCCAGA
>NC_091152.1:3588789-3773659 GCF_040958095.1 Procambarus clarkii
GGTACACACACACACCAGGACACTACACACCCCGGAGGCTGGGTACACACACACACACCAGGACACTACACACCCTGGAGGCTGGGTACACACACACACCAGGACACTACACACCCTGGAGGCTGGGTACACACACACCCTGGAGGCTGGGTACACACACACCAGGACACTACACACCCTGGAGGCTGGGTACACACACACCCTGGAGGCTGGGTACACACACACCCTGGAGGCTGGGTACACACACACCAGGACACTACACAATCTGGAGGCTGGGTACACACACACCAGGACACTACACATCCTGGAGGCTGGGTACACACACACCCCGGAGGCTGGGTACACACACACACCAGGACACTACACACCCTGGAGGCTGGATACACACACACACCAGGACACTACACACCCTGGAGGCTGGGTACACACACACACCAGGACACTACACACCCCGGAGGCTGGGTACACACACACACCAGGACACTACACACCCTGGAGGCTGGGTACACACACACACCAGGACACTACACACCCTGGAGGCTGGGTACACACACACCCTGGAGGCTGGGTACACACACACCAGGACACTACACACCCTGGAGGCTAGGTACACACACACCCTGGAGGCTGGGTACACACACACCAGGACACTACACACCCTGGAGGCTGGGTACACACACACCAGGACACTACACACCCTGGAGGCTGGGTACACACACACCCCGGAGGCTGGGTACACACACACACCAGGACACTACACACCCTGGAGGCTGGTACACACACACACCAGGACACTACTCACCCTGGAGGCTGGGTACACACACACACCAGGACACTACACACCCTGGAGGCTGGGTACACACACACCAGGACACTACACACCCTGGAGGCTGGGTACACACACACCAGGACACTACACACCCTGGAGGCTGGGTACACACACACCAGGACACTATACACCCTGGAGGCTGTGTACACACACACCTGGACACTACACTCCCCGGAGGCTGGGTACACACACACACCAGGACACTACACACTCTGGAAGCTGGGTACACACACACCAGGACACTACACACCCTGGAGGCTGGGTACACACACACCAGGACACTACACACCCCGGAGGCTGGGTACACACACACACCAGGACACTACACACCCTGGAGGCTGGGTACACACACACCAGGACACTACACACCCTGGAGGCTGGGTACACACACACCAGGACACTACACACCCTGGAGGCTGGGTACACACACACACCAGGACACTACACACCCTGGAGGCTGGGTACACACACACCAGGACACTACACACCCTGGAGGCTGGGTACACACACACACCAGGACACTACACACCCTGGAGGCTGGGTACACACACACACACCAGGACACTACACACCCCGGAGGCTGGGTACACACACACACCAGGACACTACATACCCTGGAGGCTGGGTACACACACACACCAGGACACTACACACCCTGGAGGCTGGGTACACACACACCCTGGAGGCTGGGTACACACACACCAGGACACTACACACCCTGGAGGCTGGGTACACACACACCCCGGGGGCTGGGTACACGCATACACCAGGACACTACACACCCTGGAGGCTGGGTACACACACACATCAGGACACTACACACCCTGGAGGCTGGGTACACACACACACCAGGACACTACACACCCTGGAGGCTGGGTACACACACACCAGGACACTACACACCCTGGAGGCTGGGTATACACACACCAGGACACTACACACCCTGGAGGCTGGGTACACACACACCAGGACACTATACACCCTGGAGGCTGGGTACACACACACCTGGACACTACACACCCCGGAGGCTGGGTACACACACACACCAGGACACTACACACTCTGGAAGCTGTGTACACACACACCAGGACACTACACACCCTGGAGGCTGGGTACACACACACCAGGACACTACACACCCCGGAGGCTGGGTACACACACACACCGGGACACTACACACCCTGGAGGCTGGGTACACACACACCAGGACACTACACACCCTGGAGGCTGGGTACACACACACCAGGACACTACACACCCTGGAGGCTAGGTACACACACACACCAGGACACTACACACCCTGGAGGCTAAGTACACACACACCAGGACACTACACACCCTGGAGGCTGGGTACACACACACCAGGACACTACACACCCTGGAGGCTGGGTACACACACACACCAGGACACTACACACCCTGGAGGCTGGGTACACACACACCCCGGAGGCTTGGTACACACACACACCCGGACACTACACACACCCTGGAGGCTGGGTACACACACACACCAGGACACTACACACCCTGGAGGCTGGGTACACACACACACCAGGACACTACACACCCTGGAGGCTGGGTACACACACACCAGGACACTACACACCCTGGAGGCTGGGTACACACACACACCAGGACACTACACACCCTGGAGGCTGGGTACACACACACACCAGGACACTACACACCCCGGAGGCTGGGTACACACACACACCAGGACACTACACACCCTGGAGGCTGGGTACACACACACACCAGGACACTACACACCCTGGAGGCTGGGTACACACACACCCTGGAGGCTGGGTACACACACACCAGGACACTACACACCCTGGAGGCTGGGTACACACACACCCTGGAGGCTGGGTACACACACACCAGGACACTACACACCCTGGAGGCTGGGTACACACACACCAGGACACTACACACCCTGGAGGCTGGGTACACACACACCCCGGAGGCTGGGTACACACACACACCAGGACACTACACACCCTGGAGGCTGGGTACACACACACACCAGGACACTACACACCCTGGAGGCTGGGTACACACACACACCAGGCCACTACACACCCTGGAGGCTGGGTACACACACACCAGGACACTACACACCCTGGAGGTTGGGTACACACACACCAGGACACTACACACCCTGGAGGCTGGGTACACACACACCAGGACACTATACACCCTGGAGGCTGGGTACACACACACCTGGACACTACACACCCCGGAGGCTGGGTACACACACACACCAGGGCACTACACACTCTGGAAGCTGGGTACACACACACCAGGACACTACACACCCTGGAGGCTGGGTACACACACATCAGGACACTACACACCCCGGAGGCTGGGTACACACACACACCAGGACACTACACACCCCGGAGGCTGGGTACACACACACACCAGGACACTACACACCCTGGAGGCTGGGTACACACACACCAGGGCACTACACACTCTGGAAGCTGGGTACACACACACCAGGACACTACACACCCTGGAGGCTGGGTACACACACATCAGGACACTACACACCCCGGAGGCTGGGTACACACACACACCAGGACACTACACACCCTGGAGGCTGGGTACACACACACATCAGGACACTACACACCCTGGAGGCTGGGTACACACACACACCAGGACACTACACACCCTGGAGGCTGGGTACACACACACCAGGACACTACAAACCCTGGAGGCTGGGTATACACACACCAGGACACTACACACCCTGGAGGCTGGGTACACACACACCAGGACACTATACACCCTGGAGGCTGGGTACACACACACCTGGACACTACACACCCCAGAGGCTGGGTACACACACACACACCAGGACACTACACACTCTGGAAGCTGTGTACACACACACCAGGACACTACACACCCTGGAGGCTGGGTACACACACACCAGGACACTACACACCCCGGAGGCTGGGTACACACACACACCAGGACACTACACACCCTGGAGGCTGGGTACACACACACCAGGACACTACACACCCTGGAGGCTGGGTACACACACACCAGGACACTACACACCCTGGAGGCTAGGTACACATACACCAGGACACTACACACCCTGGAGGCTAAGTACACACACACCAGGACACTACACACCCTGGAGGCTGGGTACACACACACCAGGACACTACACACCCTGGAGGCTGGGTACACACACACACCAGGACACTACACACCCTGGAGGCTGGGTACACACACACCCCGGAGGCTGGGTACACACACACACCCGGACACTACACACACCCTGGAGGCTGGGTACACACACACACCAGGACACTACACACCCTGGAGGCTGGGTACACACACACACCAGGACACTACACACCCTGGAGGCTGGGTACACACACACCAGGACACTACACACCCTGGAGGCTGGGTACACACACACACCAGGACACTACACACCCTGGAGGCTGGGTACACACACACACCAGGACACTACACACCCCGGAGGCTGGGTACACACACACACCAGGACACTACACACCCTGGAGGCTGGGTACACACACACACCAGGACACTACACACCCTGGAGGCTGGGTACACACACACCCTGGAGGCTGGTTACACACACACCAGGACACTACACACCCTGGAGGCTGGGTACACACACACCCTGGAGGCTGGGTACACACACACCAGGACACTACACAATCTGGAGGCTGGGTACACACACACCAGGACACTACACATCCTGGAGGCTGGGTACACACACACCCCGGAGGCTGGGTACACACACACACCAGGACACTACACACCCTGGAGGCTGGGTACACACACACACCAGGACACTACACACCCTGGAGGCTGGGTACACACACACACCAGGACACTACACACCCTGGAGGCTGGGTACACACACACCAGGACACTACACACCCTGGAGGCTGGGTACACACACACCAGGACACTACACACCCTGGAGGCTGGGTACACACACACCAGGACACTATACACCCTGGAGGCTGGGTACACACACACCTGGACACTACACACCCCGGAGGCTGGGTACACACACACACCAGGGCACTACACACTCTGGAAGCTGGGTACACACACACCAGGACACTACACACCCTGGAGGCTGGGTACACACACATCAGGACACTACACACCCCGGAGGCTGGGTACACACACACACCAGGACACTACACACCCTGGAGGCTGGGTACACACACACCAGGACACTACACACCCTGGAGGCTGGGTACACACACACCAGGACACTACACACCCTGGAGGCTAGCTACACACACACACCAGGACTGTTGGATATTTCCAACACCGAATACAACACTGTTGTATTCTCATTACTTATTACTAACACTACTAAATATTGTAGTAAGTAAAATTAACAACACATAGAATTCTCATGTACTAATAATTTCATCTGTGCAGTAGGCTAGAATTCTCACGTCACCCGACGCCAGTATTGCGTCAGATTTCATTACAATAAACACATTATATCCAATGTATCTGAGAATTAAATTCGATTCTCTATAACTGAGGCATTCTGTATGATAATTAATTGCAGATGATTTGGCCTCCAACTAAAAGCCGAATAGAGCGTTGGAGTCATAGCGATTGTCTAGTAATAAAAGTTAACGTCACGAGTGAATGCCATGGGGAGACATTAATTCCTCTCCCTTATATATTTACTATCTCTAAATTGGTAAATAATAATATTTTCCCCCTCTAAATAATAAACCCGTCCAGTCTTCAACGTTTCAAGCGTAAATGCGAGAAATATTAATGTTCGTGACAATAATTTGTTTTATGAACGCGGGATGCGGCGTGGGTTGAGGAGGACCAACCCAGTACACGTGGAGAGCCGCTCTGAGGTAGACCTGCTCATACCGTACTCACGAGGTGACGCCATTACCCAGCCATTAGGGTAGACGTTATCCATCCTCAGATGAATGTCGCCACTGTGAGGCGTGAATAACCTTGCAGATAATATCTTCAACTGGTGCAGGTGTCATATAAAGGACCTTCTAATCTGGTTCTTGACGACATGTGACCAGCCAGTGAAGCGCGCCACGATCCAGGATAGGCCTAGCCGGAGCCTGGGGACGCGAATTACGGCAATCTTAAAACTTATACAGTGCCCTTTCAGCTAAGTATATTCCCTTTATGTGATGCATCTTGTAAAGAGTTTTGTAGTAGCTGGGTGATTGACCATTACGACGCACGATAACATCTAATAACAGGTTATTAATTTTGTCACCTGTAACTCTCAATTTCTTGAATATAGATATTCAGTAGTTAAATTAGTTGCTACTGTAAATATTTGTCTTGCAGCACGTGAGACGAATTCTCCCTGCCGCCTTCTCCCATGTTAATCTGTCCCATTCGTCAGCCAACCGAGTCCAGAGAATCAGAGGAAACGCCGTGGCTTACCTAAAGGAATCATCTTTAAGCTAAGATTTTATATTCATTCATGAATTTTATTGCAATTATTTATATGCAAAATTCCTCAGGATTAACATGTGTTTATTGTGACTCTCATTACTATACTTATAATCTATGTTCCCATTCATAGTAATGACATCATTTTCACCATAATTCATAGGATTAGATTATTATTATTTGGATTAGTGAACGAACCACACTAGTTCCTGGACGTACTTACCTCCAGTAATAACCCCCCAATGTAGGTGTTTGAGGGTTTGATTCATTTAATTATACAGCCCATTAATTATTTCTATGATCATATTCTCTAGTATTTTATCCATAGTTACTGGTTCATCTAGGAATTATCTAATGATCAGAAATTCTCAGTTTCCCTCTTTACTTTAAAAGGGGGTGGTCCTTCGTAATTTAATTTACTACATTAATATTTAAATAATCAGATTCAAGCCCCAAAAGTCCCACATTATGGTCCTTCGAACCGGATAGGCATTAAATTTATAATAAAAATTATTAATAATTAATAACTAATCCTTGTGTGATAGAAGCTAGACTAACTATTTAATTAATTGTGTCAACTAACATTGTAACACATCAGTTAGCCTAGATCACACTAACATATTGCTACTTTCACCTCATGTATAATTTAGCTTTAGTGGGTCATAGCCAATTACCCACAACACTTAGACCTATACCTCACACCGAGGTGAGAATCTTTAGGTCACCAGGAGCAACAGCTCGTAACTTTATAATAACCCCACCCTAACACCTGCGTTAGAGTGGCCTCACCATCTAACCATTATATACCTAGGTGGTAATGACATCCACCCCACTCGTCATCCAGCTGAGGTGATCAAACACCTCAAAGCCATAATTTCTTCTTTCAAGCTCATCAGTGAATCGGTAGTATTCACATTAGTGGAACCTCGCCAACCAAATCAAGATAATCGTTGTTGAGTAACCCCAGAATACTACCTGAGAGCTGCTAAGTACATAAATTTCAGGCTGAAAAAACGAGTGAGATTGGATGCCACATATATACAATTTACAGCCAGACCTTACAGACAGAACCTGACCAGAGATGGTGTACACTTGTCAAGGGAATCTAGGTTGCATGTGGTTGACAAGTTAATTAACACCATCAACCATCACAAACGGCTGTGGCTAGCAAGCCAAACTTAACTGTACATAATTGTTTCACCTGTGTGTGCAAGAGCACTCTTATAAAACAAAAAAAACAAAATTACAGCACAACTATATTCACCTTACTGCACCACAATAATCTTTACCCATGTTGTTAGGTAGAATTTAGACTGAGATTGTGCTGAATTTGGTACAAGCCCAGACTAAATAACTTTATAGTTCTTAGTTAGGAATTATTACGACTAGATCTAAGCTAGTCAGTGTTGTATGTATTATATTATTTGTGCTGACCCTCTACAGGGTGGGATTAATTTTTGAGATAACTCTGATTGGAGTGTCTCCATAATATTTCTCTTGTATGCATTATTTTGTGTATCTATTTTGTGTATTGCTGGATAATCTCCATTAACTCTGATGGTGATATAGAAGAGCTAACCGGATGAGAACTAATGGTGAAGTTCAGACAGTGCACAAAATATCTAGCTATTTGTTGTTAGGTAGGTAGGTACATTCAACCTCAAGTGAGGTAAAATATAAAGTAGTCACCTTAAATTAGGCTACAACTAATGTCACCTGTTCACTAATGAACAAGTACCCAAGCTTCATTAGTAACACATATGCTAACACTGTGAAGTTTGAACCTAAGCCCAACATGGCTACTCCTGAGCAATTGAGGAGAACCTACATTGGCCTTAAAGGTCATTTGACCAGACTAATTAATAAGGCTGAGGGCTTAACTAAAGATACTCCCATTGACTCTTATCACTTAGAGACAACAGTTAGACTGGCTGATCTGAAATTTGATCAAGTCAGATCTGCAGGTCAATCTTACCTTGATCTGCTAAATACTGTAGAAACTGATCCTGATGAAACAAGTCAAATTGTAGACGACATCTCCCAGTATGAAGATGAGACTCAAGATAGAATTATCAGGCTATCTAAATTAGCCAAACAATCTGGATCCAATACCAGTAACAATGGGCCTCACTTCAATAATCACTTACCCGAGGTTCGTTTACCTACTCTAGACTTGCCTACCTTTTCAGGATTAGATACAGAAAATTGGGACAATTTTTGGACTTCCTTTGAAGTTCACATCCATAAGAAACAGTAGACAAGGTTTCTAAATTTTCATACCTACTTAGTCTTCTCACAGGAGAGGCTAAAAAGGTCATACATAACCTTACTCTTAATGAGAGTAATTATGAGGAAGCTATAAAACTCCTGAAGTTGAACTATTGCAACCAAGAGTTAAGTATAGCTACCCTCTATTATCAATTGCTAGATCTGAATGCACCAAATAGTAGACCAGAGTCACTTCAAAGATTCAGACTAGAAGTAGAGTCTCTAGTAAAGGCCTTAGGTACTAAAGTTAATATACCTGCTTCAGAATGGTCTATCAAGCTACTATTACAGAGGAAATTACCTCGAAATGTCTTGACAGAGCTCTGCTCACATTATAATACTGAGTTTCTTACTCTCGATCAAATTTTCGAGGGGTTGAGGATCACAGTTAACAGGTTGAAGACTCATGACAAAATTAAACCTGAGTCTAAGCCAACTAGTACTGATATTTCAGTCAAACCTAAACAGACTCAGAGTAAGTCTAATAAATATAAATCCAAACCTACTCCATCCACTAGGAAAAGAAGTGGAAATGTAGGTACATATTCAGTATCTCCTTCAGAGGTAACCAATGACTTGTCTACTAAAGAGACTAAGTCTATTAACCAGAGAAAGTGTCTGTTCTGCAATCAGGAACACACCACTTATCAATGCTCTGTTTATCCTACTTATAATGATAGGGTTAAAAGGTTACAAGAATTGCACAAGTGCACCAAGTGCATGGGCTCTCATGATCCCAAGAAATGTGCAGTGCAGCTACGTACGTGCAACCGTTGTAACCAAGGTGTACACCACTACGCCTTATGTAGGAAATCTCCTACACCAACCATGACCACTGGAGAGAATTCTACTAATTCTACTACAGTGCAATATTGTAAAGTGCATCACGAAGTAAATGTACTTGCTACTTAGTCAGGCAATAATACTACTTTGCCTACAGCTCAACTTAAATTAATAAACCGAAGATCTAGAATTAACACTAGGGGTCTTTTTGACCAAGGTTCACATAAAACCTTCATTACACAACAGTTAGTAGATGAGTTAAATTTAAAACCTGCCAAAAGTGTGAAGTTAAACATTTCTGATTTCCTGTCAAATAGTGGACCTCGTGACTACAAGGTAGTTAAAGTATTAGTTAGATTAGGATCTTCTACTAGCCCTATCCAAGCGGTGGTAGTGGATAAGATTCCTACGGACCTGCAGGTCACAGGATTTGCTCGCACTGCGAGACACCTTAAACGAAACCGCATGAGGCTAGCAGATCATAAAATAAATTCTGACTGCCTCATAGATATTGGAATACTAATAGGCGCGGATCATTATTACAAGTTTATAACTGGATGCACTAGGCTACATGGTATGAATTTGTTGTCGTCCGCAGGGGGCAAATTACTCACAGGACCAGTGCTTTTCAGACAAGGTCCAGCGTCCACAAACCAACAATCCAATAATGTAATTGTGGCGTGACTAGGCTTAGAACAGTCACCCCTACGCTTCAGGGAAATAGCCGAGGATATTGAGTCTGACCCACCAATACATCGTTTGTGGGATTTAGACACGTTAGGCATCATCCCTGAGCAACCAAGTCCTGATGATACGTGGACTTACCAGCAATATCTGGATACAGTTGTCTACTCAAATAAACAATACTGGGTAAGACTCCCATGGAAGTTGGATCATCCACAACTTCCAGTGAATTATTTTATGGCAGCCTCACAATTGCAGTCTCAATTAACACGACTGCAGAAGCAACCAGACAAACTAACCAAGTATCACCAACTTATCCAACAACAACTTAACAATAAGTTCATTGAAGTTGTTGAACACGATGACCGAAAAACAGGTCATTATTTACCTCACCATGCTGTGGTGAAAGACTCATTGACAACACCTATTCGTATTGTCTTTAACTGCAGTGCCAAAGTAAAGCCGAGCAGTGTGTCTTTAAATGAATGTCTCCAAACGGGACCTAGCCTAACACAAAGGCTACATGACGTGTTGTTACGATTTCGCACAGGCATTTTTGCCTATACAGCTGACATCAGCAAAGCCTTTCTCCGAGTAGGATTACAGGAGGAAGATCGTGACTACACAAAATTCCTCTGGTTCAAGGATCCACTGGATCCTAACAGTGAAGTAATCACCTATAGGTTTGCCTCCGTATTATTTGGAGCTACGTCCTCACCGTTTCTTTTGCAAGCCACATTAGACACGCATTTGAGGAAATCAGACAGCCCTTATAAGGTAACCATTAGCGACAACTTGTATGTTGACAATTTCCAGGGGACAACTAATGATCAAGCTGATCTGGTAGAAATCTACCATGAGGCTAACCGTGAACTGTTAGGAGCCAATATGCCACTACAGTCATGGGCCTCAAATAATAAACTGCTCAACCAGGTAATCGAGAAATAATTTCCAGATTATCAGGTACCCAGTCAATTAAAGGTTCTAGGCGTGGAATGGAACACCAGCACTGACGAGATGAATGTCAAGTCAGTGCAAACTGATAATTCAACCCTTACCATGAGAACACTGCTCTCACTTGTCAGTCAACCATTTGACCCTTTAGGCCTACTTAGTCCTATATTAATAAGGGGCAAACTCCTAATGCAGGAGTGCTGGCAGAAACATATGGGATGGGATGATCCGTTATCAAGTGAGTTACAAGCCAAATGGCAAATACTCTCAACGGATTTTAATCAGTTAGGTGTTTTGAAATTTCCTCGTAATGCTTCAGGACCAAACTTACCCACCAATTTGCACGTTTTTTGCGATGCCTCTGGCAAAGCATATGGCGCAGCAGCCTATTTAGTTAACAGTGCTCAATCAATTTTACTCACATCTAAAGCAAGAGTTGCTCCCATCAAGAAGAGATCCTTACCTCAGATGGAGTTGACTGCATTGCTAGTGGGAGTAAGATTGGCTCATTGCCTGACAAAGACACTCAATAATATCCACTTTGGTGAGATTGTAGTGTGGTCAGACAACGAGGCAGTCTTACAATGGGTAAGAAACAATAACAACAAAACTCCTTACGTCAGTAATCGCGTCAGGGAGATTCATAATCTATCTGCTGGATATAAGTTTAGACATGTCCCTACTAAGGACAATCCTGCAGAATATTTATCAAGAGGATTGACATTAAAACAACTTGTCAAGTCTTCGCTGTGGTTCAATGGACCTTCATGGCTTGTTGGTGGTCAGTGGCCCAAACAAAAGCCACAAGTCATAGTGACCAATATCACCACTCCCATGAAGGAACCAGAGCTTCAGCGAATATTAGCCATTGATCCTCATCATTATTCTAACTTAAGCAAATTGTTACGAGTGACTGCGCACGTGTTTGATTTCCTTGTTAAAGTAGGAATTCGACATAAATTTCCCAATCCTGTCCACTATTGGATCAGGGGTGCACAGCAAGAGACATACGGAAGCGAATTTGAGAATCTTCCAGATAAATTGACTAAATCTCTAGGCGTCTGGTATGATGCCAACACTCATAACATATTACGATGTGGAGGACGTTTGCTACATGCAAAGATTGACTTAGACACTAAGAATCCAATTCTTCTACCTCGCCACCACATCATCACTAAACTTCTTGTCTTACACCACCATCAATATGGTACCTTACATGGTGGAGTTTTAGATACTCTCACCGATCTTAGACAAAGGTACTGGTTTCCTCAAGGTCGTCAGACTGTTAAAACAATTATTAAATCTTGTGTAATCTGTAAGAGAAACGACGCTAGAGTTTGTCCTCAATTAGGACCCAGGACCTCCACCACTCCCAGAAGAGCGAGTGGTTCATCTTCGTCCTTTCGAAACCACTGGTGTTGATTATACAGGAGCCTTACTCCTCACTGGTAACCCAGATAATATACCAGTGAAGGCGTACATTTGTCTCTTTACATGTGCTACAACCAGAGGGTCGTACACTTAGAGGTCACTCCAGACATGAGTGCTGAAGCTTTCATTCAAGCTTTCCGCAGATTTGCTGCCCGCCGATCGTGTCCTAAATTAATGATATCGGACAACGGATCTAATTTTGTGGCAGGAGAAAGTTGTTTGCGAGAAGTCTGGAACCACCCAGAAGTACAGTCAGTCTTACAGAGAAGACAATGTCACTGGAAATTCATAGCACCGAGAGCCCCTTGGCAAGGTGGGTTCTATGAGCGAATGGTAGGCACCGTTAAGAAATGTCTAAGGAAAACTTTACACCGACAAAAGGTCAGTTACTCAGAACTCCAAACCATTGTTGTGGAAATCGAGGCGCGAGTCAATAACCGCCCAATCACCTACCTGTCTGATGATTTTACCCAGAGAGAACCTCTAAGCCCCTCTCACTTGATCCATGGAGGTCTACTGAGCCCTCTCATCCCTTTAGCCGAAGAGGACCCTGTAGACCCGTCACATGTGACCAGAGGAGACTTGGTGGAAAGCTACCAGCATCTTTCTAGAGTTATTAACAGGTGGAATGAGGTGTGGACTCGAGAGTACCACTACGGAGCTTCGAGTCCTTATAATAAAGTGCAATTAAAGCCAGGAGACCTAGTGCTAGTCAACAGTGATGGACCAAGGTCAGAGTGGCCCATAGGTAAAATTGTTACCATTCACCCAGATCGACAAGATGTCCTAAGAGTAGTTAAAGTTTTATGCCAAGGCAACACTACTCTAAAAACTTTAGAGAAGCTGGTTCCCCTTGAACTGACTGAGCGAGAATATCAGCCAGATCCAGTTTCCCCAGTAATTTCCGAGGACAATGAATTTGTTCCTCCAAGCAACCGCCCCACTAGAGCTGCTGCTCAAGAATGTAGGCGGAATTTGCAATCCTATTACAACTCTGAAGAAGAGTAATTTCCTTCACTTCCCACTTAGATAACTATGATGATGCTACGATGTGATATCACGTAACAAAACATTACACGTCACTATGACCCAGGATATCGCATCACCGTAGATTCTGTTAGTTTAAATTGGGAGAGTTAAATTCTATAAATATTGTGTAGGCTACAAACAACATGTTTCATTTGACATGTAAATAGCAAGACTCAAGTTCTTGTAAGTCCTTGATAAATCCGGGACGTTCGTTATGTGTGTACTAACATACTAACATATTAACATACTAATGTACTAATCTTAACATCACTTCGGGATAGGTCAGTACCACACAGTACACTACGACCCTAGAATCCTCCCCCCGGAGTTATGTTGGATATTTCCAACACCGAATACAACACTGTTGTATTCTCATTACTTATTACTAACACTACTAATTATTGTAGTAAGTAAAATTAACAACTCGTAGAATTCTCATGTACTAATAATTTCATCTGTGCAGTAGGCTAGAATTCTCACGTCACCCGACGCCAGTATTGCGTCAGATTTCATTACAATAAACACATTATATCCAATGTATCTGAGAATTAAATTCGATTTTCTATAACTGAGGCATTCTGTATGATAATTAATTGCAGATGATTTGTCCTCCAACTAAAAGCCGAATAGAGCGTTGGAGTCATAGCGATTGTCTAGTAATAAAAGTTAACGTCACGAGTGAATGCCATTGGGAGACATTAATTCCTCTCCCGTATATATTTACTATCTCTAAATTGGTAAATAATAATATTTTCCTCCTCTAAATAATAAACCCGTCCAGACTTCAACGTTTCAAGTGTAAATGCGAGAAATATTAATGTTCGTGACAATAATTTGTTTTATGAACGCGGGACGCGGCGTGGGTTGAGGAGGACCAACCCAGTACACGTGGAGAGCCGCTCTGAGGTAGACCTGCTCATACCGTACTCACGAGGTGACGCCATTACCCAGCCATTAGGGTAGACGTTATCCATCCTCAGATGAAAGTCGCCACTGTGAGGCGTGAATAACCTTGCAGATAATATCTTCAACTGGTGCAGGTGTCATATAAAGGACCTTCTAATCTGGTTCTTGACGACACGTGACCAGCCAGTGAAGCGCGCCACGATCCAGGATAGGCCTAGCCGGAGCCTGGGGACGCGAATTATGGCAATCTTAAAACTTATACAGTGCCCTTTCAGCTAAGTATATTCCCTTTATGTGATGCATCTTGTAAAGAGTTTTGTAGTAGCTGGGTGATTGACCGTTACGACGCATGATAACATCTAATAACAGGTTATTAATTTTGTCACCTGTAACTCTCAATTTCTTGAATATAGATATTCAGTAGTTAAATTAGTTGCTACTGTAAATATTTGTCTTGCAGCACGTGAGAAGAATTCTCCCTGCCGCCTTCTCCCATGTTAATCCGTCCCATTCGTCAGCCAACCGAGTCCAGAGAATCAGAGGAAACGCCGTGGCTTACCTAAAGGAATCATCTTTAAGCTAAGATTTTATATTCATTCATGAATTTTATTGCAATTATTTATATGCAGAATTCCTCAGGATTAACATGTGTTTATTGTGACTCTCATTACTATACTTATAATCTATGTTCCCATTCACAGTAATGACATCATTTTCACCATAATTCATAGGATTAGATTATTATTATTTGGATTAGTGAACGAACCACACTAGTTCCTGGACGTACTTACCTCCAGTAATAACCCCCCAATGTAGGTGTTTGAGGGTTTGATTCATTTAATTATACAGCCCATTAATTATTTCTATGATCATATTCTCTAGTATTTTATCCATAGTTACTGGTTCATCTAGGAATTATCTAATGATCAGAAATTCTCAGTTTCCCTCTTTACTTTAAAAGCGGGTGGTCCTTCGTAATTTAATTTACTACATTAATATTTAAATAATCAGATTCAAGCCCCAAAAGTCCCACAAGGACACTACACACCCTGGAGGCTGGGTACACACACACCCTGGAGGCTGGGTACACACACACACCAGGACACTACACACCCCGGAGGCTGGGTACACACACACCAGGACACTACACACCCCGGAGGCTGGGTACACACACACACCAGGACACTACACACCCTGGAGGCTGGGTACACACACACACCAGGACACTACACACCCCGGAGACTGGGTACACACACACCAGGACACTACACACCCTTGAGGCTGGGTACACACACACACCAGGACACTACACACCCTGGAGGCTGGATACACACACACACCAGGACACTACACACCCTGGAGGCTGGGTACACACACACACCAGGACACTACACACCCTGGAGGCTGGGTACACACACACACCAGGACACTACACACCCTGGAGGCTGGGTACACACACACCAGGACACTACACACCCTGGAGGCTGGGTACACACACACACCAGGACACTACACACCCTGGAGGCTGGGTACACACAAACACCAGGACACTACACACCCTGGAGGCTGGGTACACACACACCCTGGAGGCTGGGTACACACACACCAGGACACTACACACCCTGGAGGCTGGGTACACACACACCAGGACACTACACACCCTGGAGGCTGGGTACACACACACACACCAGGACACTACACACCCTGGAGGCTGGGTACACACACGCACCAGGACACTACACACCCTGGAGGCTGGGTACACACACACCCTGGAGGCTGGGTACACACACACCAGGACACTACACACCCTGGAGGCTGGGTACACACACACCAGGACAATACACACCCTGGAGGCTAGGTACACACACACACCAGGACACTACACACCCTGGAGGCTGGGTACACACACACCAGGACACTATACACCCTGGAGGCTGGGTACACACACACCAGGACACTACACACCCTGGAGGCTGGGTACAAACACACCAGGACACTACACACCCCGGAGGCTGGGAACACGCACACCAGGACACTACATACCCTGGAGGCTGGGTACACACACACACTAGGACACTATACACCCTGGAGGCTGGGTACACACACACCAGGACACTACATACCCTGGAGGCTGGGTACACATACACACCAGGACACTACACACCCTGGAGGCTGGGTACACACACACCAGAACACTACATACCCGGGAGGCTGGGTACACACACACACCAGGACACTACACACCCTGGAGGCTGGGTACACACACACACCAGGACACTATACACCCTGGAGGCTGGGTTCACACACACACCAAGAACAAGGCAACTGCAGAAGGCCTATTGGCCCATACGAGGCAGCTCCTATTTATAACTACCCAATCCCATTCATATATATGTCCAACCCACGCTTGAAACAATCGAGGGACCCCACCTCCACCACATTACGTGGTAATTGGTTCCACAAATCAACAACCCTGTTACCGAACCAGTATTTACCGAAGTCTTTCCTAAATCTAAACTTATCCAATTTATACCCATTGTTTCGTGTTCTGTCTTGAGTTGATACTTTTAATACCCTATTAATATCCCCTTTGTTATGTCCATTCATCCACTTGTAAACTTCTATCATGTCACCCCTAACTCTTCGTCTTTCCAGTGAATGCAATTTAAGCTTTATTAATCTTTCTTCATATGAAAGACTTCTAATTTGGGGAATTAACTTTGTCATCCTACGCTGGACACGTTCAAGTGAATTTATATCCATTCTATAGTACGGCGACCAAAACTGAACTGCATAATCTAAATGGGACCTAACCAGAGCAAGATAGAGCTGAAGAACCACACCAGGTGTCTTGTTACTAACGCTTCGATTAATAAATCCCAGTGTCCTATTCGCCTTATTACGAACATTCATGCATTGATCCTTTTATATATAACATATTAAGGAATATTTTAAACAAAGCACAGGAACGTAGTATACCATACAAATTGAATAGATCGAATACTAATGACCCGAAGTGCATAACAAAGAATTTGAAGAACCTTATAGGTAAAAAGAGAGCTTGGTACAAAAGGATTAAAAATGGGGAGGTCACTTTAGAACAGGAATTCGTACAACTGGTTAGAAATGTTAAAAAAGAGATAAGGAAAGCAAAAAGAAACTATGAAGTTCGCATAGCAGGGCAAGCAAAGACAAATCCTAAAGGGTTTTTTCAGTTATATCGTACTAAGACTAGGGAAAGGATAGGTCCATTAAAAACTGAGACAGGTCAAATAACAGATAGTGATGAAGAGATGAGTAGTATTTTTAATTGTTACGAACCCGGATCCAGCGTCCGAGCCTGGAGCAGTGACAAACACGCCATCTGTGGGTCAGCTCCCGAAACCCCCGCCAAACGAACGACGACACCTGGTGAGGACAGCGTGTACTGGCCTCGAGGAGCAGTTTCCAGTCTGGTTCAACGCTCAACACCGCCGCCCCTGACCTCTGGTGAGGTGGTGCTCCGACGACAGCGCCATCTATGGACTGGATGCGTCAGGTGTTAGTATCTGAGCCTGTGAGTGTGGTGTATTAGTGTCCCAGTTATTGATGACGTGTCTGCTTACAGAGCCGACCTGGGACCACTGTGTTGAAGGTGGAGTCAGTCTACCCGAGGCAGCCAGTCTCCATACAGTGAAGTTTGCTGCAGTTTTGTGACGTCGCCCCCCCGGAAGAACACTGTGGTGTGTTAGCCTGCCATTGGAGTGGCAGTTAAAGGATTTACCCGGGACCGACGGTTGGAGACGATAATCCACTGGGGTATTGAGGACAGGAGGGTGATTGGTGATATCACACGAGACTCCTGTCTAGGGCGTACCCCTTTTATCGCTCGTGGAGTGGCCGTACCAGCCTTGGTGGCTCAGTACCTGCCAGCAGACCTGCTGGACGTGTGGTTGACGGCCTCCACGACGGTGCCCCCAGTGGACCTGTGTTGTGGCTGACCTGTGGCCAGGGTAGACTCGGCGTTCTCAGAGGACACGACTTGAGGCCACGAAGAAAGCACCGCGGACTCGGCACCTAGCTTCAAGGATCCATAGTCTCCAGCAGAAGACTACAGTGTTGACCCCCTTTGTAAAGTGTTAATACCCCTCCCCCTTGTGTACGTTTTACTTTTATATATTTAAATGGTGAAGGTTATATTATATTATATTAAGTTCTTACCTTTCTTTCCCTACTCCCTTTAAGTTACTTGCGTCACGGATCGCATCCCTTGATAGCCTCTACTGGCTTGGGGCCGGATATATATCTTCCTCTAACTACATCAGAGTGAGAACCCTGTTGCGTCCCGAGAGGGCCGTAACATAATTGGCATCCCCAGCGGGATCCGTCCCCTTGTTAAGTATGTTTGACAGGGATGGTGAAGTGGCGTAATCCCTGTATATAATTCCCCCTGTGTGTGACGATTGTGACGTTATACGTCCTGTGCGGTGCTCAGAGTGACTAAGTGCGATATTGTGCAGTGCGGTGCTCGCTGTGATTAAGCGATTAAGTGCAATATTGACTAGTGCGGTGCTCAGTGATTCAGTGCAATATTGTAGAGCGAAGTGTTCGCTTGGATTCGGTGCAATATTGGGTAGTGCGGTGCCCGAAGTGATTACGTGCAATATTGGCAAGTGCAGTGTTTGGTGCGATAAAGTGCAATATTGGCGTAGAACAGTGCTCGGTGTGTTAAGTGCTAACGTGTAAGCAAGGTGTTAAGTGCAAAGTGTTCCATCTGTGACAATGGCAGACAAAGCTACCATCGATGATCTGGACGATGTTCAGGCTTTTCTGAACAGAGTGGACTGTCTTGCCAGATTAAAGTATCTGAGCAAACCGGAACTTGTACTAGTGAGCGCCTACCTGGAGATCAAGATCCGTGCCAGTGATTCCCGTGTGGAGATCTTGTCCAAGGTTCACCGGCACCTGAAGGCAGAAGAGAAACAGGAAGGCGAGACTCCTAGTACAAGGGAAGGTGAGGAAATAGCTTCCACAGAAAAGGAAGATAAGGGCAGTGACATTGACAGTGATGCAGGTGAGCTTAATATCAGCTTCCTAACAGTCAAAATGCGTGCCCTAGAGATCAATCGCGAGATAGAGTGGAAGAAGTTAGAATTAGAACGAGAATTAAAAGATAAAGAAATGGAGATGAAAGAAAAGGAATTGGCGATGAGGCGTTTAGAATTAGAAAGAGAAGAGAAACGAGAGAGAGAAGAGAGAGAAAGAGAAGAAAGAAGAGAAGAACGAGAAAGAGAACGAGAAGAACGAGAAAGAGAAGAGAGACGAGAGAGAGAAGAACGAGAAAGAGAAGAAAAAGAAAGACAGAGACAACATGAACTAGAAGTATTACGACTAGGCGCTGGACAGAGACAAACTGGAGTAAGCGGTTTCGATCCGGTAAGGAATATCAAAATGGTCCCCAAATTCAACGAGAGAGAGGTTTCGAAGTTCTTCGCAGCCTTCGAGAAAGTCGCTGCCTCTTTGGAGTGGCCAAGGGAGAATTGGGCCATCATGATAGTCAGTTTTGACTGGGAAGGCCCAAATCGCCTACTCTACGTTATCCCTTGACGACTCCGGCGATTACGATATGGTGAAGAAAGTGGTGCTCATGGCATACCAATTGGTACCTGAGGCATATAGGCAAAAGTTCAGAAACCTGAAGAAGACCTCAGAGCACACTTTCACCGAATTAGCCACCATCAAGGAGCGACTTTTTCAAGAATGGTGTGCCTCTCGGAAGGTGGAGACCAGGGAAGACCTCGAACAGCTGATTCTGCTCGAGGACTTCAAGGATTGTTTGTCTGTAGACCTGAAGACGTACTTAGAGGAACAGCAGGTAGAGACCTTGAGTGCAGCAGCCACCATGGCTGAAGAGTACATCCTGACTCATAGGCCGTCTGCTAAGTACGTCCCGAGGAATTACCAGCGCCGGTTTGACAGACCTCATGAAGAAGAAAGACCCGTCCCACAAAGTGCTAAGAAGACGCCCCCAAGTAGTCCCCGAAGAAAAAGTCCTAGCAGTCCGAAACACCGGAGCCCGAGGAGGAATATGGTGTGCTGGACTTGTGGGCAGAAAGGGCACATAGCTGCTAGGTGCCGAGGCAGAAGAGGTGGCAGCGCACGAAGGGAGGTGATGTTGATGAGCTGTGGAACATCACCAGCAGGAAGCCAGTCGACGACGACGCAGGAAGAACCCAGATTGTTTTCCCCTCACACTTCAGGCGGGTATGTATCGAGTGATCATACTGGTACATCAGTTGTAGTGCTCAGAGATAGTGGAGCAGCCCAGTCCCTGATCGTGAAGAGCTCGTTACCCGAGGGAGTAAGTGTGGATGGGAGACCAGAGGTTATCCTGGTTGGGTTTCCAAGGACGCAGTACATCGCCCCCTTAGTGCCAGTACATCTCGACTCGCCTTATTTCAGCGGCACATGTGCGTTGGCAGTAGTCGTTACCCTCCCTGTGGCTGGGATTGACGTGGTACTAGCCAACGACTTGGTGACAGATTGGAGCATCAATCTTCCCAAGGTTGCGGACGAGTCTACCGGAACAGCAAAGTCTGAGGTGTCTACAGGCAATGGTAATGTCCAGGTAAAGACAGACCCGGATGTAAACATATTTAATTTGTCCTCTCACCCGCAGATCGACGATATTCTAGCAGTGTCTCCTGATTCTCTCGACGAGGAACATGAAGTTAAGAAGGCAGAGGTACCTGAGAAAGAAGAGAGGCCTTGTGTGCAGGCACCCACGGATACCAACGAGTCTGGAGCGAAGGCGGATGTGTGCTTGCGGTATGGCAAGTTACAGCGTGTAGTGAACCAGCCAGAGATTCCCCAGACGTCAGAGGTAGGTGCGGTGTGTTCAAAAGGTCTAATGCCCTCTTCGGTCCAAGCCAGGCGTGTGGATGTTGCCGGCTATGGACATGACTGGCTCGAGAAGCTTATCCCTCAATTGGCCTCATGTTTCTTAGCAGTATTTTGTTTTGTTCTCCTATGTGCTCTCTGTGTTCTCAGTAAGGATCAGTGTACGACCCGAAGGATGGTGGCTCCCGTGAACATCGTGAAGAGGTCCCAGGGATTGGCGATTTGTACTGCAGGTGTTGCAGTTGAAGAAGGGACCTGGAAGGTGATGGTTGATACAGGAGGTACGACAGATGATAATATGAGTGACTGTTTCCGACAGGTTAACACCCCCCGCGTGATTGCTGAGCCTCAATACAGCGTTATACGGAACGTTGGTCGACCTGACGGGGGCAGAGCGAATGCCATCTTCGGTGAGCAAGCAGCCCTGTTGGAACTAGGTGTGGGCCTAGTAGAAGAGTGTATAGTAAGTACTGACTTGCCCATTGTCGCTATCACTCTGAATTATCAGACCCCTGTATTCCAGGTTCCTGTCTCCCTGAAGGACCATCGGACTGGCACCAGAAATGCCGTCTGTGGTCAGCCGTCATCGGTGCCACGACATAGGAAAGTGTCGAGTCACCCCAGATCGTGTCGAAACCAATCCGTACTCGAGAGATGTGAGATGACGCCCCTGCTTGACATCGCAGTGGAGACGTGGAAGATTACGTCAGGCAGGTCATCGTCTGCCATGTTCAAGCTCCCTTTGTGCCAGGGTTTCTCAGTAGAAAAGTTCTGTGGACAAGACAGCCTCATCTCTCCAGTTCATAGTATAAGTAAGTCCATTTGGAGTTGTGTCGCCCTGCTAATTTGGTTTGTGTTTTTTATAGAACCCCAAACCAAATTCTTTTTGGTGGGGAGGTGTTACGAACCCGGATCCAGCGTCCGAGCCTGGAGCAGTGACAAACACGCCATCTGTGGGTCAGCTCCCGAAACCCCCGCCAAACGAACGACGACACCTGGTGAGGACAGCGTGTACTGGCCTCGAGGAGCAGTTTCCAGTCTGGTTCAACGCTCAACACCGCCGCCCCTGACCTCTGGTGAGGTGGTGCTCCGACGACAGCGCCATCTATGGACTGGATGCGTCAGGTGTTAGTATCTGAGCCTGTGAGTGTGGTGTATTAGTGTCCCAGTTATTGATGACGTGTCTGCTTACAGAGCCGACCTGGGACCACTGTGTTGAAGGTGGAGTCAGTCTACCCGAGGCAGCCAGTCTCCATACAGTGAAGTTTGCTGCAGTTTTGTGACGTCGCCCCCCCGGAAGAACACTGTGGTGTGTTAGCCTGCCATTGGAGTGGCAGTTAAAGGATTTACCCGGGACCGACGGTTGGAGACGATAATCCACTGGGGTATTGAGGACAGGAGGGTGATTGGTGATATCACACGAGACTCCTGTCTAGGGCGTACCCCTTTTATCGCTCGTGGAGTGGCCGTACCAGCCTTGGTGGCTCAGTACCTGCCAGCAGACCTGCTGGACGTGTGGTTGACGGCCTCCACGACGGTGCCCCCAGTGGACCTGTGTTGTGGCTGACCTGTGGCCAGGGTAGACTCGGCGTTCTCAGAGGACACGACTTGAGGCCACGAAGAAAGCACCGCGGACTCGGCACCTAGCTTCAAGGATCCATAGTCTCCAGCAGAAGACTACAGTGTTGACCCCCTTTGTAAAGTGTTAATACCCCTCCCCCTTGTGTACGTTTTACTTTTATATATTTAAATGGTGAAGGTTATATTATATTATATTAAGTTCTTACCTTTCTTTCCCTACTCCCTTTAAGTTACTTGCGTCACGGATCGCATCCCTTGATAGCCTCTACTGGCTTGGGGCCGGATATATATCTTCCTCTAACTACATCAGAGTGAGAACCCTGTTGCGTCCCGAGAGGGCCGTAACATTAATAAATATTTTGTATCTGTATTTACTAAAGAGGAACTTAACAATATGCCTTCAGCAGAACAAGTCTATGTGGGTGGGGACGAGGTCAGGTTGACGAGTTTAGCAGTTACCAGGGAGGATGTTCTTAAACAAATAGTAAAACTCAAACCAAACAAATCCCCAGGGCCGGATGAAGTGTTTGCCAGGGTGCTTAAAGAATGCAAAGAGGAGCTTTGTGACCCACTGTCAACCATATTTAATAAATCAATAGAGTCAGGCAGAGTGCCAGAGTTTTGGAAAGTTGCTTATGTGATACCAGTTTTTAAGAAAGGAGATAGATCACTTGCGTCTAACTATCGACCAATTAGCCTAACGTCTATTGTGGGAAAGTTACTCGAATCTATAATAGCAAATAAAATTCGTCTTCATCTTGAAAAACATAAATTAATAATTGAGTCGCAACATGGTTTTATAAATGGCCGTTCATGTTTAACAAATTTGTTATCTTTTTATTCTAGCATTGTTGAGGCAGTTGATAGTGGTAAGGATTGCGATGTTGTGTACCTTGACTTTAGCAAAGCTTTTGATACAGTGCCACATGAAAGACTGATTAAAAAGATAGTCTCATGGTATTGGGGGTGCTATATTAAGCTGGATTAAGGCATGGCTATACTAAAGGAAACAGAGAGTTAGTATAAATGGGGTTAAGTCAGAGTGGGAAAATGTTGTAAGTGGGGTGCCTCAGGGCTCTGTCCTGGGACCTCTGTTGTTTATCATATATATAAGTGATTTATATTCAGGTTTGAGTAGCAACATTTGCAAATTTGCCGGTGATACGAAAATCGGCAAGGAAATTAATTCGGAGGAGGAATCACTATCACTTCAAGTTGATCTAGATAGGGTTTTGAAATGGTCGAAGGATTGGCAGATGCAGTTTAATGCTGATAAATGTAAAGTTCTGAGGTTAGGTAATGATGATAGGGTTACAAGATACGAGCTAGATGGTGTTGAGATTGCGAAGTCGAATTGCGAAAGGGATCTGGGAGTTATGATTAGTAAGAATTTAAAACAAAAGGATCAATGCATAAATGTTCGTAATAAGGCAAATCGGACACTTGGATTTATTAATCACAGCGTTAGTAACAAGACACCTGGTGTGGTTCTCAAGCTATATCTTGCTCTAGTTAGGCCCCATTTAGATTATGCAGTTCAGTTTTGATCGCCATATTATAGAATGGATATAAATTCACTTGAACGTGTCCAGCGTAGGATGACTAAGTTAATTCCCCAAATTAGAAATCTTTCATATGAAGAAAGATTAACATAGCTTAAGTTGCATTCACTGGAAAGGCGAAGAGTTAGGGGTGACATGATAGAGGTTTACAAGAACATAAGAACAAAGGTAACTGCAGAAGGCCTATTGGCCCATACGAGGCAGCTCCTATCTATAACCACCCAATCTTACTCATATACTTGTCCAAACCGTGCTTGAAACAATCGAGGGACCCCACATCCACCACGTTACGCGGCAATTGGTTCCACAAATCAACAACCCTGTTACTGAACCAGTACTTACCCAAGTCTGTCCTAAATCGAAACTTATCCAATTTATACCCATTGTTTCGTGTTCTGTCTTGTGTTGATATTTTTAATACCCTATTAATATCCCCCCCTGTTATGTCCATTCATCCACTTGTAAACCTCTATCATGTCACCCCTAACTCTTCGCCTTTCCAGTGAATCACTTAACACTCTGACTTAACCCCATTTATACTAACTCTCTGTTTCCTTTGGAATAGCCATGCCCTAACCAACTTAATATAGCACCCCCAATACCCTAATACAACTTAATATAGCACCCCCAATACCATGAGCTTCTATTTGTTTAATTAGTCTTTCATGTGGCACTGTATCAAAAGCTTTGCTAAAGTCAAGGTACACAACATCACAATCCTTACCACTATCAACAGCCTCAACTATGCTGGAATAAAAAGTTAGCAAATTTGTTAAACATGAACGGCCATTTGTAAAACCATGTTGCGACTCATTTATTAATTTACGTTTTTCAAGATGGAGACGAATTGTATTTGCAATTATTGATTCAAGTAACTTTCCCACAATAGACGTTAGGCTAATTGGCCGATAATTTGACGCAAGTGATCTATCTCTTTTCTTAAAAATTGGTACCACATTAGCTACCTTCCATGACTCTGGCACTCTGCCTAACTCTATTGATTTATTAAATATGGTAGAGAGTGGTTCGGAAAGCTCCTCTTTGCATTCTTTAAGCACGCTGGCAAACACTTCATCCGGCCTTGGGGATTTGTTTGGTTCTAGTTTTACTAATTGTTTAATTTCATCCTCCCTGGTGACTGCTAAACTAGTCATTAACAAAGTTTAAATTGCATTCACTGGAATTGCGAAGAGTTAGGGGTTGACATGATAGAGGTTTACAAGTGAATGAAAGGTCATGACAAAGTGGATATTAATTGGGTATTAAAAGTGTCAACAGAAGACAAAACGCAAAACAATGGGTATAAATTGGATAAGTTTAGATTTAGGAAATACTTGGGTAAATACTGGTTTGGTAACAGGGTTGTTTTTTGTGGAACCAATTAACGTGAGCGTGGTCGAGGTGGGGTCCCTTGATTGTTTCAAGAGTGTGTTGGACATGTATATGAGTGGGATTGGGTGGTTATAAATAGCAGCTGCCTCGTATGTGCCAATAGGCCTTCTGCAGTTAACTTTATTCTTATGTTCTTATGAAATATTTGTAAATACTTATTTATTAATCACACGGCAACCAGCTTCAAAAAGCCTGTGCTATTCCTAAAATAAAAATAACAATAATTTATTTGCAAGAAGGTACAATAGGTAGGTGAGATTACATAGGATTGGTATTTTTACATTCATTCAATGCCACTAACACGCATAGCGCTTCAGGCAGTACACTCATCTCAGTCCCCTGTACTCTCACCCCACCTCCCCTCCCCATTACATACAGAACTATATAAGAGCTTGCGGCGAGTAGATAAGAGTAGGTGTTTTACAGGCTCACCATAGCTCACCGTGCTACATGGACACTTTGTTCTGAGTAGCTAAATCTGAAACAACAACAGTAGATAAGATATCTACTGTTGATATCTACAACAGTAGATATCACCATAGCCCGTGCTACATTGGAACTTTTGTTGTAAGTATCTGAATCTAAAACGACAACATATCAGATCAGATACTCATCTGCATTTGTTAGAGCACAAGAATATTTGTTATGTGCTAATTGTGCTTTCTGAGATAATGGATATCACACAAATTTCTCCAACAACTCTATACGATTATTTCCCTAGACTTCCCTCATATATCATAGATGCGTTTAGGAATCTTCATGCTGACTACGGGTTAGTAAATTCTGCGGACTTCATGTTAGAACTTTTAGAACAATCAGAACACCACCTTAGTAGCTTTTATAATATTGCTGATTATGATGATGATGTCGCTTTACTCTCTAGCAAATTTCAACTTGGAATTTTATGTGCACTAGTTCTCTCCTCGCGTATGATGAGGATAAGAGGGCTATGGGAGGAAGTCCTCTGGAAAATTGTTTCTCTAGTAGACTTCTGGAGACATGACAATACTGGCGTCAACATTTGTAGCTCATTGGAGTCTACTACCTTGAAGTTCTGGACACTCACAATGTTTACCGACACCGAGTTGTGTCCCAACCCGTACCTGCGTCTGGAAATGCTCCGCATCATTGGAACGTGGCCACAGTCGTACTTTGACGATGTTGCCTCTGGTATGCAAGCAGCTGCAGGGTTGGTGAACACTTGTATATACATGGCTCCAGATCACCTCATACCCAATAAATCATTCAAAAGCCTCTTCCTCTATCTCACTAGAGTGTTACAAAAACTAGGTAAATACGGCCACCTAGGTTCTGTTACCGCTGCAGCCGTGGACCAGGTAAAGAGACTTAAGATTGGGCCAGAAGCAGTCATTTTCAACCATCTAGCACAACTCTTCAAGCAAACAGCGGAGGTTATTCAAGCAAGATATCATGAAGATGCACTTTCGTTAAGTTTTTCTGTAGAGTTGTTACAAGTGTTAAATGAAATTTTACTTTTATATTGGATTTTGGTGGATATGCCACCCACCATGGCGGCCTATGGGGTTCCTGGCCTGGCTCAAGCAGCTGCAGTTTCCCTGGTTACTATAACATCTTCTGTAGTTGCAGTGTGCTCGACGACAAAATGTGAAACTGACTCAAAGTTTCTCACCTCAAAGTTAGATTATGTTTATAAAATAATATCCGTAAAAAAGGAACTTACATTGCTGTCTCAGATTCTACGCCTTAACCACACACAAAAACTGTCTTCTCTTAACAAACAGTCCACAGATTCTGGCTTCACCTTCCATTATTTCCCAGAACCATTTCGGGAATCGTTTGAGGAGTTCCCGGAGAATTTCACGGACAGCGTGACGCAGGCGGTGATGGAGGCACCGGTATTGCTACATTCGTCCAAGATGATTATAGACGAGGCGACGCTGGTCCAGCTGCTGCTGGAGTCTCCCTCTGACCCCTTCACGCGGTGCCCTCTGGACCCTGGCTCCTATAGTCGCCTGCCGGACCTCCAGGCGGCCATTCTTGCGTGGAGACAAGAGCATCAGTGACTTTTAAGAACGACGGCAATAAGATTACTGTAGGATTTAAAAACAAGGACAACATCTGCAGTGAAGATGGAAATGTTTGCCAAATTTAGTACCGACTTTAGGTTTGACTTATCAATTTACACATGTAATTTATATTTGTATAAATTGTCTTTATCATTTTCAATAAATCAATAAATTTTTTGAAAAAAAACCCAGTTTATATATTAACTTATCTAACCTTTTTAACATAAGTTTTCTATAACATCAGAATTAGAGTAACACAGTTAGCCAATTGGTCCACACTAATTGGGTCATGTTAACATTGTAGATGCGTCATTTAAATCTACATTCAACTATATACCCAACCAGTCTACTTGTTAGCTCGCCTCTCATCCATTGTTCGCTGTTAAAATCAGTAAGAATATATGTATCAAGGAAACTGACGAAAGCAGCTAATAGTCGTGGCAGCTCCTATTTATATCCAACAAAACTGCCTGTCAGACGATGAGTCATAATAACGTGGCTGAAGATATAATGACCAAATCACACATTAGAAGCGAAAGTAGTAACATCTGACACAAAACATACCCAATACGAACCTTAGTCGTGGCTTTGTTGCTGTTGAGTCTTACCTTTCACATACTTAAATGTGATATAATATACTTAACCTTCTTAATATACTTAACCTGTGTGGGATAAATTCCAACAACAATGACAAGGAGGTGTGTAAAGAACTCACGAGAATGATGATTGTAGGAATTCTTTACAATAGAGCATGGAAAGGTGTGTTAGCTGGAGCTCCAATTGTCTTGATACTAAAAATTAAAGGTGTAGTGATTAAACTGTTGGTAGTGAGGGCGATATGAAGGGACCTTAGGAGATAGTTGGAGTCCCTGCGGGTGGAGCTTAGGCAGATAAAACAACGTCAAGAGGAAGCACGGGAGGAGAGCAACAGTAGAGGTTCTACTTCTTGGAATATCGTAGGGGACATGGGTCTTAAGAAGACTCTGACGAGGACGTCTTCAGATGTCATAAAGACTTCCAACTCATTCGCCGTGCTGGAAAACGAGTGCTGTACAGAGACTGCAGTTCGCTCGAAAGTGAAGGCAGCGAAGGAAACGCAGGTCCCTCAAGCTGTTCATTAAGTGAAGGAAGTAGATACGCGATTTTTGGTTGTAGGAGATTTCCAGATAAGCTTTTCGTGCCAGAGATAGGGATAACAGGTTAAGGGTTTGCTATCCAAAGGCAGGAATTGGTGATATACTAAACAACATGAAAAATATGATGGCTAGAAATGGGAACACACCCAAAATTTGTATCAGTGCAGGTGGAAATGATGTAAGACGAGTCTGGGGTAAGGCACTGTTACAGAGGTTTAAGACATCAGTAGAATCAGATATGAGCAAAGGAAGAATCCTGATCATATGTGGCATTCTTCCAAGAAAGGTAGTTGGGAATAAATAGTTGTCCAGGGCACTTGATGTCAATTGCCAACTGGACACATATTGTTAAAAATCAAATGCAATATCAAACGTTGATATCTGGGAACATTTCTATGGAAGAAATAAAATGTATGCTCGGGATGGGGTGCATTTATCAGGAGATGGGGCTGTTGCCAACTCGTCAGAACCTGTGGTTGGAGAGGCTAGTTTGGGTTTAAACTGTTAGAAGCTAGTGGTATGGGAAATAATATGGAGAAAGCAGGCAATATATGTATGTGTCGGCGGGGGAAAAAAATGGCAAAATGAACAGGGAAGAAGGGCCTCAAATAACAATACACTTAAGATATATTACACGAACAGTAGGATTGGTTCTACAAATCAACAACCCTGTTACTGAACCAGTACTTACCCAAGTCTGTCCTAAATCGAAACTTATCCAATTTATACCCATTGTTTCGTGTTCTGTCTTGTGTTGATATTTTTAATACCCTATTAATATCCCCCCTGTTATGTCCATTCATCCACTTGTAAACCTCTATCATGTCACCCCTAACTCTTTGCCTTTCCAGTGAATGACTTAACACTCTGACTTAACCCCATTTATACTAACTCTCTGTTTCCTTTGGAATAGCCATGCACTAATCCAACTTAATATAGCACCCCCCAATACCCTAATCCAAGTTAATATAGCACCCCCAATACCATGAGCTTCTATTTTTTTAATTAGTCTTTCATGTGGCACTGTATCAAAAGCTTTGCTAAAGTCAAGGTACACAACATCACAATCCTTACCACTATCAACTGCCTCAACTATGCTGGAATAAAAAGTTAGCAAATTTGTTAAACATGAACGGCCATTTGTAAAACCATGTTGCGACTCATTTATTAATTTATGTTTTTCAAGATGGAGACGAATTGTATTTGCAATTATTGATTCAAGTAACTTTCCCACAATAGACGTTAGGCTAATTGGCCGATAGTTTGACGCAAGTGATTTATCTCCTTTCTTAAAAATTGGTACCACATTAGTTACCTTCCATGACTCTGGCACTCTGCCTGACTCTATTGATTTATTAAATATGGTAGACAGTGGCTCGGAAAGCTCCTCTTTGCATTCTTTAAGCACCCTGGCAAACACTTCATCCGGCCCTGGGGATTTGTTTTGTTTTAGTTTTTCTAATTGTTTAATTACATCCTCCCTGGTAACTGCTAAACTAGTCAACCTGTCCTCATCCCCACCCACAAAGACTTGTTCGGCTGAAGGCATATTGTTAAGTTCTTCTTTAGTAGATACAGATATAAAATATTTGTTAAAAATACTACTCATCTCCTTGTCATTATCCGTTATTTGACCTGTCTCAGATTTTAATGGACCTATCCTTTCCCTAGTCTTAATTCGATATAACTGAAAAAACCCTTTAGGATTTGACTTTGCTTGCTCTGCTATGCGAACTTCATAGTTTCTTTTTGCTTTCCTAATCTCTTTTTTAACATTTCTAACCAGTTGTATGAATTCCTGTTCTAACCTGACTTCCCCATTCTTAATCCTTTTGTACCAAGCTCTCTTTTTACCTATAAGGTTCTTTAAATTATTTGTTATCCACTTTCGGTCATTAGTATTCGACCTATTCAATTTGTATGGCATACTACGTTCTTGCGCTTTGTTTAGAATATTCATAAATAAGTTATATATTAAATTCACATCGAAATCCCCTTTTACGTCACCCCTTCTATCGCATGAACCCCTTCTATCGCTGGGCTCATGTCTCGCTCTAAGACCGGCCCACACTCCATACCCAAGAGTTTCCAATCAATTTGACCCAAAAAATTTCTTAGGCTATTAAAATCAGCTTTTCGAAAATCTGGCACTTTAACAGAATTTTCTCCTACAGGTCTATTCCATTCTATGCTAAATCTTCTTACTTTGTGATCACTGTTCCCTAGCTCACTCCCTATTTCGATGTCATTAATTTGTGTTTCCTGTTAGTTAACACTAAATCTAAAATATTATTTTCCCGCGTTGGTTCCTTAATGTGTTGCGTAAGAAAGCAATCGTCAATTATTTATAGAAAATCTTCTGCTTCACTATTCCCTGTTTTGTTCACCCAGTTTATTCCACTAAAATTAAAGTCACCCATGACATAAATACTGTTAGATCTAGATGCTCTAGATAAATTTATATCCATTCTGGCCTCCTCCTTCGTTTCTTCCCGAAGTCTCAGCCGTCGTACCTCCTCCCGCAGGGAATCCATCTCTGCTCTCAGAGCTCCATCCAGACTCACCACTAATCACTTCCATTATTGCAATAATAATATTATTAGAATCGGAAGTATTAATTAATCAAAGTATTAGTAACAAGACACCTGGTGTTGTTTTCAGCAATTTGTTAGCAATATATATAGGTAAATATAGATATATAGCTACATATAGATATATAGCTATAGCTATAACCAATGGGCTATGGTTAGGCCCCATTTAGATTATGCAGTTCAGTTTTGGTCGCAGTACTATGGATATAAATTTACTTGAACGTGTCCAGCGTAGGATGACAAAGTTAATTCCCCAAATTAGAAATCTTTCCTATGAAGAAAGATTAACACAGCTTAAATTGCATTCACTGGAAAGGCAAAGAGTTAGGGGGTGACATGATAGAGGTTTACAAGTGGATGAATGGACATAACAAAGGGGATATTAATGGAGTATTAAAAGTATCAACACAAGATAGAACGCGAAACAATAGGTATAAATTGGAAAAGTTTAGATTTAGGAAAGACTTGGGTAAATACAGGGTTGTTGATTTGTGGAACCAGTTACCGCGTAACGAGGTGGAGGTATGGTCCCTCGATTGTTTCAAGCGTGGGTTGGACATGTATATGAGACGGATTAAGAACATAAGAACAAAGGCAACTGCAGAAGGCGTATTGGCCCATACGAGGCAGCTCCAATTTATAACCACCCAATCCCACTCATATACTTGTCCAACCCGCGCTTGAAACAATCGAGGGACCCCACCTCCACCACGTTACTTGGTAATTGGTTTCAACAAATCAACAACCCTGTTACCGAACCAGTATTTACCCAAGTCTTTCCTAAATCTAAACTTAGAACTAAACTGGGATTGGGTGGTTATAAATAGGAGCAGCCTCGTATTGACCAATAGGCCCTCTGAATTTACCTTTCTTTTTATGTTTTTCTCAAAAACAGTTAATTCTTTGACTTTCTGGAGAATGTAATTTAAGCTTGGTCAATCTTTCTTCATAAGACAGGTTTCTAATTTGAGGGATTAATTTGTCAACCCTCGCTGGACGCATTCTATTGAATTTAGATCCATTTTATAGTACGGAGTATAGCCAAAACTGAACTGCATAACCTAAATAAAAACATAGGAAGAAAGGTAACTGCAGAAGGCCTATTGGCCCATACGAGTCAGCTGCTGTTTATAACAACGCAATCCCACTCATATACATGTCCAACCCACGTTTCAAACAATCGCGGGACCTTCACCAACTTACGCGGTAACTGGTTGCACAAATCAACAACCCTATTACCCATCAGTATTTACTCAAGTCTTTCCAAGATCTAAACATACTCAGTTTATACCTCACTGTGTATGTATATACCTCAAAACATTGGTTCCTGTTTTTTCTTGTGCTGATACTTTATAATACCCTATTAATATCTCCATTGTTATATCAATTCATCCACTTGTAAACCTCCATCATATCAACCCTATCTTCGTCTTTACAGTAAATGCAATATAAGTCAACAAATCCACAAGGACCCTGATGAGGGTTCGTAGGTTCGAACCTACGTTCGAGAGGATCCCAGACGCTGCCTTAATTGTGATTTGTGTGTAATGCAATTTAAGCTTCATATGACAGGTAACTAATTTGGGGAATTAACTTTGTCATCCTACGCAAAACACCTTTAAGTGAATTTATATCCATTCTATAGTACGGCAAGCAAAATTGAACTGCATAATCAAAAGGGGCCTAACCAGATAAAGATATAACTGAAGAACAACACCAGGTGTCTTGTTACTAACGTCCTGTGTCCTTTTTGCCGTATTACGATCTTATGTTTTTAAATTCTTACTAATCATAATCATAAGCTATTAGGACAATATCTAACTCTGGCCCCAGACATCACTCGGTACCATTACTCAAATTAATATGTTAGATATTAAGTCCCTGCACATCCTCTAATGTGTATTTTATATATATAAAACGCTGAACTGTAATGTCAATCCTGACCTTAAAAGCTTCCTAGAAGGTTGTAACAGATCCCATGAGCACCACACCAGAAACAAATACCTATTTGATATTGCAAGAGTACGACTTAGTCAAACTAGAAATGCTTTACAAATCAAGGGACCTCGAATGGGGAATGACCTTCCCAATTATGTTAAAGACTGTACCTCTCCCAACCAGTTCTTTTAACTAAGTACAAACTAATTAACTCAATGTAACCTGTTGACCAGACCACACACTAGAAATTGAAGGGACGACGACGTTTCGGTCCGTCCTGGACCATTCTCAAGTCGATTGTGATGAGGAGGTAGGGACAGGCAATAAATAGGCAAGAGAGAGCTGAGGAGGAAAGTCAGGTGTAGGGGATAGTAGTAATGAGAACTGCAGCAGGCCTATTGGCCCATACGAGGCAACTCCTATTATAACCACCGAAGGAGATAGTAATAGGAAAAAGAAGAGGATAGCAAGGGAGCGTAGGAGAAGACAATGAACAGAAAAAGGTAGAAGAGAGAAAGAAAAGGAAAGAGAAAGAAAGAAATGGAAGGGGGAAAGCTTATGTTAAGTCACGTTTGTTAGAAAGATTAGAGCATTTGAGTATATACTGTGAAAGGGAAGAGTCCACAGCAACACAGCCAGGACTCAAGTTCATGTTGGGTACATTGTTTATAAGAGCCGATTCTACAAGACGGCGTCTGTGTAGAGTAGAGGCAGGAAAGATTATTTTGGAGGAAGACCAATCAATGGGATGATTAGAATCCCTCACATGGCAGAAGAGAGCATTGTTAGTGTCTGCAGACTTAACACTTCTCTTGTGTTCTTTAAGTCTGTCATTCAGTGTACGGCCAGTTTCGCCAAAGTATTGGAGAGGACAAGATGAACAGGAAATAGAGTAGACACCAGCAGCATTAGAAGCAGGAGGAGCAGTGTGAACTAGATTGCTACGAAGTGTGTTAGTTTGTCGAAAGGCGAGTTTAATGTCAAGAGGACGAAAGGTATTGGTAAAAGTTTTGAGTTCAGATATGAAGGGAAGGCATAGTACAGTGCTACTAGTGTTGGAAGCAGGTTTAGGATGAAAGAAATTTCGTTTAGCTTGAGAGTGGGCACAGTTGATGAAATGCAAAGGATAACCAAGGCGAGAGAATGATTTGTAGATAAAGGTAATTTCAGAATCAAGAAACTGAGGGTCGCTGATGCGTAGAGCACGGAGGAAGAGAGAGACGAGGACACTTTTCTTAACAGAAGGAGGATGATAGGAAAAGAAGTGAATGTACATGCCACTATGCATGGGTTTACGGTAGACAGAGAAAGAGAACCCAGACACAGAGCTGTGAACATGAACATCAAGAAAAGGAAGGAGGGAATTAGATTCCCACTCAACTTTGAAATGGATAGAAGGAGCCAGATTGTTAAGAGAGGCGAGGAAAGGCTGGAAAAGATTAAGGTCATGAGGCCATAAAGCAAAAATGTCATCAACATATCGAAGCCAGAGAGAGGGACGAGTATCAATAGAAGGAAGAAGAACAGTTTCGAAGTATTCCATGTAGAAATTAGCAAGAACAGGGGAGAGAGGGGAACCCATAGCGACGCCGAAAGTTTGAGTGTAATATTTACCGTTGAAAGAGAAAGAGTTAGATTCAACACAGAGTCTAATGAGATCGAGGAAAACGTCAGTGGGAAGTGGGAGAGGAAGGAGGCCCTCTGACGCCTTCTGTCTGAGGAAAGAGAGAACGTCATCGAGCGGAACATTAGTGAACAGAGAGTCGACATCAAGACTAAGCATCTTACAAGAGGGTTGCAGGCGCAGTCTTTCTATGAAGTCCTGAGAGTGACGAAGGTGGGCAGGGGAAAAAGTGCCAAGGTAAGGTGTCAGGGTTTTAGCGAGCCAGGAGGCAAGAGGATAGCTGACAGAGCCCCGTGAAGAAATGATAGGACGAAGAGGAACACCAGGTTTATGAGTCTTAGGAAGACCATAGAAATAAGGAAGAGAAGGGCAGATGACACGGAAACGTTTAATGAGATCAAAGTCAGGAGGGCAAAGACTAGAGAGCTGTCTTAGTTTGCGGTTAAAGGAAGTTTTGAGGCGATCCAAAGGGTTAGAAGTCAGAGGAGCATAAGTGCGAGAGTCAGAGAGCAAGACATCTGCTTTTCGGAGGTAGTCCTCACGGTCAAGGACAACCACCGAATTGCTTTTGTCGGAAGGAAGGATAAAAATAGAGTTGTTAGATTTCAGGGAGGCAAGGGCAAGCTGGAAGCGACGAGGAAGGTGGTTATTTTTAGAAAACAAGCTGTCAAGAACGGGGATAAGGGCCCCTCTAAAGGCAGACAGGTCCGAAAGAGTACTAGAGTTTGAATTGACAAACCTGTCAAAGGAACTAATGAGATCAATGCCACAGCGTGGGCCAGGGGAAGTAGCAAAAGACAGACAAAGACCAAGAAGTTCTTGCTGGTGCTTAGAAAGAGAGTAGGACGAAAGGTTGGTAACAGTCAGAGAGAGAGTATTTGGCCCAAGGACTGTTGGAGATCAGGCGTTGAAGTTTGTTGTGTAGTGTGGAGGAGTGGTGGGAAGAGGAGACGTGAGCAGTGTCAAATGCAATTGGAAAAATGATATTGCATAGATCACTGGGAAGAGAGAGGACAGAAAGCGTTGCTGTTGACGAACAGCAAGAAAAGCCTCGTCAACTTGCAAGGAGGTGGCATGAATAAGTTCTTGAAGAAGAAGGCGGGCATGTTCAGGGAAAGGAGATCCCGAAGTGTTGAACTGGACACCTACTTCACTGTAATGTAACCTACTTCACCCCCAAAATGTCAACCCATGTCTTCTTGTTTAAACAATACTGATTGTTGACCAAATTGTATTTTTGTTTTTTTTCTGCCATGTTTTCCCCCTCTCCCTCCCCTTTTTTACATTTTTTTCTAATTTTTTCTCAACACAATTTATACTTTAATCTCAATTAGTATTAAGTTTTAGTCTTAGTGTTTTTCCTGCCCGAAACGCTTTTCGTTATAGTATCTATTGGAATTGTATGTGCTAGCTCTGTCTATAAATCCATCAACTTTTGTATCTTACCTTGTATGTATGGACTTTATCTGAATAAATATTTGTATTTGTTGTATAACTCCCAAACCTCTTTCGCAATCTCAACACCATCTCACTCTTATCTTATAACTCTTTCATCATTTCCTAGCCTCAAAACCTTACATTTGTCAACATTTAAACTGCATCTGCTAAGCTTTTGACCATTTCTAAACCCTAAGATCGTCTTGAAGTGATTGTAAGGCTTTTTCCATGTTTATTGCCCTCCAGGTTTTAGTATCATCAGCAAATTTGAAAATGTTGCTGCTCAAACCTGAATCTAAATCATTTATATATATTATGAATAACAGAGGTACCAGGACAGAGCGTTAAGGCACTCCACTTACATTTCCCCACACTGACTTAATCCCATTTGTACTAACTTTCTGTTTCCTTTGGTACAGCCATCCAACTTAACACAGCACCCCCCAATACCATGACCCTCTATCTTTTTAACCAGTCTTCCATGTGGCACTCGATCAAAAACTTTGCTAAAGTCAAGGTACTATGCTGATATAAAATGATAGCAAATTTGAATTATTTACTAATTTATGTTTTTCAAGATGATAATGAATGGTATTTGCGAAAATCGATTCAAGTAACTATTCCAAAATTGACGTTAGGCTAATTGGCAGATTGTTTGATGCAAGTTATCTATCTCCTTTCTTAAAAATTGGTACACATTAGCAGCCATCCACGACTCTGGCACTCTGCCTGACTCTAATGATTTATTATATGTGGTAGACAAGGGATCGCAAAGCTCCTCTTAGCATTCTTTGGGCACCCTGGTAAACACTTCGGCGGGCCCTGGGGATTTGTTTGATTTGAGTTTCACTATTGTTTAATAACATCATCCCTCCTAAGTGTTAAACTAGTCAACCATTCCGCGTTCTCTCTCACTTAGACTTATTCGGCCGAAGGCATAGAGTTACGTTCCTCTTTAGTAAATACAGATAAAATATTTACTAAAAGTACTATTTATCTTTTCGTCATTATCTGTCCTATCTGGGCTATGGTGAGCCCGTACGTGGAGGGTCTTTGGAACTATTATCTGTATCAATAGCTGATACAAGAGGTCTGGGGTCATCATGGTGGTTTTCCGTCCTAGAGGGCAAGCTGTCCTAGTTTTGGAACTGGTGGGATTAGTGTTGACCTCTAGGTCTTCCGACAGCCGTGCTGTCGTTGGAGTTTGGTGTGGTGGCCTCCATGAGGAGGTCTTGTACCGAGTAGGTGTCGTATTTGTTGTGCGGCGGTGGAGCTACTAAGAAATCCTACTTTCTTAGTAGGTTTCCTAGTCTGAGGAGTCCGTAATCTCCGTAGTTGGTATTGAACTGTCGAAAATTGAGAGATTACTCAAGTAAATCAGCTGCTCACTTACTGATACCAACCAGCTGGGATACCTTAGGAAATATAACTGGTTTCAAGATTCTATTTTTTTACATATAAGATAAGTTATCACAAAACCCTTTTTAATCCTGAAAATAACAAGTTATCAAAAAATGTTTAATTGAAACATTAAGAGAAACAAATAATTTGGAGATGGAATAAAACAATATATTTTGGGATGAAATTAGATTTTTATTGCTTTCACCAGGACTATACATGGCATGATTTAACAAATCATCTAGTGCATAAAAATTCGTTAGTTCTCTTGTGCTATATATAAAAGGACTCATATTTCTAATACGATATATGCATGCACCTTCATGTGTTAATTCGTATTTCCAAGATAGCAAAAACTTTTTCCACACTGGGGACACTTGTAAAAGGTCTCACCAGTATAAACACGTTTATGTTTCATTGTACCACTGTGATCAATGATCTTTTTAGCGCAATGGTCATTCCTTAACGATTTCTCACCGGAATGCAGCAGTGTCTGTCCATATTTCCCAATTTATAAAAACGTTTTCCACACTCGGGACATTCGTTAGGTTTTTCACCTGTATGTACCATTCTGTGAATCTTCAGAGATACTTTTTCTCTTAATCTTCTGGAGTCTTCATGGTGGTTCAGAAACCACATTCTGGACACTCATGAGATTTCTCACCCGTACAAAGCGTCATGTGTTTTTCTCTTTTTACTAAATCTTTTCCGACACTCTGGACACACATGGTTTCTAACGAGTATACACTATCATGTGTTTATTCATTTTCCTATCTTTTTGATCTTTGATCTTTTTCTTTTTCCATACTTTGGGCATTCGTCAGGTTTCTCACCTGTACACACCATCATGTGTTTATCCATTTTCCTGTGATTACTGAATCTTTTTCGACACTCTGGGCACTCGAAAGGCATTTTAGAAGTATATACTACCATCGTGTAGTTATTCATATTTCTATGTTTACTGAAGCTTTTCCCAATCAAAGGAACACTGTAAATAAAGAGATGGCAGTTTCAGCTCCCTGGTAATTATGATGTCAGCTCTCTGGTGCTTATGTTGTTGGCTCTCTGGTATTTATGTTGTTGGCTCTCTGGTATTTATGTTCTTGGCTTTCTATTATATAAAACAGGTGAGGGGGATGTAGGTCACATGTAAGATGTTTGGTCACTGTAAGTAGGGGAGACCGGGATGAGATGCTGGAGCTGTTGTTGTTGTTTAGATTTAGCTATTGAAAACTAAATGCCCGTATAGCACGGGATATAGTGAGTTCGCCAATGAGTTCGTGTTTTTCTCGAAAACCTTGTTACTGTGATATTTCAGTCAAAGCATTAAATGGAAGTTTCCTTCTTTACCCCCATTTCTTTTTCACTTCTTTTTTTTTTGCACACTGCTTCTAGTCTTGTTTTAATAATAATTTTTTGGTGGTGGATGTAGATTCAGTGTTCACTAGTGTGTCCCATTCTTCAACTACTTTTCTGACCATTATAGTCAGAAAAGGATTGCTGTGGATTTTGCATCTAATCTAACTGATAATGTTAATTGAATGTTGAGTTTGATGCGCAGGGCTTCAGTTGTTTCACATTCCAACAAGTAGTATAATAATGACGCCTCTGCATATGTTTCACAGATATGACATTCTTTAACTATTAGACAAAGGAGCATAAGAATAAAGCTAACTGCAGAGGGCCTTTTGGCCCATACGATGCTTCTCCTATTTATAACCACCCAATCCCACTCATATAAGTGTCCAACACACGATTGAGACAATCAAGGGACCCCCACCTACACTACGTTACATGGTAATTGCTTCCACAAATCAACAACCATGTTACCGAACTAGTATTAACACAGTTTTTTTATAAACCAAAACTTATTCATTTATACCTATTGTTCCGGGTCCTGACTTGTGTGATTCTTTTTATACCATATTAATATCTCCTTTGTTATGGCCCTTCATTAACTTGTTTTACTGTACACTTCAATCAGTTATGATTAGTAAGAATTTAAAACCAAAGGATCAATGCATGAATGTTCGTAATAAGCAAATAGGACACTGGGATTTATTAATCGAAGTATTAGTAACAAGACACCTGGTGTTGTTCATCAGCAATATCAGCTATATATATAGGTAAATATAGATATATAGCTACATATAGATATATAGCTATAGCTATAACCAATGGGGCTATGGTTAGGCCCCATTCAGATTATGCAGTTCAGTTTTGGTCGCAGTACTATGGAATGGATATAAATTTACTTGAACGTGTCCAGCGTAGGATGAAAAAGTTAATTTCCCAAATTAGAAATCTTTCCTATGAAGAAAGATTAACACAGCTTAAATTGCATTCACTGGAAAGGCAAAGAGTTAGGGGGTGACATGATAGAGGTTTACAAGTGGATGGATGGACATAACAAAGGGGATATTAATGGAGTATTAAAAGTATCAACACAAGATAGAACGCGAAACAATAGGTATAAATTGGAAAAGTTTAGATTTAGGAAAGACTTGGGTAAATACAGGGTTGTTGATTTGTGGAACCAGTTACCGCGTAAAGGTGTGGAGGTGGGGGTCCCTCGATTGTTTCAAGCGTGGGTTGGACATGTATATGAGACGGATTAAGAACATAAGAACAAAGGCAACTGCAGAAGGCGTATTGGCCCATACGAGGCAGCTCCAATTTATAACCACCCAATCCCACTCATATACTTGTCCAACCCGCGCTTGAAACAATCGAGGGACCCCACCTCCACCACGTTACGTGGTAATTGGTTTCAACAAATCAACAACCCTGTTACCGAACCAGTATTTACCCAAGTCTTTCCTAAATCTAAACTAAGAACTAAACTGGGATTGGGTGGTTATAAATAGGAGCAGCCTCGTATTGACCAATAGGCCCTCTGAATTTACCTTTCTTTTTATGTTTTTCTCAAACACAGTTAATTCTTTGACTTTCTGGAGAATGTAATTTAAGCTTGGTCAATCTTTCTTCATAAGACAGGTTTCTAATTTGAGGGATTAATTTGTCAACCCTCGCTGGACGCATTCTATTGAATTTAGATCCATTTTATAGTACGGAGTATAGCCAAAACTGAACTGCATAACCTAAATAAAAACATAGGAAGAAAGGTAACTGCAGAAGGCCTATTGGCCCATACGAGTCAGCTGCTGTTTATAACAACGCAATCCCACTCATATACATGTCCAACCCACGTTTCAAACAATCGCGGGACCTCCACCAACTTACGCGGTAACTAGTTGCACAAATCAACAACCCTATTACCCATCAGTATTTACTCAAGTCTTTCCAAGATCTAAACATACTCAGTTTATACCTCACTGTGAATGTATATACCTCAAAACATTGGTTCCTGTTTTTTCTTGTGCTGATACTTTATAATACCCTATTAATATCTCCATTGTTATATCAATTCATCCACTTGTAAACCTCCATCATATCAACCCTAACTCTTCGTCTTTACAGTGAATGCCATTTAAGTCAACAAATCCACAAGGACCCTGATGAGGGTTCGAACCTACGTTCGAGATGATCCCAGACGCTGCTTTAATTGTGATTTATGTGTGTAATGCAATTTAAGCTTCATATGACAGGTAACTAATTTGGGGAATTAACTTTGTCATCCTACGCTAAACACCTTTAAGTGAATTTATATCCATTCTATAGTACGGCAAGCAAAATTGAACTGCATTATCAAAAGGGGCCTAACCAGATAAAGATATAACTGAAGAACAACACCAGGTGTCTTGTTACTAACGTCCTGTGTCCTTTTTGCCGTATTACGAACATTCATGCATTGATCTTATGTTTTTAAATTCTTACTAATCATAATCATAAGCTATTAGGACAATATCTAACTCTGGCCCCAGACATCACTCGGTACCATTACTCAAATTAATATGTTTGATATTAAGTCCCTGCACATCCTCTAATGTGTATTTTATATATATAAAACGCTGAACTGTAATGTCAATCCTGACCTTAAAAGCTTCCTAGAAGGTTGTAACAGATCCCATGAGCACCACACCAGAAACAAATACCTATTTGATATTGCAAGAGTACGACTTAGTCAAGCTAGAAATGCTTTACAAATCAAGGGACCTCGAATGGGGAATGATCTTCCCAATTATGTTAAAGACTGTACCTCTCCCATCCAGTTCAAGATAAAAACTAAGTACAAACTAATTAACTCAATGTAACCTACTTCACCCCCAAAATGTCAACCCATGTCTTCTTGTTTAAACAATACTGATTGTTGATCAAATTGTATTTTTGTTGTTTTTTCTGCCATGTTTTCCCCCTCCCCCTCCCCTTTTTTACATTTCTTTCTAATTTTTTCTCAACACAATTTATACTTTAATCTCAATTAGTATTAAGTTTTAGTCTTAGTGTTTTTCCTGTCCGAAACGCTTTTCTTTATAGTATCTATTGGAATTGTATGTGCTAGTTCTGTCTATAAATCCATCAACTTTTGTATCTTACCTTGTATGTATGGACTTTATCTGAATAAATATTTGTATTTGTTGTATAACTCCCAAACCTCTTTCGCAATTTCAACACCATGTCACTCTTATCTTATAACTCTTTCATCATTTCCTAGCCTCAAAACCTTACATTTGTCAACATTTAAACTGCATCTGCTAAGCTTTTGACCATTTCTAAACCCTAAGATCGTCTTGAAGTGATTGTAAGGCTTTTTCCGTGTTTATTGCCCTCCAGGTTTTAGTATCATCAGCAAATTTGAAAATGTTGCTGCTGAAACCTGAATCTAAATCATTTATATATATTATGAATAACAGAGGTACCAGGACAGAGCGTTAAGGCACTCCACTTACATTTTCCCACACTGACTTAATCCCATTTGTACTAACTTTCTGTTTCCTTTGGTACAGCCATCCAACTTAACACAGCACCCCCAAATACCATGACCCTCTATCTTTTTAACCAGTCTTCCATGTGGCACTCTATCAAAAACTTTGCTAAAGTCAAGGTACACAGCTATGCTGATATAAAATGATAGCAAATTTGAATTATTTACTAATTTATGTTTTTCAAGATAATAATGAATGGTATTTGCGAAAATCGATTCAAGTAACTCCCAAAATTGACGTTAGGCTAATTGGCAGATTGTTTGATGCAAGTTATCTATCTCCTTTCTTAAAAATTGGTACACATTAGCAGCCATCCACGACTCTGGCACTCTGCCTGACTCTAATGATTTATTATATGTGGTAGACAAGGGATCGCAAAGCTCCTCTTAGCATTCTTTGGGCACCCTGGTAAACACTTCGGCGGGCCCTGGGAATTTGTTTGATTTGAGTTTCACTATTGTTTAATAACATCATCCCTCCTAAGTGTTAAACTAGTCAACCATTCCGCGTTCTCTCTCACTTAGACTTATTCGGCCGAAGGCATAGAGTTACGTTCCTCTTTAGTAAATACAGAAAAATTATTTATAAAATGTACTATTTATCTTTTCGTCATTATCTGTCCTATCTGGGCTATGGTGAGCCCGTATGTGGAGGGTCTTTGGAACTATTATCTGTATCAATAGCTGATACAAGAGGTCTGGGGTCTTCATGGTGGTTTTCAGTCCTAGAGGGCAAGCTGTCCTAGTTTTGGAACTGGTGGGATTAGTGTTGACCTCTAGGTCTTCCGACAGCCGTGCTGTCGTTGGAGTTTGGTGTGGTGGCCTCCATGAGGAGGTCTTGTACCGAGTAGGTGTCGTATTTGTTGTGCGGCGGTGGAGCTACTAAGAAATCCTACTTTCTTAGTAGGTTTCCTAGTCTGAGGAGTCCGTAATCTCCATAGTTGGTGTTGAACTGTCGAAAATTGAGAGATTACTCAAGTAAATCAGCTGTTCACTTACTGATACCAACCAGCTGGGATACCTTATGAAATATAACTGGTTTCAAGATTCTATTTTTTTACATATAAGATAAGTAATCACAAAACCCTTTTTAATCCTGAAAATAACAAGTTATCAAAAAATGTTTAATTGAAACATTAAGAGAAACAAATAATTTGGAGATGGAATAAAACAATATATTTTGGGATGAAATTAGATTTTTATTGCTTTCACCAGGACTATACATGGCATGATTTAACAAATCATCTAGTGCATAAAAATTCGTTAGTTCTCTTGTGCTATATATAAAAGGACTCATATTTCTAATACGATATATGCATGTATCTTCATGTGTTAATTCGTATTTCCAAGATAGCAAAAACTTTTTCCACACTGGGGACACTTGTAAAAGGTCTCACCAGTATAAACACGTTTATGTTTCATTGTACCACTGTGATCATTGATCTTTTTAGCGCAATGGTCATTCCTTAACGATTTCTCACCGGAATGCAGCAGTGTCTGTCCATATTTCCCAATTTATAAAAACGTTTTCCACACTCGGGACATTCGTTAGGTTTTTCACCTGTATGTACCATTCTGTGAATCTTCAGAGATACTTTTTCTCTGAATCTTCTGGAGTCTTCATGGTGGTTCAGAAACCACATTCTGGACACTCATGAGATTTCTCACCCGTACAAAGCTTCATGTGTTTTTCTCTTTTTACTAAATCTTTTCCGACACTCTGGACACACATGGTTTCTAACGAGTATACACTATCATGTGTTTATTCATTTTCCTATGATCTTTTTCTTTTTCCATACTTTGGGCATTCGTCAGGTTTCTCACCTGTACACACCATCATGTGTTTATCCATTTTCCTGTGATTACTGAATCTTTTTCGACACTCTGGGCACTCGAAAGGCTTTTTAGAAGTATATACTACCATCGTGTAGTTATTCATATTTCTATGTTTACTGAAGCTTTTCCCAATCAAAGGAACACTGTAAATAAAGAGATGGCAGTTTCAGCTCCCTGGTAATTATGATGTCAGCTCTCTGGTGCTTATGTTGTTGGCTCTCTGGTATTTATGTTGTTGGCTCTCTGGTATTTATGTTCTTGGCTTTCTATTATATAAAACAGGTGAGGGGGATGTAAGTCACATGTAAGATGTTTGGTCACTGTAAGTAGGGGAGACCGGGATGAGATGCTGGAGCTGTTGTTGTTGTTTAGATTTAGCTATTGAAAACTAAATGCCCGTATAGCACGGGATATAGTGAGTTCGCCAATGAGTTCGTGTTTTTCTCGAAAACCTTGTTACTGTGATATTTCAGTCAAAGCATTAAATGGAAGTTTCCTTCTTTACCCCCATTTCTTTTTCACTTCTTTTTTTAGCACACTGCTTCTAGGCTTGTTTTAATAATAATTTTTTGGTGGTGGATGTAGATTCAGTGTTCACTAGTGTGTCCCATTCTTCAACTACTTTTCTGACCATTATAGTCAGAAAAGGATTGCTGTGGATTTTGCATCTAATCTAACTGATAATGTTAATTGAATGTTGAGTTTGATGCGCAGGGCTTCAGTTGTTTCACATTCCAACAAGTAGTATAATAATGACGCCTCTGCATATGTTCCACAGATATGACATTCTTTAACTATTAGACAAAGGAGCATAAGAATAAAGCTAACTGCAGAGGGCCTCTTGGCCCATACGATGCTTCTCCTATTTATAACCACCCAATCCCACTCATATAAGTGTCCAACACACGATTGAGACAATCAAGGGAACCCCACCTACACTACGTTACATGGTAATTGCTTCCACAAATCAACAACCATGTTACCGAACTAGTATTAACACAGTTTTTTTATAAACCAAAACTTATTCATTTATACCTATTGTTCCGGGTCCTGACTTGTGTGATTCTTTTTATACCATATTAATATCTCTTTTGTTATGGCCCTTCATTAACTTGTTTTACTGTACACTTCAATCAGTTATGATTAGTAAGAATTTAAAACCAAAGGATCAATGCATGAATGTTCGTAATAAGCAAATAGGACACTGGGATTTATTAATCGAAGTATTAGTAACAAGACACCTGGTGTTGTTCATCAGCAATATCAGCTATATATATAGGTAAATATAGATATATAGCTACATATAGATATATAGCTATAGCTATAACCAATGGGGCTATGGTTAGGCCCCATTTAGATTATGCAGTTCAGTTTTGGTCGCAGTACTATGGAATGGATATAAATTTACTTGAACGTGTCCAGCGTAGGATGAAAAAGTTAATTTCCCAAATTAGAAATCTTTCCTATGAAGAAAGATTAACACAGCTTAAATTGCATTCACTGGAAAGGCAAAGAGTTAGGGGGTGACATGATAGAGGTTTACAAGTGGATGGATGGACATAACAAAGGGGATATTAATGGAGTATTAAAAGTATCAACACAAGATAGAACGCGAAACAATAGGTATAAATTGGAAAAGTTTAGATTTAGGAAAGACTTGGGTAAATACAGGGTTGTTGATTTGTGGAACCAGTTACCGCGTAAAGGTGTGGAGGTGGGGGTCCCTCGATTGTTTCAAGCGTGGGTTGGACATGTATATGAGACGGATTAAGAACATAAGAACAAAGGCAACTGCAGAAGGCGTATTGGCCCATACGAGGCAGCTCCAATTTATAACCACCCAATCCCACTCATATACTTGTCCAACCCGCGCTTGAAACAATCGAGGGACCCCACCTCCAACACGTTACGTGGTAATTGGTTTCAACAAATCAACAACCCTGTTACCGAACCAGTATTTACCCAAGTCTTTCCTAAATCTAAACTTAGAACTAAACTGGGATTGGGTGGTTATAAATAGGAGCAGCCTCGTATTGACCAATAGGCCCTCTGAATTTACCTTTCTTTTTATGTTTTTCTCAAACACAGTTAATTCTTTGACTTTCTGGAGAATGTAATTTAAGCTTGGTCAATCTTTCTTCATAAGACAGGTTTCTAATTTGAGGGATTAATTTGTCAACCCTCGCTGGACGCATTCTATTGAATTTAGATCCATTTTATAGTACGGAGTATAGCCAAAACTGAACTGCATAACCTAAATAAAAACATAGGAAGAAAGGTAACTGCAGAAGGCCTATTGGCCCATACGAGTCAGCTGCTGTTTATAACAACGCAATCCCACTCATATACATGTCCAACCCACGTTTCAAACAATCGCGGGACCTCCACCAACTTACGCGGTAACTAGTTGCACAAATCAACAACCCTATTACCCATCAGTATTTACTCAAGTCTTTCCAAGATCTAAACATACTCAGTTTATACCTCACTGTGTATGTATATACCTCAAAACATTGGTTCCTGATTTTCTTGTGCTGATACTTTATAATACCCTATTAATATCTCCATTGTTATATCAATTCATCCACTTGTAAACCTCCATCATATCAACCCTAACTCTTCGTCTTTACAGTGAATGCAATATAAGTCAACAAATCCACAAGGACCCTGATGAGGGTTCGAACTTACGTTCGAGATGATCCCAGACGCTGCTTTAATTGTGATTTATGTGTAATGCAATTTAAGCTTCATATGACAGGTAACTAATTTGGGGAATTAACTTTGTCATCCTACGCTAAACACCTTTAAGTGAATTTATATCCATTCTATAGTACGGCAAGCAAAATTGAACTGCATCATCAAAAGGGGCCTAACCAGATAAAGATATAACTGAAGAACAACACCAGGTGTCTTGTTACTAACGTCCTGTGTCCTTTTTGCCGTATTACGAACATTCACGCATTGATCTTATGTTTTTAAATTCTTACTAATCATAATCATAAGCTATTAGGACAATATCTAACTCTGGCCCCAGACATCACTCGGTACCATTACTCAAATTAATATGTTAGATATTAAGTCCCTGCACATCCTCTAATGTGTATTTTATATATATAAAACGCTGAACTGTAATGTCAATCCTGACCTTAAAAGCTTCCTAGAAGGTTGTAACAGATCCCATGAGCACCACACCAGAAACAAATACCTATTTGATATTGCAAGAGTACGACTTAGTCAAACTAGAAATGCTTTACAAATCAAGGGACCTCGAATGGGGAATGATCTTCCCAATTATGTTAAAGACTGTACCTCTCCCATCCAGTTCAAGATAAAAACTAAGTACAAACTAATTAACTCAATGTAACCTACTTCACCCCCAAAATGTCAACCCATGTCTTCTTGTTTAAACAATACTGATTGTTGACCAAATTGTATTTTTGTTTTTTTTCTGCCATGTTTTCCCCCTCCCCCTCCCCTTTTTTACATTTCTTTCTAATTTTTTCTCAACACAATTTATACTTTAATCTCAATTAGTATTAAGTTTTAGTCTTAGTGTTTTTCCTGCCCGAAACGCTTTTCGTTATAGTATCTATTGGAATTGTATGTGCTAGCTCTGTCTATAAATCCATCAACTTTTGTATCTTACCTTGTAATTATGGACTTTATCTGAATAAATATTTGTATTTGTTGTATAACTCCCAAACCTCTTTCGCAATCTCAACACCATCTCACTCTTATCTTATAACTCTTTCATCATTTCCTAGCCTCAAAACCTTACATTTGTCAACATTTAAACTGCATCTGCTAAGCTTTTGACCATTTCTAAACCCTAAGATCGTCTTGAAGTGATTGTAAGCCTTTTTCCGTGTTTATTGCCCTCCAGGTTTTAGTATCATCAGCAAATTTGAAAATGTTGCTGCTCAAACCTGAATCTAAATCATTTATATATATTATGAATAACAGAGGTACCAGGACAGAGCGTTAAGGCACTCCACTTACATTTCCCCACACTGACTTAATCCCATTTGTACTAACTTTCTGTTTCCTTTGGTACAGCCATCCAACTTAACACAGCACCCCCCAATACCATGACCCTCTATCTTTTTAACCAGTCTTCCATGTGGCACTCTATCAAAAACTTTGCTAAAGTCAAGGTACACAGCTATGCTGATATAAAATGATAGCAAATTTGAATTATTTACTAATTTATGTTTTTCAAGATAATAATGAATGGTATTTGCGAAAATCGATTCAAGTAACTATTCCAAAATTGACGTTAGGCTAATTGGCAGATTGTTTGATGCAAGTTATCTATCTCCTTTCTTAAAAATTGGTACACATTAGCAGCCATCCACGACTCTGGCACTCTGCCTGACTCTAATGATTTATTATATGTGGTAGACAAGGGATCGCAAAGCTCCTCTTAGCATTCTTTGGGCACCCTGGTAAACACTTCGGCGGGCCTTGGGGATTTGTTTGATTTGAGTTTCACTATTGTTTAATAACATCATCCCTCCTAAGTGTTAAACTAGTCAACCATTCCGCGTTCTCTCTCACTTAGACTTATTCGGCTGAAGGCATAGAGTTACGTTCCTCTTTAGTAAATACAGATAAAATATTTATAAAATGTACTCTTTATCTTTTCGTCATTATCTGTCCTATCTGGGCTATGGTGAGCCCGTATGTGGAGGGTCTTTGGAACTATTATCTGTATCAATAGCTGATACAAGAGGTCTGGGGTCTTCATGGTGGTTTTCAGTCCTAGAGGGCAAGCTGTCCTAGTTTTGGAACTGGTGGGATTAGTGTTGACCTCTAGGTCTTCCGACAGCCGTGCTGTCGTTGGAGTTTGGTGTGGTGGCCTCCATGAGGAGGTCTTGTACCGAGTAGGTGTCGTATTTGTTGTGCGGCGGTGGAGCTACTAAGAAATCCTACTTTCTTAGTAGGTTTCCTAGTCTGAGGAGTCCGTAATCTCCATAGTTGGTGTTGAACTGTCGAAAATTGAGAGATTACTCAAGTAAATCAGCTGCTCACTTACTGATACCAACCAGCTGGGATACCTTAGGAAATATAACTGGTTTCAAGATTCTATTTTTTTACATATAAGATAAGTTATCACAAAACCCTTTTTAATCCTGAAAGTAACAAGTTATCAAATAATTTGGAGATGGAATAAAACAATATATTTTGGGATGAAATTAGATTTTTATTGCTTTCACCAGGACTATACATGGCATGATTTAACAAATCATCTAGTGCATAAAAATTCGTTAGTTCTCTTGTGCTATATATAAAAGGACTCATATTTCTAATACGATATATGCATGCACCTTCATGTGTTAATTCGTATTTCCAAGATAGCAAAAACTTTTTCCACACTGGGGACACTTGTAAAAGGTCTCACCAGTATAAACACGTTTATGTTTCATTGTACCACTGTGATCAATGATCTTTTTAGCGCAATGGTCATTCCTTAACGATTTCTCACCGGAATGCAGCAGTGTCTGTCCATATTTCCCAATTTATAAAAACGTTTTCCACACTCGGGACATTCGTTAGGTTTTTCACCTGTATGTACTATTCTGTGAATCTTCAGAGATACTTTTTCTCTGAATCTTCTGGAGTCTTCATGGTGGTTCAGAAACCACATTCTGGACACTCATGAGATTTCTCACCCGTACATAGCGTCATGTGTTTTTCTCTTTTTACTAAATCTTTTCCGACACTCTGGACACACATGGTTTCTAACGAGTATACACTATCATGTGTTTATTCATTTTCCTATGATCTTTTTCTTTTTCCATACTTTGGGCATTCGTCAGGTTTCTCACCTGTACACACCATCATGTGTTTATCCATTTTCCTGTGATTACTGAATCTTTTTCGACACTCTGGGCACTCGAAAGGCTTTTTAGAAGTATATACTACCATCGTGTAGTTATTCATATTTCTATGTTTACTGAAGCTTTTCCCAATCAAAGGAACACTGTAAATAAAGAGATGGCAGTTTCAGCTCCCTGGTAATTATGATGTTAGCTCTCTGGTGTTTATGTTGTTAGCTCTCTGGTATTTATGTTGTTGGCTCTCTGGTATTTATGTTGTTGGCTCTCTGGTATTTATGTTCTTGGCTTTCTATTATATAAAACAGGTGAGGGAGATGTAGGTCACATGTAAGATGTTTGGTCACTGTAAGGTGGGGAGACCGGGATGAGATGCTGGAGCTGTTGTTGTTGTTTAGATTTAGCTATTGAAAACTAAATGCCCGTATAGCACGGGGTATAGTGAGTTCGCCAATGAGTTCGTGTTTTTCTCGAAAACCTTGTTACTGTGATATTTTAGTCAAAGCATTAAATGGAAGTTTCCTTCTTTACCCCCATTTCTTTTTCACTTCTTTTTTTAGCACACTGCTTCTAGTCTTGTTTTAATAATAGTTTTTTGGTGGTGGATGTAGATTCAGTGTTCACTAGTGTGTCCCATTCTTCAACTACTTTTCTGACCATTATAGTCAGAAAAGGATTGCTGTGGATTTTGCATCTAATCTAACTGATAATGTTAATTGAATGTTGAGTTTGATGCGCAGGGCTTCAGTTGTTTCACATTCCAACAAGTAGTATAATAATGACGCCTATGCATATGTTCCACAGATATGACATTCTTTAACTATTAGACAAAGGAGCATAAGAATAAAGCTAACTGCAGAGGGCCTTTTGGCCCATACGATGCTTCTCCTAATTATAACCACCCAATCCCACTCATATAAGTGTCCAACACACGATTGAGACAATCAAGGGACCCCCACCTACACTACGTTACATGGTAATTGCTTCCACAAATCAACAACCATGTTACCGAACTAGTATTAACACAGTTTTTTTATAAACCAAAACTTATTCATTTATACCTATTGTTCCGGGTCCTGACTTGTGTGATTCTTTTTATACCATATTAATATCTCCTTTGTTATGGCCCTTCATTAACTTGTTTTACTGTACACTTCAATCAGTTATGATTAGTAAGAATTTAAAACCAAAGGATCAATGCATGAATGTTCGTAATTAGCAAATAGGACACTGGGATTTATTAATCGAAGTATTAGTAACAAGACACCTGGTGTTGTTCATCAGCAATATCTTAGCTATATATATAGGTAAATATAGATATATAGCTACATATAGATATATAGCTATAGCTATAACCAATGGGGCTATGGTTAGGCCCCATTTAGATTATGCAGTTCAGTTTTGGTCGCAGTACTATGGAATGGATATAAATTTACTTGAACGTGTCCAGCGTAGGATGAAAAAGTTAATTTCCCAAATTAGAAATCTTTCCTATGAAGAAAGATTAACACAGCTTAAATTGCATTCACTGGAAAGGCAAAGAGTTAGGGGGTGACATGATAGAGGTTTACAAGTGGATGAATGGACATAACAAAGGGGATATTAATGGAGTATTAAAAGTATCAACACAAGATAGAACACGAAACAATAGGAATATATTGGAAAAGTTTAGATTTAGGAAAGACTTGGGTAAATACAGGGTTGTTGATTTGTGGAACCAGTTACCGCGTAAAGGTGTGGAGGTGGGGGTCCCTCGATTGTTTCAAGCGTGGGTTGGACATGTATATGAGACGGATTAAGAACAAAGGCAACTGCAGAAGGCGTATTGGCCCATACGAGGCAGCTCCAATTTATAACCACCCAATCCATAAGAACATAAGAACAAAGGTAACTGCAGAAGGCCTATTGGCCCATACGAGGCAGCTCCTATTCTATAACCACCCAATCCCACTCATATACTTGTCCAACCCGCGCTTGAAACAATCGAGGGACCCCACCTCCACCACGTTACGCGGCAATTGGTTCCACAAATCTACAACCCTGTTACTGAACCAGTATTTACCCAAGTCTTTTCTAAATCTAAACTTATCCAATTTATACCCATTGTTTCGTGTTCTGTCCTGTGTTGATACTTTTAATACCCTATTAATATCCCCCTTGTTATGTCCATTCACCCACTTGTAAACCTCTATCATGTCGCCCCTAACTCTTCGCCTTTCCAGTGAATGCAACTTAAGCTTTGTTAATCTTTCTTCATATGAAAGATTTCTAATTTGGGGAATTAACTTAGTCATCCTACGCTGGACACGTTCAAGTGAATATATATCCATTCTATAATATGGCGACCAAAACTGAACTGCATAATCTAAATGGGGCCTAACTAGAGCAAGATATAGCTTGAGAACCACACCAGGTGTCTTGTTACTAACGCTGCGATTAATAAATCCAAGTGTCCGATTTGCCTTATTACGAACATTTATGCATTGATCCTTTTGTTTTAAATTCTTACTAATCATAACTCCCAGATCCCTTTCGCAATCCGACTTCGCAATCACAACACCATCTAGCTCGTATCTTGTAACTCTATCATCATTACCTAACCTCAGAACTTTACATTTATCAGCATTAAACTGCATCTGCCAATCCTTTGACCATTTCAAAACCCTATCTAGATCAACTTGAAGTGATAGTGAGTCCTCCTCCGAATTAATTTCCCTACCGATTTTCGTATCATCGGCAAATTTGCAAATGTTGCTACTCAAACCTGAATCTAAATCATTTATATATATTATGAACAACAGAGGTCCCAGGACAGAGCCTTGAGGCACTCCACTTACAACATTTTCCCACTCTGACTTGATTCCATTTATACTAACTCTGTTTCCTTTGGTATAGCCATGCCCTAATCCAGCTTAATATAGCACCCCCAATACCATGAGAGACTATCTTTTTAATCAGTCTTTCATGTGGCACTGTATCAAAAGCTTTGCTAAAGTCAAGGTACACAACATCACAATCCTTACCACTATCAACTGCCTCAACAATGCTAGAATAAAAAGATAACAAATTTGTTAAACATGAACGGCCATTTATAAAACCATGTTGCGACTCAATTATTAATTTATGTTTTTCAAGATGAAGACGAATTTTATTTGCTATTATGGATTCGAGTAACTTTCCCACAATAGACGTTAGGCTAATTGGTCGATAGTTAGACGCAAGTGATCTATCTCCTTTCTTAAAAACTGGCATCACATTAGCAACTTTCCAAAACTCTGGCACTCTGCCTGACTCTATTGATTTATTAAATATGGTTGACAGTGGGTCACAAAGCTCCTCTTAAATCCCACTCATATACTTGTCCAACCCGCGCTTGAAACAATCGAGGGACCCCACCTCCACCACGTTGCGTGGTAATTGGTTTCAACAAATCAACAACCCTGTTACCGAACCAGTATTTACCCAAGTCTTTCCTAAATCTAAATTTAGAACTAAACTGGGATTGGGTGGTTATAAATAGGAGCAGCCTCGTATTGACCAATAGGCCCTCTGAATTTACCTTTCTTTTTATGTTTTTCTCAAACACAGTTAATTCTTTGACTTTCTGGAGAATGTAATTTAAGCTTGGTCAATCTTTCTTCATAAGACAGGTTTCTAATTTGAGGGATTAATTTGTCAACCCTCGCTGGACGCATTCTATTGAATTTAGATCCATTTTATAGTACGGAGTATAGCCAAAACTGAACTGCATAACCTAAATAAAAACATAGGAAGAAAGGTAACTGCAGAAGGCCTATTGGCCCATACGAGTCAGCTGCTGTTTATAACAACGCAATCCCACTCATATACATGTCCAACCCACGTTTCAAACAATCGCGGGACCTCCACCAACTTACGCGGTAACTGGTTGCACAAATCAACAACCCTATTACCCATCAGTATTTACTCAAGTCTTTCCAAGATCTAAACATACTCAGTTTATACCTCACTGTGTATGTATATACCTCAAAACATTGATTCCTGTTTTTTCTTGTGCTGATACTTTATAATACCCTATTAATATCTCCATTGTTATATCAATTCATCCACTTGTAAACCTCCATCATATCAACCCTAACTCTTCGTCTTTACAGTGAATGCAATATAAGTCAACAAATCCACAAGGACCCTGATGAGGGTTCGAACCTACGTTCGAGATGATCCCAGACGCTGCTTTAATTGTGATTTATGTGTGTAATGCAATTTAAGCTTCATATGACAGGTAACTAATTTGGGGAATTAACTTTGTCATCCTACGCTAAACACCTTTAAGTGAATTTATATCCATTCTATAGTACGGCAAGCAAAATTGAACTGCATTATCAAAAGGGGCCTAACCAGATAAAGATATAACTGAAGAACAACACCAGGTGTCTTGTTACTAACGTCCTGTGTCCTTTTTGCCGTATTACGAACATTCATGTATTGATCTTATGTTTTTAAATTCTTACTAATCATAATCATAAGCTATTAGGACAATATCTAACTCTGGCCCCAGACATCACTCGGTGCCATTACTCAAATTAATATGTTAGATATTAAGTCCCTGCACATCCTCTAATGTGTATTTTATATATATAAAACGCTGAACTGTAATGTCAATCCTGACCTTAAAAGCTTCCTAGAAGGTTGTAACAGATCCCATGAGCACCACACCAGAAACAAATACCTATTTGATATTGCAAGAGTACGACTTAGTCAAACTAGAAATGCTTTACAAATCAAAGGACCTCGAATGGGGAATGATCTTCCCAATTATGTTAAAGACTGTACCTCTCCCATCCAGTTCAAGATAAAAACTAAGTACAAACTAATTAACTCAATGTAACCTACTTCACCCCCAAAATGTCAACCCATGTCTACTTGTTTAATCAATACTGATTGTTGACCAAACTGTATTTTTGTTTTTTTTCTGCCATGTTTTCCCCCTCCCCCTCCCCTTTTTTACATTTCTTTCTAATTTTTTCTCAACACAATTTATCCTTTAATCTCGATTAGTATTAAGTTTTAGTCTTAGTGTTTTTCCTGCCCGAAACGCTTTTCGTTATAGTATCTATTGGAATTGTATGTGCTAGCTCTGTCTATAAATCCATCAACTTTTGTATCTTACCTTGTATGTATGGACTTTATCTGAATAAATATTTGTATTTGTTGTATAACTCCCAAACCTCTTTCGCAATCTCAACACCATCTCACTCTTATCTTATAACTCTTTCATCATTTCCTAGCCTCAAAACCTTACATTTGTCAACATTTAAACTGCATCTGCTAAGCTTTTGACCATTTCTAAACCCTAAGATCGTCTTGAAGTGATTGTAAGGCTTTTTCCGTGTTTATTGCCCTCCAGGTTTTAGTATCATCAGCAAATTTGAAAATGTTGCTGCTCAAACCTGAATCTAAATCATTTATATATATTATGAATAACAGAGGTACCAGGACAGAGCGTTAAGGCACTCCACTTACATTTCCCCACACTGACTTAATCCCATTTGTACTAACTTTCTGTTTCCTTAGGTACAGCCATCCAACTTAACACAGCACCCCCCAATACCATGACCCTCTATCTTTTTAACCAGTCTTCCATGTGGCACTCTATCAAAAACTTTGCTAAAGTCAAGGTACACAGCTATGCTGATATAAAATGATAGCAAACTTGAATTATTTACTAATTTATGTTTTTCAAGATAATAATGAATGGTATTTGCGAAAATCGATTCAAGTAACTATTCCAAAATTGACGTTAGGCTAATTGGCAGATTGTTTGATGCAAGTTATCTATCTCCTTTCTTAAAAATTGGTACACATTAGCAGCCATCCACGACTCTGGCACTCTGCCTGACTCTAATGATTTATTATATGTGGTAGACAAGGGATCGCAAAGCTCCTCTTAGCATTCTTTGGGCACCCTGGTAAACACTTCGGCGGGCCCTGGGGATTTGTTTGATTTGAGTTTCACTATTGTTTAATAACATCATCCCTCCTAAGTGTTAAACTAGTCAACCATTCCATATTGCATATTATCATAGCAATATGGAAGTTGTAGTGAAGGACCTGGTGACTCTAGTGGGAGCCCTGAGGACAGAGTTGGACTCTCTGCGGGAGGAGGTGCGTCAGCTTAAAAAACAACGAGAAGTAACGAAGGAGGAGACCAGCAGTAAAGGGACCTCGTCTTGGAGAGTTGCGAAAGACAGGGGCCTTAAGAAGACTTTGATAAAGCCGCCTTCAAACGCCATAGCAACTTCAAATTCATTTGACGTTTTGGAGGACGAGTGCTGTGGAGAGACTGTGGATCGCGCAAAAGGGAAAGCAACGAAGAGAAAGGAAGCGCAGGCCCCTCAGAAAGTAAAGGAAGTACCTAAGCAAACATTAGTTGTGGGAGATTCCCAGATAAGGTATTTGGATAGAACGTTTTGTGCTAGAGATAGGGGGAACAGGTTAAGGGTTTGCTATCCCGGAGCTGGCATTGGTGATATTATAAACAACATGAATGATATTATGGCTGGTAATGGGAACAATCCCATTATTTGCATTAGCGTGGGAGGAAATGATGTTGGTCGAGTCAGGAGTGAGGAACTGATTCAGAGGTATAAAACAGCCATAGAGTTAGTTAGGAGCAAGGGAGGAATCCCGATCATATGTGGCATTCTTCCAAGGGAGTGGGAAATGAATGGATATCGAGGGCACTTGGTGTCAATTGCCGCCTGGAAAGATATTGCAAATCAAATGCAATATCTTTCATAGACAACTGGGAACACTTTTATGGAAAAAATGAAATGTATGCTCGTGATGGGGTGCATCTATCGAGAGCTGGGGTTGTTGCTGTTGCGAACTCGTTGGAAGAAGTGGTTAGAGGTGTTTGTTTGGGTTTAAACTGTTAGTAGATAGAGGTATGGGAATTGATTTGGAGGAAGGAGGTAATAAAAGTATGTGTTTGTGGGAGAAAGGAATTGGCAAAACGATCAGGGAAAGAGAAGGTCCGCAAAATAACAATTCACTTAGGGTATATTACACTAACAGTAGAAGTCTAAGAAATAAAATTAACGAATTAAATGCTCTTGTCTGCACAGAAAAAATAGATATTATTGCACTTACCGAAACGTGGATGAATGTAGAAAATAGAGAACTATTAGCTGAATATCAAATATATGGATTTAAACTATTTCACACAGATAGATATATTAGACGAGGAGGTGGAGTAGCCATATATGTTAGGGACAATTTGAAATGTAGTCTCAAAGAGGGAATCAAAACAGAGCCACACACAGAAACTATTTGGATTGAATTAAACGAAAAAGCTAATAATATTATAATAGGAGTAATATATAGGCCACCAAATTTAGACAGAATGGAAGCAAAGCATCTATAGGATGAAATATCTAGAGCATCTAGATCTAACAGTATTTATGTCATGGGTGACTTTAATTTTAGCGGAATAAACTGGTTGAACAAAACAGGGAATAGTGAAGCAGAAGATTTTCTAGAATTAATTGACGATTGCTTTCTTACGCAACACATTAAGGAACCAACACGGGAAAATAATATTTTAGATTTAGTGTTAACTAACAGGGAAGCGCAGGTTGGTGGCGTCGGGGTGGGGAGTGGGCTGGGGAGCAGTGATCACAAAGAAATCAGATTTAGCATAGAATGGAATAGACCAGTAGGAGAAAATTCTGTTAAAGTGCCAGATTTTCGAAAAGCTGATTTTAATAGCCTAAGAAATTTTTTGGGTCAAATTGATTGGAAAGGCTTGGGTATGGGGTGTGGGCCGGTCTTGGAGCGAGACATGAACCCAGCGATAGGTGACTTAAATGGGGATTTCGATGTGGATTCAATATATAACTTATTTAAGAATATTCTAAACAAAGCACAGGAACGTAGTATACCATACAAATTGAATAGATCGTATACTAATGACCCAAAGTGGATAACAAAGAATTTGAAGAACCTTATAGGTAAAAAGAGAGCTTGGTACAAAAGGATTAAAAATGGGGAGGTCACTTTAGAACAGGAATTCGTACAACTGGTTAGAAATGTTAAAAAAGAGATAAGGAAAGCAAAAAGGAACTATGAAGTTCGCATAGCAGGGCAAGCAAAGACAAATCCTAAAGGGTTTTTTCAGTTATATCGTACAAATATATAGTTATAAAATCTTATAACTAGGGAAAGGATAGGTCCATTAAAAACTGAGACAGGTCAAATAACAGATAGTGATGAAGAGATGAGTAGTATTTTTAATAAATATTTTGTATCTGTATTTACTAAAGAGGAACTTAACAATATGCCTTCAGCCGAACAAGTCTATGTGGGTGGGGACGAGGACAGGTTGACGAGTTTAGCAGTTACCAGGGAGGATGTTCTTAAACAAATAGTAAAACTCAAACCAAACAAATCCCCAGGGCCGGATGAAGTGTTTGCTAGGGTGCTTAAAGAATGCAAAGAGGAGCTTTGTGACCCACTGTCAACCATATTTAATAAATCAATAGAGTCAGGCAGAGTGCCAGAGTTTTGGAAAGTTGCTAATGTGATACCAGTTTTTAAGAAAGGAGATAGATCACTTGCGTCTAACTATCGACCAATTAGCCTAACGTCTATTGTGGGAAAGTTACTCGAATCTATAATAGCAAATAAAATTCGTCTTCATCTTGAAAAACATAAATTAATAATTGAGTCGCAACATGGTTTTATAAATGGCCGTTCATGTTTAACAAATTTGTTATCTTTTTATTCTAGCATTGTTGAGGCAGTTGATTGTGGTAAGGATTGCGATGTTGTATACCTTGACTTTAGCAAAGCTTTTGATACAGTGCCACATGAAAGACTGATTAAAAAAATAGAGTCTCATGGTATTGGGGGTGCTATATTAAGCTGGATTAGGGCATGGCTATACCAAAGGAAACAGAGAGTTAGTATAAATGGAATCAAGTCAGAGTGGGAAAATGTTGTAAGTGGAGTGCCTCAAGGCTCTGTCCTGGGACCTCTGTTGTTTATAATATATATAAATGATTTAGATTCAGGTTTGAGTAGCAACATTTGCAAATTTGCCGATGATACGAAAATCGGTAGGGAAATTAATTCGGAGGAGGACTCACTATCACTTCAAGTTGATCTAGATAGGGTTTTGAAATGGTCAAAGGATTGGCAGATGCAGTTTAATGCTGATAAATGTAAAGTTCTGAGGTTAGGTAATGATGATAGAGTTACAAGATACGAGCTAGATGGTGTTGTGATTGCGAAGTCGGATTGCGAAAGGGATCTGGGAGTTATGATTAGTAAGAATTTAAAACAAAAGGATCAATGCATAAATGTTCGTAATAAGGCAAATCGGACACTTGGATTTATTAATCGCAGCGTTAGTAACAAGACACCTGGTGTGGTTCTCAAGCTATATCTTGCTCTAGTTAGGCCCCATTTAGATTATGCAGTTCAGTTTTGGTCGCCATATTATAGAATGGATATAAATTCACTTGAACGTGTCCAGCGTAGGATGACTAAGTTAATTCCCCAAATTAGAAATCTTTCATATGAAGAAAGATTAACAAAGCTTAAGTTGCATTCACTGGAAAGGCGAAGAGTTAGGGGTGACATGATAGAGGTTTACAAGTGGATGAATGGACATAACCGGGGGGATATTAATAGGGTATTAAAAGTATCAACACAGGACAGAACACGAAACAATGGATATAAATTGGATAAGTTTAGATTTAGGAAAGACTTGGGTAAATACTGGTTCAGTAACAGGGTTGTTGATTTGTGGAACCAATTGCCGCGTAACATTGTGGAGGTGGGGTCCCTCGATTGTTTCAAGCACGGGTTGGACAAGTATATAAGTGGGATTGGGTGGTTATAGAATAGGAGCTGCCTCGTATGGGCCAATAGGCCTTCTGCAGTTACCTTTGTTCTTATTGCCGCGTAACATTGTGGAGGTGGGGTCCCTCGATTGTTTCAAGCACGGGTTGGACAAGTATATGAGTGGGATTGGGTGGTTATAGAATAGGAGCTGCCTCGTATGGGCCAATAGGCCTTCTGCAGTTACCTTTGTTCTTATGTTCTTATGTTCATTCCGCGTTCTCTCTCACTTAGACTTATTCGGCCGAAGGCATAGAGTTACGTTCCTCTTTAGTAAATACAGATAAAATATTTATTAACAGTACTATTTATCTTTTCGTCATTATCTGTCCTATCTGGGCTATGGTGAGCCCGTACGTGGAGGGTCTTTGGAACTATTATCTGTATCAATAGCTGATACAAGAGGTCTGGGGTCATCACGGTGGTTTTCAGTCCTAGAGGGCAAGCTGTCCTAGTTTTGGAACTGGTGGGATTAGTGTTGACCTCTAGGTCTTCCGACAGCCGTGCTGTCGTTGGAGTTTGGTGTGGTGGCCTCCATGAGGAGGTCTTGTACCGAATAGGTGTCGTATTTGTTGTGCGGCGGTGGAGCTACTAAGAAATCCTACTTTCTTAGTAGGTTTCCTAGTCTGAGGAGTCCGTAATCTCCGTAGTTGGTGTTGAACTGTCGAAAATTGAGAGATTACTCAAGTAAATCAGCTGCTCACTTACTGATACCAACCAGCTGGGATACCTTAGGAAATATAACTGGTTTCAAGATTCTATTTTTTTACATATAAAATAAGTTATCACAAAACCCTTTTTAATCCTGAAAATAACAAGTTATCAAAAAATGTTTAATTGAAACATTAAGAGAAACAAATAATTTGGAGATGGAATAAAACAATATATTTTGGGATGAAATTAGATTTTTATTGCTTTTACCAGGATTATACATGGCATGATTTAACAAATCATCTAGTGCATAAAAATTCGTTAGTTCTCTTGTGCTATATATAAAAGGACTCATATTTCTAATACGATATATGCATGCACCTTCATGTGTTAATTCGTATTTCCAAGATAGCAAAAACTTTTTCCACACTGGGGACACTTGTAAAAGGTCTCACCAGTATAAACACGTTTATGTTTCATTGTACCACTGTGATCAATGATCTTTTTAGCGCAATGGTCATTCCTTAACGATTTCTCACCGGAATGCAGCAGTGTCTGTCCATATTTCCCAATTTATAAAAACGTTTTCCACACTCGGGACATTCGTTAGGTTTTTCACCTGTATGTACCATTCTGTGAATCTTCAGAGATACTTTTTCTCTGAATCTTCTGGAGTCTTCATGGTGGTTCAGAAACCACATTCTGGACACTCATGAGATTTCTCACCCGTACAAAGCGTCATGTGTTTTTCTCTTTTTACTAAATCTTTTCTGACACTCTGGACACACATGGTTTCTAACGAGTATACACTATCATGTGTTTATTCATTTTCCTATGATCTTTTTCTTTTTCCATACTTTGGGCATTCGTCAGGTTTCTCAACTGTACACACCATCATGTGTTCATCCATTTTCCTGTGATTACTGAATCTTTATCGACACTCTGGGCACTCGAAAGGCTTTTTAGAAGTATATACTACCATCGTGTAGTTATTCATATTTCTATGTTTACTGAAGCTTTTCCCAATCAAAGGAACACTGTAAATAAAGAGATGGCAGTTTCAGCTCCCTGGTAATTATGATGTCAGCTCTCTGGTGCTTATGTTGTTGGCTCTCTGGTATTTATGTTGTTGGCTCTCTGGTATTTATGTTCTTGGCTTTCTATTATATAAAACAGGTGAGGGGGATGTAGGTCACATGTAAGATGTTTGGTCACTGTAAGTAGGGGAGACCGGGATGAGATGCTGGAGCTGTTGTTGTTGTTTAGATTTAGCTATTGAAAACTAAATGCCCGTATAGCACGGGATATAGTGAGTTCGCCAATGAGTTCGTGTTTTTCTCGAAAACCTTGTTACTGTGATATTTCAGTCAAAGCATTAAACGGAAGTTTCCTTCTTTACCCCCATTTCTTTTTCACTTCTTTTTTTAGCACACTGCTTCTAGTCTTGTTTTAATAAAAAAAATTTGGTGGTGGATGTAGATTCAGTGTTCACTAGTGTGTCCCATTCTTCAACTACTTTTCTGACCATTATAGTCAGAAAAGGATTGCTGTGGATTTTGCATCTAATCTAACTGATAATGATAATTAAATGTTGAGTTTGATGCGCAGGGCTTCAGTTGTTTCACATTCCAACAAGTAGTATAATAATGACGCCTCTGCATATGTTCCACAGATATGACATTCTTTAACTATTAGACAAAGGAGCATAAGAATAAAGGTAACTGCAGAGGGCCTTTTGGCCCATACGATGCTTCTCCTATTTATAACCCCCCAATCCCACTCATATATGTGTCCAACACACGATTGAGACAATCAAGGGACCCCCACCTACACTACGTTACATGGCAATTGCTTCCACAAATCAACAACCATGTTACCGAACTAGTATTAACACAGTTTTTTTATAAACCAAAACTTATTCATTTATACCTATTGTTCCGGGTCCTGACTTGTGTGATTCTTTTTATACCATATTAATATCTCCTTTGTTATGGCCCTTCATTAACTTGTTTTACTGTACACTTCAATCAGTTATGATTAGTAAGAATTTAAAACCAAAGGATCAATGCATGAATGTTCGTAATAAGCAAATAGGACACTGGGATTTATTAATCGAAGTATTAGTAACAAGACACCTGGTGTTGTTCATCAGCAATATCTTAGCTATATATATAGGTAAATATAGATATATAGCTACATATAGATATATAGCTATAGCTATAACCAATGGGGCTATGGTTAGGCCCCATTTAGATTATGCAGTTCAGTTTTGGTCGCAGTACTATAGAATGGATATAAATTTACTATAAACGTGTCCAGCGTAGGATGAAAAAGTTAATTCCCCAAATTAGAAATCTTTCCTATGAAGAAAGATTAACACAGCTTAAATTGCATTCACTGGAAAGGCAAAGAGTTAGGGGGTGACATGATAGAGGTTTACAAGTGGATGAATGGACATAACAAAGGGGATATTAATGGAGTATTAAAAGTATCAACACAAGATAGAACGCGAAACAATAGGTATAAATTGGAAAAGTTTAGATTTAGGAAAGACTTGGGTAAATACAGGGTTGTTGATTTGTGGAACCAGTTACCGCGTAAAGGTGTGGAGGTGGGGGTCCCTCGATTGTTTCAAGCGTGGGTTGGACATGTATATGAGACGGATTAAGAACATAAGAACAAAGGCAACTGCAGAAGGCGTATTGGCCCATACGAGGCAGCTCCAATTTATAACCACCCAATCCCACTCATATACTTGTCCAACCCGCGCTTGAAACAATCGAGGGACCCCACCTCCACCACGTTACGTGGTAATTGGTTTCAACAAATCAACAACCCTGTTACCGAACCAGTATTTACCCAAGTCTTTCCTAAATCTAAACTAAGAACTAAACTGGGATTGGGTGGTTATAAATAGGAGCAGCCTCGTATTGACCAATAGGCCCTCTGAATTTACCTTTCTTTTTATGTTTTTCTCAAACACAGTTAATTCTTTGACTTTCTGGAGAATGTAATTTAAGCTTGGTCAATCTTTCTTCATAAGACAGGTTTCTAATTTGAGGGATTAATTTGTCAATCCTCGCTGGACGCATTCTATTAAATTTAGATCCATTTTATAGTACGGAGTATAGCCAAAACTGAACTGCATAACCTAAATAAAAACATAGGAAGAAAGGTAACTGCAGAAGGCCTATTGGCCCATACGAGTCAGCTGCTGTTTATAACAACGCAATCCCACTCATATACATGTCCAACCCACGTTTCAAACAATCGCGGGACCTCCACCAACTTACGCGGTAACTGGTTGCTCAAATCAACAACCCTATTACCCATCAGTATTTACTCAAGTCTTTCCAAGATCTAAACATACTCAGTGTATACCTCACTGTGTATGTATATACCTCAAAACATTGGTTCCTGTTTTTTCTTGTGCAGATACTTTATAATACCCTATTATTAACTCCATTGTTATATCAATTCTTCCACTTGTAAACCTCCATCATATCAACCCTAACTCTTCGTCTTTACAGTGAATGCAATATAAGTCAACAAATCCACAAGGACCCTGATGAGGGTTCGAACCTACGTTCGAGAGGATCCCAGACGCTGCCTTAATTGTGATTTATGTGTGTAATGCAATTTAAGCTTCATATGACAGGTAACTAATTTGGGGAATTAACTTTGTCATCCTACGCTAAACACCTTTAAGTGAATTTATATCCATTCTATAGTACGGCAAGCAAAATTGAACTGCATAATCAAAAGGGGCCTAACCAGATATAACTGAAGAACAACACCAGGTGTCTTGTTACTAACGTCCAGTGTCCTTTTTGCCGTATTACGAACATTCATGCATTGATCTTATGTTTTTAAATTCTTACTAATCATAATCATAAGCTATTAGGACAATATCTAACTCTGGCCCCAGACATCACTCGGTACCATTACTCAAATTAATATGTTAGATATTAAGTCCCTGCACATCCTCTAATGTGTATTTTATATATATAAAACGCTGAACTGTAATGTCAATCCTGACCTTAAAAGCTTCCTAGAAGGTTGTAAAAGATCCCATGAGCACCACACTAGAAACAAATACCTATTTGATATTGCAAGAGTACGACTTAGTCAAACTAGAAATGCTTTACAAATCAAGGGACCTCGAATGGGGAATGACCTTCCCAATTATGTTAAAGACTGTACCTCTCCCAACCAGTTCAAGATAAAAACTAAGTACAAACTAATTAACTCAATGTAACCTACTTCAACCCCAAAATGTCAACCCATGTCTTCTTGTTTAAACAATACTGATTGTTGACCAAATTGTATTTTTGTTTTTTTTCTGCCATGTTTTCCCCCTCTCCCTCCCCTTTTTTACATTTTTTTCTAATTTTTTCTCAACACAATTTATACTTTAATCTCAATTAGTATTAAGTTTTAGTCTTAGTGTTTTTCCTGCCCGAAACGCTTTTCGTTATAGTATCTTTTGGAATTGTATGTGCTAGCTCTGTCTATAAATCCATCAACTTTTGTATCTTACCTTGTATGTATGGACTTTATCTGAATAAATATTTGTATTTGTTGTATAACTCCCAAACCTCTTTCGCAATCTCAACACCATCTCACTCTTATCTTATAACTCTTTCATCATTTCCTAGCCTCAAAACCTTACATTTGTCAACATTTAAACTGCATCTGCTAAGCTTTTGACCATTTCTAAACCCTAAGATCGTCTTGAAGTGATTGTAAGGCTTTTTCCGTGTTTATTGCCCTCCAGGTTTTAGTATCATCAGCAAATTTGAAAATGTTGCTGCTCAAACCTGAATCTAAATCATTTATATATGTTATGAATAACAGAGGTACCAGGACAGAGCGTTAAGGCACTCCACTTACATTTCCCCACTCTGACTTAATCCCATTTGTACTAACTTTCTGTTTCCTTTGGTACAGCCATCCAACTTAACACAGCACCCCCCAATACCATGACCTTCTATCTTTTTAACCAGTCTTCCATGTGGCACTCTATCAAAAACTTTGCTAAAGTCAAGGTACACAGCTATGCTGATATAAAATGATAGCAAATTTAAATTATTTACTAATTTATGTTTTTCAAGATGCTAATGAATGGTATTTGCGAAAATCGATTCAAGTAACTATTCCAAAATTGACGTTAGGCTAATTGGCAGATTGTTTGATGCAAGTTATCTATCTCCTTTCTTAAAAATTGGTACACATTAGCAGCCATCCACGACTCTGGCACTCTGCCTGACACTAATGATTTATTATATGTGGTAGACAAGGGATCGCAAAGCTCCTCTTAGCATTCTTTGGGCACCCTGGTAAACACTTCGGCGGGCCCTGGGGATTTGTTTGATTTGAGTTTCACTATTGTTTAATAACATCATCCCTCCTAAGTGTTAAACTAGTCAACCATTCCGCGTTCTCTCTCACTTAGACTTATTCGGCCGAAGGCATAGAGTTACGTTCCTCTTTAGTAAATACAGATAAAATATTTATTAAAAGTACTATTTATCTTTTCGTCATTATCTGTCCTATCTGGGCTATGGTGAGCCCGTACGTGGAGGGTCTTTGGAACTATTATCTGTATCAATAGCTGATACAAGAGGTCTGGGGTCATCATGGTGGTTTTCAGTCCTAGTGGGCAAGCTGTCCTAGTTTTGGAACTGGTGGGATTAGTGTTGACCTCTAGGTCTTCCGACAGCCGTGCTGTCGTTGGAGTTTGGTGTGGTGGCCTCCATGAGGAGGTCTTGTACCGAGTAGGTGTCGTATTTGTTGTGCGGCGGTGGAGCTACTAAGAAATCCTACTTTCTTAGTAGGTTTCCTAGTCTGAGGATTCCGTAATCTCCGTAGTTGGTGTTGAACTGTCGAAAATTGAGAGATTACTCAAATAAATCAGCTGCTCACTTACTGATACCAACCAGCTGGGATACCTTAGGAAATATAACTGGTTTCAAGATTCAATTTTTTTACATATAAGATAAGTTATCACAAAACCCTTTTTAATCCTGAAAATAACAAGTTATCAAAAAATGTTTAATTGAAACATTAAGAGAAACAAATAATTTGGAGATGGAATAAAACAATATATTTTGGGATGAAATTAGATTTTTATTGCTTTCACCAGGACTATACATGGCATGATTAACAAATCATCTAGTGCATAAAAATTCGTTAGTTCTCTTGTGCTATATATAAAAGGACTCATATTTCTAATACGATATATGCATGCACCTTCATGTGTTAATTCGTATTTCCAAGATAGCAAAAACTTTTTCCACACTGGGGACACTTGTAAAAGGTCTCACCAGTATAAACACGTTTATGTTTCATTGTACCACTGTGATCAATGATCTTTTTAGCGCAATGGTCATTCCTTAACGATTTCTCACCGGAATGCAGCAGTGTCTGTCCATATTTCCCAATTTATAAAAACGTTTTCCACACTCGGGACATTCGTTAGGTTTTTCACCTGTATGTACCATTCTGTGAATCTTCAGAGATACTTTTTCTCTGAATCTTCTGGAGTCTTCATAGTGGTTCAGAAACCACATTCTGGACACTCATGAGATTTCTCACCCGTACAAAGCGTCATGTGTTTTTCTCTTTTTACTAAATCTTTTCCGACACTCTGGACACACATGGTTTCTAACGAGTATATACTATCATGTGTTTATTCATTTTCCTATGATCTTTTTCTTTTTCCATACTTTGGGCATTCGTCAGGTTTCTCACCTGTACACACCATCATGTGTTTATCCATTTTCCTGTGATTACTGAATCTTTTTCGACACTCTGGGCACTCGAAAGTCTTTTTAGAAGTATATACTACCATCGTGTAGTTATTCATATTTCTATGTTTACTGAAGCTTTTCCCAATCAAAGGAACACTGTAAATAAAGAGATGGCAGTTTCAGCTCCCTGGTAATTATGATGCTTATGTTGTTGGCTCTCTGGTATTTATGTTGTTGGCTCTCTGGTATTTATGTTGTTGGCTCTCTGGTATTTATGTTGTTGGCTCTCTGGTATTTATGTTCTTGGCTTTCTATTATATAAAACAGGTGAGGGGGATGTTGGTCACATGTAAGATGTTTGGTCACTGTAAGTAGGGGAGACCGGGATGAGATGCTGGAGCTGTTGTTGTTGTTTAGATTTAGCTATTGAAAACTAAATGCCCGTATAGCACGGGATATGGTGAGTTCGCCAATGAGTTCGTGTTTTTCTCGAAAACCTTGTTACTGTGATATTTCAGTCAAAGCATTAAATGGAAGTTTCCTTCTTTACCCCCATTTCTTTTTCACTTCTTTTTTTAGCACACTGCTTCTAGTCTTGTTTTAATAATAATTTTTTGGTGGTGGATGTAGATTCAGTGTTCACTAGTGTGTCCCATTCTTCAACTACTTTTCTGACCATTATAGTCAGAAAAGGATTGCTGTGGATTTTGCATCTAATCTAACTGATAATGTTAATTGAATGTTGAGTTTGATGCGCAGGGCTTCAGTTGTTTCACATTCCAACAAGTAGTATAATAATGACGCCTCTGCATATGTTCCACAGATATGACATTCTTTAACTATTAGACAAAGGAGCATAAGAATAAAGGTGACTGCTGAGGGCCTCTTGGCCCATACGATGCTTCTCCTATTTATAACCACCCAATCCCACTCATATATGTGTCCAACACACGATTGAGACAATCAAGGGACCCCCACCTACACTACGTTACATAAGAACATAAGAACATAAGAACAAAGGTAACTGCAGAAGGCCTATTGGCCCATACGAGGCAGCTCCTATTCTATAACCACCCAATCCCACTCATATACTTGTCCAACCCGTGCTTGAAACAATCGAGGGACCCCACCTCCACAATGTTACGCGGCAATTGGTTCCACAAATCAACAACCCTGTTACTGAACCAGTATTTACCCAAGTCTTTCCTAAATCTAAACTTATCCAATTTATATCCATTGTTTCGTGTTCTGTCCTGTGTTGATACTTTTAATACCCTATTAATATCCCCCCGGTTATGTCCATTCATCCACTTGTAAACCTCTATCATGTCACCCCTAACTCTTCGCCTTTCCAGTGAATGCAACTTAAGCTTTGTTAATCTTTCTTCATATGAAAGATTTCTAATTTGGGGAATTAACTTAGTCATCCTACGCTGGACACGTTCAAGTGAATTTATATCCATTCTATAATATGGCGACCAAAACTGAACTGCATAATCTAAATGGGGCCTAACTAGAGCAAGATATAGCTTGAGAACCACACCAGGTGTCTTGTTACTAACGCTGCGATTAATAAATCCAAGTGTCCGATTTGCCTTATTACGAACATTTATGCATTGATCCTTTTGTTTTAAATTCTTACTAATCATAACTCCCAGATCCCTTTCGCAATCCGACTTCGCAATCACAACACCATCTAGCTCGTATCTTGTAACTCTATCATCATTACCTAACCTCAGAACTTTACATGGTAATTGGTTCCACAAATCAACAACCATGTTACCGAACTAGTATTAACACAGTTTTTTTATAAACCAAAACTTATTCATTTATACCTATTGTTCCGGGTCCTGACTTGTGTGATTCTTTTTATACCATATTAATATCTCCTTTGTTATGGCCCTTCATTAACTTGTTTTACTGTACACTTCAATCAGTTATGATTAGTAAGAATTTAAAAGCAAAGGATCAATGCATGAATGTTCGTAATAAGCAAATAGGACACTGGGATTTATTAATCGAAGTATTAGTAACAAGACACCTGGTGTTGTTCTTCAGCAATATCCTTGCTATATATATAGGTAAATATAGATATATAGCTACATATAGATATATAGCTATAGCTATAACCAATAGGGCTCTGGTTAGGCCCCATTTACATTATGCAGTTCAGTTTTGGTAGCAGTACTATGGAATGGATATAAATTTACTTGAACGTGTCCAGCGTAGGATGAAAAAGTTAATTCCCCAAATTAGAAATCTTTCCTATGAAGAAAGATTAACACAGCTTAAATTGCATTCACTGGAAAGGCAAAGAGTTAGGGGGTGACATGATAGAGGTTTACAAGTGGATGAATGGACATAACAAAGGGGATATTAATGGAGTATTAAAAGTATCAACACAAGATAGAACGCAAAACAATAGGTATAAATTGGAAAAGTTTAGATTTAGGAAAGACTTGGGTAAATACAGGGTTGTTGATTTGTGGAACCAGTTACCGCGTAAAGGTGTGGAGGTGGGGTCCCTCGATTGTTTCAAGCGTGGGTTGGACATGTATATGAGACGGATTAAGAACATAAGAACAAAGGCAACTGCAGAAGGCCTATTGGCCTATACGAGGCAGCTCCAATTTATAACCACCCAATCCCACTCATATACTTGTCCAACCCGCGCTTGAAACAATCGAGGGACCCCACCTCCACCACGTTACGTGGTAATTGGTTTCAACAAATCAACAACCCTGTTACCGAACCAGTATTTACCCAAGTCTTTCCTAAATCTAAACTTAGATCTAAACTTGGATTGGGTGGTTATAAATAGGAGCAGCCTCGTATTGACCAATAGGCCCTCTGAATTTACCTTTCTTTTTATGTTTTTCTCAAACACAGTTAATTCTTTGACTTTCTGGAGAATGTAATTTAAGCTTGGTCAATCTTTCTTCATAAGACAGGTTTCTAATTTGAGAACCCTCGCTGGACGCATTCTATTGAATTTAGATCCATTTTATAGTACGGAGTATAGCCAAAACTGAACTGCATAACCTAAATAAAAACATAGGAAGAAAGGTAACTGCAGAAGGCCTATTGGCCCATACGTGTCAGCTGCTGTTTATAACAACGCAATCCCACTCATATACATGTCCAACCCACGTTTCAAACAATTGCGGGACCTCCACCAACTTACGCGGTAACTGGTTGCACAAATCAACAACCCTATTACCCACCAGTATTTACTCAAGTCTTTCCAAAATCTAAACATACTCAGTTTATACCTCACTGTGTATGTATATACCTCAAAACATTGGTTCCTGTTTTTTCTTGTGCTGATACTTTATAATACCCTATTAATATCTTCTTTGTTATATTAATTCATCCACTTGTAAACCTCCATCATATCAACCCTAACTCTTCGTCTTTCCAGTGAATGCAATATAAGTCAACAAATCCACAAGGACCCTGATGAGGGTTCGAACCTACGTTCGAGAGGATCCCAGACGCTGCCTCAATTGTGATTTATGTGTGTAATGCAATTTAAGCTTCATATGACAGGTAACTAATTTGGGGAATTAACTTTGTCATCCTACGCTAAACACCTTCAAGTGAATTTGTATCCATTCTATTGTACGGCAAGCAAAATTGAACTGCATAATCAAAAGGGGCCTAACCAAATAAAGATATAACTGAAGAACAACACCAGGTGTCTTGTTACTAACGTCCTGTGTCCTTTTTGCCCTATTACGAACATTCATGCATTGATCTTATGTTTTTAAATTCTTACTAATCATAATCATAAGCTATTAGGACAATATCTAACTCTGGCCCCAGACATCACTCGGTGCTATTACTCAAATTAATATGTTAGATATTAAGTCCCTGCACATCCTCTAATGTGTATTTTATATATATATATAAAACGCTGAACTGTAATGTCAATCCTGACCTTAAAAGCTTCCTAGAAGGTTGTAACAGATCCCATGAGCACCACACCAGAAACAAATACCTATTTGATATTGCAAGAGTACGACTTAGTCAAACTAGAAATGCTTTACAAATCAAGGGACCTCGAATCGGGAATGACCTTCCCAATTATGTTAAAGATTGTACCTCTCCCAACCAGTTCAAGATAAAAACTAAGTACAAACTAATTAACTCAATGTAACCTACTTCACCCCCAAAATGTCAACCCATGTCTTCTTGTTTAAACAATTCTGATTGTTGACCAAATTGTATTTTTTTTTCTGCCATGTTTTCCCCCTCCCCCTCCCCTTTTTTACATTTTTTTCTTATTTTTTCTCAACACAATTTATACTTTAATCTCAATTAGTATTAAGTTTTAGTCATAGTGTTTTTCCTGCCCGAAACGCTTTTCGTTATAGTATCTATTGGAATTGTATGTGCTAGCTCTATCTATAAATCCATCAACTTTTGTATCTGAGCTTGTATGTATGGACTTTATCTGAATAAATATTTGTATTTGTTGTATAACTCCCAAACCTCTTTCGCAATCTCAACACCATCTCACTCTTATCTTATAACTCTTTCATCATTTCCTAGCCTCAAAACCTTACATTTGTCAACATTTAAACTGCATCTGCTAAGCTTTTGACCATTTCTAAACCCTAAGATCGTCTTGAAGTGATTGTAAGGCTTTTTTCCGTGTTTATTGCCCTCCAGGTTTTAGTATCATCAGCAAATTTGAAAATGTTGCTGCTCAAACCTGAATCTAAATCATTTATATATATTATGAATAACAGAAGTACCAGGACAGAGCGTTAAGGCACTCCACTTACATTTCCCCACTCCGACTTAATCCCATTTGTACTAACTTTCTGTTTCCTTTGGTACAGCCATCCAACTTAACATAGCACCCCCCAATACCATGACCCTCTATCTTTTTAACCAGTCTTCCATGTGGCACTCTATCAAAAACTTTGCTAAAGTCAAGGTACACAGCTATGCTGATATAAAATGATAGCAAATTTGAATTATTTACTAATTTATGTTTTTCAAGATGATAATGAATGGTATTTGCGAAAATCGATTCAAGTAACTATTCCAAAATTGACGTTAGGCTAATTGGTAGATTATTTGATGCAAGTTATCTATCTCCTTTCTTAAAAATTGGTACACATTAGCAGCCATCCACGACTCTGGCACTCTGCCTGACTCTAATGAATTATTATATGTGGTAGACAAGGGATCGCAAAGCTCCTCTTAGCATTCTTTGGTCACCCTGGTAAACACTTCGGCGGGCCCTGGGGATTTGTTTGATTTGAGTTTCACTATTGTTTAATAACATCATCCCTCCTAAGTGTTAAACTAGTCAACCATTCCGCGTTCTCTCTCACTTTATTCGGCCTTATTCGGCCGAAGGCATAGAGTTACGTTCCTCTTTAGTAAATACAGATAAAATATTTATTAAAAATACTATTTATCTTTTCGTCATTATCTGTCCTATCTGGGCTATGGTGAGCCCGTACGTGGAGGGTCTTTGGAACTATTATCTGTATCAATAGCTGATACAAGAGGTCTGGGGTCTTCATGGTGGTTTTCAGTCCTAGAGGGCAAGCTGTCCTAGTTTTGGAACTGGTGGGATTAGTGTTGACCTCTAGGTCTTCCGACAGCCGTTGGAGTTTGGTGTGGTGGCCTCCATGAGGAGGTCTTGTACCGAGTAGGTGTCGTATTTGTTGTGCGGCGGTGGAGCTACTAAGAAATCCTACTTTCTTAGTAGGTTTCCTAGTCTGAGGAGTCCGTAATCTCCGTAGTTGGTGTTGAACTGTCGAAAATTGAGAGATTACTCAAGTAAATCAGCTGCTCACTTACTGATACCAACCAGCTGGGATACCTTAGGAAATATAACTGGTTTCAAGATTCTATTTTTTTTACATATAAGATAAGTTATCACAAAACCCTTTTTAATCCTGAAAATAACAAGTTATCAAAAAATGTTTAATTGAAACATTAAGAGAAACAAATAATTTGGAGATGGAATAAAACAATATATTTTGGGATGAAATTAGATTTTTATTGCTTTCACCAGGACTATACATAGCATGATTTAACAAATCATCTAGTGCATAAAAATTCGTTAGTTCTCTTGTGCTATATATAAAAGGACTCATATTTCTAATACGATATATGCATGCACCTTCATGTGTTAATTCGTATTTCCAAGATAGCAAAAAATTTTCCACACTGGGGACACTTGTAAAAGGTCTCACCAGTATAACCACGTTTATGTTTCATTGTACCACTGTGATCAATGATCTTTTTAGTGCAATGGTCATTCCTTAACGATTTCTCACCGGAATGCAGCGGTGTCTGTCCATATTTCCCAATTTATAAAAACGTTTTCCACACTCGGGATATTCGTTAGGTTTTTCACCTGTATGTACCATTCTGTGAATCTTCAGAGATACTTTTTCTCTGAATCTTCTGGAGTCTTCATGGTGGTTCAGAAACCACATTCTGGACACTCATGAGATTTCTCACCCGTACAAAGCTTCATGTGTTTTTCTCTTTTTTCTAAATCTTTTCCGACACTCTGGACACACATGGTTTCTAACGAGTATACACTATCATGTGTTTATTCATTTTCCTATGATCTTTTTCTTTTTCCATACTTTGGGCATTCGTCAGGTTTCTCACCTGTACACACCATCATGTGTTTATCCATTTTCCTGTGATTACTGAATCTTTTTCGACACTCTGGGCACTCGAAAGGCTTTTTAGAAGTATATACTACCATGGTGTAGTTATTCATATTTCTATGTTTACTGAAGCTTTTCCCAATCAAAGGAACACTGTAAATAAAGAGATGGCAGTTTCAGCTCCCTGGTAATTATGATGTTAGCTCTCTGGTGTTTATGTTGTTGGCTCTCTGGTATTTATGTTTTTGGCTCTCTGGTATTTATGTTCTTGGCTTTCTATTATATAAAACAGGTGAGGGGGATGTACGTCACATGTAAGATGTTTGGTCACTGTAAGTAGGGAAGACCGGGATGAGATGCTGGAGCTGTTGTTGCTGTTGTTTAGATTTAGCTATTGAAAACTAAATGCCCGTATAGCACGGGATATAGTGAGTTCGCCAATGAGTTCGTGTTTTTCTCGAAAACCTTGTTACTGTGATATTTCAGTCAAAGCGTTAAATGGAAGTGGAAGTTTCCTTCTTTACCCCCATTTCTTTTTCACTTCTTTTTTTAGCACACTGCTTCTAGTCTTTTTTTAATAATAATTTTTTGGTGGTGGATGTAGATTCAGTGTTCACTAGTGTGTCCCATTCTTCAACTACTTTTCTGACCATTATAGTCAGAAAAGGATTGCTGTGGATTTTGCATCTAATCTAACTGATAATGTTAATTGAATGTTGAGTTTGATGCGCAGGGCTTCAGTTGTTTCACATTCCAACAAGTAGTATAATAATGACGCCTCTGCATATGTTCCACAGATATGACATTCTTTAACTATTAGACAAAGGAGCATAAGAATAAAGGTAACTGCAGAGGGCCTTTTGGCCCATACGATGCTTCTCCTATTTATAACCCCCCAATCCCACTCATATATGTGTCCAACACATGATTGAGACAATCAAGGGACCCCCACCTACGTTACATGGTAATTGCTTCCACAAATCAACAACCATGTTACCGAACTAGTATTAACACAGTTTTTTTATAAACCAAAACTTATTCATTTATACCTATTGTTCCGGGTCCTGACTTGTGTGACTCTTTTTATACCATATTAATATCTCCTTTGTTATGGCCCTTCATTAACTTGTTTTACTGTACACTTCAATCAGTTATGATTAGTAAGAATTTAAAACCAAAGGATCAATGCATGAATGTTCGTAATAAGTAAATAGGACACTGGGATTTATTAATCGAAGTATTAGTAACAAGACACCTGGTGTTGTTCTTCAGCAATATCTTAGCTATATATATAGGTAAATATAGATATATAGCTACATATAGATATATAGCTATAGCTATAACCAATGGGGCTATGGTTAGGCCCCATTTAGATTATGCAGTTCAGTTTTGGTCGCAGTACTATGGAATGGATATAAATTTACTTGAACGTGTCCAGCGTAGGATGAAAAAGTTAATTCCCCAAATTAGAAATTTTTCCTATGAAGAAAGATTAACACAGCTTAAATTGCATTCACTGGAAAGGCAAAGAGTTAGGGGGTGACATGATAGAGGTTTACAAGTGGATGAATGGACATAACAAAGGGGATATTAATGGAGTATTAAAAGTATCAACACAAGATAGAACGCGAAACAATAGGTATAAATTGGAAAAGTTTAGATTTAGGAAAGACTTGGGTAAATACAGGGTTGTTGATTTGTGGAACCAGTTACCGCGTAAAGGTGTGGAGGTGGGGTCCCTCGATTGTTTCAAGCGTGGGTTGGACATGTATATGAGACGGATTAAGAACATAAGAACAAAGGCAACTGCAGAAGGCCTATTGGCCCATGCGAGGCAGCTCCAATTTATAACCACCCAATCCCACTCATATACTTGTCCAACCCGCGCTTGAAACAATCGAGGGACCCCACCTCCACCACGTTACATGGTAATTGGTTTCAACAAATCAACAACCCTGTTACCGAACCAGTATTTACCCAAGTCTTTCCTAAATCTAAACTTAGAACTAAACTTGGATTGGGTGGTTATAAATAGGAGCAGCCTCGTATTGACCAATAGGCCCTCTGAATTTACCTTTCTTTTTATGTTTTTCTCAAACAGTTAATTCTTTGACTTTCTGGAGAATGTAATTTAAGCTTGGTCAATCTTTCTTCATAAGACAGGTTTCTAATTTGAGGGATTAATTTGTCAACCCTCGCTGGACGCATTCTATTGAATTTAGATCCATTTTATAGTACTGAGTATAGCCAAAACTGAACTGCATAACCTAAATAAAAAGATAGGAAGAAAGGTAACTGTTTAAGGGGCCTCGTAGCCTGGTGGATAGCGCGCAGGACTCGTAATTCTGTGGCGCGGGTTCGATTCCCGCACGAGGCAGAAACAAATGGGCAAAGTTTCTTTCACCCTGAATGCCCCTGTTACCTAGCAGTAAATAGGTACCTGGGAGTTAGTCAGCTGTCACGGGCTGCTTCCTGGGGGTGGAGGCCTGGTCGAGGACCGGGCCGCGGGGACACTAAAAGCCCCGAAATCATCTCAAGATAACCACTGTGTATGTATATACCTCAAAACATTGGTTCCTGTTTTTTCTTGTGCTGATACTTTATAATACCCTATTATTATCTCCTTTGTTATATAAATTCATCCACTTGTAAACCTCCATCATATCAACCCTAACTCTTCGTCTTTTCAGTGAATGCAATATAAGTAAACAAATCCACAAGGACCCTCATGAGGGTTCGAACCTACGTTCGAGAGGCTCCCAGATGCTGCCTTAATTGTGATTTATCTGTGTAATGCAATTTAAGCTTCATATGACAGGTAACTAATTTGGGGAATTAACTTTGTCATCCTACGCTAAACACCTTCAAGTGAATTTATATCCATTCTATAGTACGGCAAGCAAAATTGAACTGCATAATCAAAAGGGGCCAAACCAGATAAAGATATAACTGAAGAACAACACCAGGTGTTTTGTTACTAACGTCCTGTGTCCTTTTTGCCGTATTACGAACATTCATGCATTGATCTTATGTTTTTAAATTCTTACTAATCATAATCATAAGCTATTAGGACAATATCTAACTCTGGCCCCAGACATCACTCGGTACCATTACTCAAATTAATATGTTAGATATTAAGTCCCTGCACATCCTCTTATGTGTATTTTATATATATAAAACGCTGAACTGTAATGTCAATCCTGACCTTAAAAGCTTCCAAGAAGGTTGTAACAGATCCCATGAGCACCACACCAGAAACAAATACCTATTTGATATTGCAAGAGTACGACTTAGTCAAACTAGAAATGCTTTGCAAATCAAGGGACCTCGAATGCGGAATGACCTTCCCAATTATGTTAAAGACAGTACCTCTCCCAACCAGTTCAAGATAAAAACTAAGTACAAACTAATTAACTCAATGTAACCTACTTCACCCCCAAAATGTCAACCCATGTCTTCTTGTTTAAACAATACTGATTGTTGACCAAATTGTATTTTTGTTTTTTTTCTGCCATGTTTTCCCCCTCCCCCTCCCCTTTTTTACATTTTTTTCTTATTTTTTCTCAACACAATTTATACTTTAATCTCAATTAGTATTAAGTTTTAGTCTTAGTGTTTTTCCTGCCCGAAACGCTTTTCGTTATAGTATCTATTGGAATTGTATGTGCTAGCTCTATCTATAAATCCATCAACTTTTGTATCTTACCTTGTATGTATGGACTTTATCTGAATAAATATTTGTATTTGTTGTATAACTCCCAAACCTCTTTCGCAATCTCAACACCATCTCACTCTTATCTTATAACTCTTTCATCATTTCCTAGCCTCAAAACCTTACATTTGTCAACATTTAAACTGCATCTGCTAAGCTTTTGACCATTTCTAAACCCTAAGATCGTCTTGAAGTGATTGTAAGGCTTTTTCCGTGTTTATTGCCCTCCAGGTTTTAGTATCATCAGCAAATTTGAAAATGTTGCTGCTCAAACCTGAATCTAAATCATTTATATATATTATGAATAACAGAGGTACCAGGACAGAGCGTTAAGGCACTCCACTTACATTTCCCCACACTGACTTAATCCCATTTGTACTCACTTTCTGTTTCCTTTGGTACAGCCATCCAACTTAACATAGCACCCCCCAATACCATGACCCTCTATCTTTTTAACCAGTCTTCCATGTGGCACTCTATCAAAAACTTTGCTAAATTCAAGGTACACAGCTATGCTGATATAAAATGATAGCAAATTTGAATTATTTTCTAATTTATGTTTTTCAAGATGATAATGAATGGTATTTGCGAAAATCGATTCAAGTAACTATTCCAAAATTGACGTTAGGCTAATTGGTAGATTGTTTGATGCAAGTTATCTATCTCCTTTCTTAAAAATTGGTACACATTAGCAGCCATCCACGACTCTGGCACTCTGCCTGACTCTAATGATTTATTATATGTGGTAGACAAGGGATCGCAAAGCTCCTCTTAGCATTCTTTGGTCACCCTGGTAAACACTTCGGCGGGCCCTGGGGATTTGTTTGATTTGAGTTTCACTATTGTTTAATAACATCATCCCTCCTAAGTGTTAAACTAGTCAACCATTCCGCGTTCTCTCTCACTTTATTCGGCCTTATTCGGCCGAAGGCATAGAGTTACGTTCCTCTTTAGTAAATACAGATAAAATATTTATTAAAAATACTATTTATCTTTTCGTCATTATCTGTCCTATCTGGGCTATGGTGAGCCCGTACGGGGAGGGTCTTTGGAACTATTATCTGTATCAATAGCTGATACAAGAGGTCTGGGGTCTTCATGGTGGTTTTCAGTCCTAAAGGGCAAGCTGTCCTAGTTTTGGAACTGGTGGGATTAGTGTTGACCTCTAGGTCTTCCGACAGCCGTGCTGTCGTTGGAGTTTGGTGTGGTGGCCTCCATGAGGAGGTCTTGTACCGAGTTGGTGTCGTATTTGTTGTGCGGCGGTGGAGCTACTAAGAAATCCTACTTTCTTAGTAGGTTTCCTAGTCTGAGGAGTCCGTAATCTCCGTAGTTAGTGTTGAACTGTCGAAAATTGAGAGATTACTCAAGTAAATCAGCTGCTCACTTGCTGATACCAACCAGCTGGGATACCTTAGGAAATATAACTGGTTTCAAGATTCTATTTTTTTTACATATAAGATAAGTTATCACAAAACCCTTTTTAATCCTGAAAATAACAAGTTATCAAAAAAATTTTAATTGAAACATTAAGAGAAACAAATAATTTGGAGATGGAATAAAACAATATATTTTGGGATGAAATTAGATTTTTATTGCTTTCACCAGGACTATACATGGCATGATTTAACAAATCATCTAGTGCATAAAAATTCGTTAGTTCTCTTGTGCTATATATAAAAGGACTCATATTTCTAATACGATATATGCATGCACCTTCATGTGTTAATTCGTATTTCCAAGATAGCAAAAACTTTTTCCACACTGGGGACACTTGTAAAAGGTCTCACCCGTATAAACACGTTTATGTTTCATTGTACCACTGTGATCATTGATCTTTTTAGTGCAATGGTCATTCCTTAACGATTTCTCACCGGAATGCAGTGGTGTCTGTCCATATTTCCCAATTTATAAAAACGTTTTCCACACTCGGGACATTCGTTAGGTTTTTCACCTGTATGTACCATTCTGTGAATCTTCAGAGATACTTTTTCTCTGAATCTTCTGGAGTCTTCATGGTGGTTCAGAAACCACATTCTGGACACTCATGAGATTTCTCACCCGTACAAAGCTTCATGTGTTTTTCTCTTTTTACTAAATCTTTTCCGACACTCTGGACACACATGGTTTCTAACGAGTATACACTATCATGTGTTTATTCATTTTCCTATGATCTTTTTCTTTTTCCATACTTTGGGCATTCGTCAGGTTTCTCACCTGTACACACCATCATGTGTTTATCCATTTTCCTGTGATTACTGAATCTTTTTCGACACTCTGGGCACTCGAAAGGCTTTTTAGAAGTATATACTACCATGGTGTAGTTATTCATATTTCTATGTTTACTGAAGCTTTTCCCAATCAAAGGAACACTGTAAATAAAGAGATGGCAGTTTCAGCTCCCTGGTAATTATGATGTTAGCTCTCTGGTGCTTATGTTGTTGGCTCTCTGGTATTTATGTTTTTGGCTCTCTGGTATTTATGTTCTTGGCTTTCTATTATATAAAACAGGTGAGGGGGATGTACGTCACATGTAAGATGTTTGGTCACTGTAAGTAGGGGAGACCGGGATGAGATGCTGGAGCTGTTGTTGTTGTTGTTTAGATTTAGCTATTGAAAACTAAATGCCCGTATAGCACGGGATATAGTGAGTTCGCCAATGAGTTCGTGTTTTTCTCGAAAACCTTGTTACTGTGATATTTCAGTAAAAGCGTTAAATGGAAGTAGAAGTTTCCTTCTTTACCCTCATTTCTTTTTCACTTCTTTTTTTAGCACACTGCTTCTAGTCTTGTTTTAATAATAATTTTTTGGTGGTGGATGTAGATTCAGTGTTCACTAGTGTGTCCCATTCTTCAACTACTTTTCTGACCATTATAGTCAGAAAAGGATTGCTGTGGATTTTGCATCTAATCTAACTGATAATGATAATTAAATGTTGAGTTTGATGCGCAGGGCTTCAGTTGTTTCACATTCCAACAAGTAGTATAATAATGACGCCTCTGCATATGTTCCACAGATATGACATTCTTTAACTATTAGACAAAGGAGCATAAGAATAAAGGTAACTGCAGAGGGCCTTTTGGCCCATACGATGCTTCTCCTATTTATAACCACCCAATCCCACTCATATGTGTCCAACACAAGATTGAGGCAATCAAGGGACCCCCACCTACACTACGTTACATGGTAATTGCTTCCACAAATCAACAACCATGTTACCGAACTAGTATTAACACAGTTTTTTTATAAACCAAAACTTATTCATTTATACCTATTGTTCCGGGTCCTGACTTGTGTGATTCTTTTTATACCATATTAATATCTCCTTTGTTATGGCCCTTCATTAACTTGTTTTACTGTACACTTCAATCAGTTATGATTAGTAAGAATTTAAAACCAAAGGATCAATGCATGAATGTTCGTAATAAGCAAATAGGACACTGGGATTTATTAATCGAAGTATTAGTAACAAGACACCTGGTGTTGTTCTTCAGCAATATCTTAGCTATATATATAGGTAAATATAGATATATAGCTACATATAGATATATAGCTATAGCTATAACCAATGGGGCTATGGTTAGGCCCCATTTAGATTATGCAGTTCAGTTTTGGTCGCAGTACTATGGAATGGATATAAATTTACTTGAACGTGTCCAGCGTAGAATGAAAAAGTTAATTCCCCAAATTAGAAATCTTTCCTATGAAGAAAGATTAACACAGCTTAAATTGCATTCACTGGAAAGGCAAAGAGTTAGGGGGTGACATGATAGAGGTTTACAAGTGGATGAATGGACATAACAAAGGGGATATTAATGGAGTATTAAAAGTATCAACACAAGATAGAACGCGAAACAATAGGTATAAATTGGAAAAGTTTAGATTTAGGAAAGACTTGGGTAAATACAGGGTTGTTGATTTGTGGAACCAGTTACCGCGTAAAGGTGTGGAGGTGGGGTCCCTCGATTGTTTCAAGCGTGGGTTGGACATGTATATGAGACGGATTATGAACATAAGAACAAAGGCAACTGCAGAAGGCCTATTGGCCCATACGAGGCAGCTCCAATTTATAACCACCCAATCCCACTCATATACTTGTCCAACCCGCGCTTGAAACAATCGAGGGACCCCACCTCCACCACGTTACGTGGTAATTGGTTTCAACAAATCAACAACCCTGTTACCGAACCAGTATTTACCCAAGTCTTTCCTAAATCTAAACTTAGAACTAAACTTGGATTGGGTGGTTATAAATAGGAGCAGCCTCGTATTGACCAATAGGCCCTCTGAATTTACCTTTCTTTTTATGTTTTTCTCAAACACAGTTAATTCTTTGACTTTCTGGAGAATGTAATTTAAGCTTGGTCAATCTTTCTTCATAAAACAGGTTTCTAATTTGAGGGATTAATTTGTCAACCCTCGCTGGGCGCATTCTATTGAATTTAGATCCATTTTATAGTATGGAGTATAGACAAAACTGAACTGCATAACCTAAATAAAAACATAGGAAGAAAGGTAACTGTTTAAGGGGCCTCGTAGCCTGGTGGATAGCGCGCAGGACTCGTAATTCTGTGGCGCGGGTTCGATTCCCGCACGAGGCAGAAACAAATGGGCAAAGTTTCTTTCACCCTGAATGCCCCTGTTACCTAGCAGTAAATAAGTACCTGGGAGTTAGTCAGCTGTCACAGGCTGCTTCCTGGGGGTGGAGGCCTGGTCAAGGACCGGGCCGCGGGGACACTAAAAGCCCCGAAATCATCTCAAGATAACCACTGTGTATGTATATACCTCAAAACATTGGTTCCTGTTTTTTCTTGTGCTGATACTTTATAATACCCTATTAATATCTCCTTTGTTATATAAATTCATCCACTTGTAAACCTCCATCATATCAACCCTAACTCTTCGTCTTTCCAGTGAATGCAATATAAGTCAACAAATCCACAAGGACCCTGATGAGGGTTCGAACCTACGTTCGAGAGGATCCCAGACGCTGCCTTAATTGTGATTTATGTGTGTAATGCAATTTAAGCTTCATATGACAGGTAACTAATTTGGGGAATTAACTTTGTCATCCTACGCTAAACACCTTCAAATGAATTTATATCCATTCTATAGTACGGCAAGCAAAATTGAACTGCATAATCAAAAGGGGCCAAACCAGATAAAGATATAACTGAAGAACAACACCAGGTGTCTTGTTACTAACGTCCTGTGTCCTTTTTGCCGTATTACGAACATTCATGCATTGATCTTATGTTTTTAAATTCTTACTAATCATAATCATAATCTATTAGGACAATATCTAACTCTGGCCCCAGACATCACTCGGTACCATTACTCAAACTAATATGTTAGATATTAAGTCCCTGCACATCCTTTAATGTGTATTTTATATATATAAAACGCTGAACTGTAATGTCAATCCTGACCTTAAAAGCTTCCAAGAAGGTTGTAACAGATCCCATGAGCACCACACCAGAAACAAATACCTATTTGATATTGCAAGAGTACGACTTAGTCAAACTAGAAATGCTTTGCAAATCAAGGGACCTCGAATGCGGAATGACCTTCCCAATTATGTTAAAGACAGTACCTCTCCCAACCAGTTCAAGATAAAAACTAAGTACAAACTAATTAACTCAATGTAACCTACTTCACCCCCAAAATGTCAACCCATGTCTTCTTGTTTAAACAATACTGATTGTTGACCAAATTGTATTTTTGTTTTTTTTCTGCCATGTTTTCCCCCTCCCCCTCCCCTTTTTTACATTTTTTTCTTATTTTTTCTCAACACAATTTATACTTTAATCTCAATTAGTATTAAGTTTTAGTCTTAGTGTTTTTCCTGCCCGAAACGCTTTTCGTTATAGTATCTATTGGAATTGTATGTGCTAGCTCTATCTATAAATCCATCAACTTTTGTATCTTACCTTGTATGTATGGACTTTATCTGAATAAATATTTGTATTTGTTGTATAACTCCCAAACCTCTTTCGCAATCTCAACACCATCTCACTCTTATCTTATAACTCTTTCATCATTTCCTAGCCTCAAAACCTTACATTTGTCAACATTTAAACTGCATCTGCTAAGCTTTTGACCATTTCTAAACCCTAAGATCGTCTTGAAGTGATTGTAAGGCTTTTTCCGTGTTTATTGCCCTCCAGGTTTTAGTATCATCAGCAAATTTGAAAATGTTGCTGCTCAAACCTGAATCTAAATCATTTATATATATTATGAATAACAGAGGTACCAGGACAGAGCGTTAAGGCACTCCACTTACATTTCCCCACACTGACTTAATCCCATTTGTACTCACTTTCTGTTTCCTTTGGTACAGCCATCCAACTTAACATAGCACCCCCCAATACCATGACCCTCTATCTTTTTAACCAGTCTTCCATGTGGCACTCTATCAAAAACTTTGCTAAATTCAAGGTACACAGCTATGCTGATATAAAATGATAGCAAATTTGAATTATTTTCTAATTTATGTTTTTCAAGATGATAATGAATGGTATTTGCGAAAATCGATTCAAGTAACTATTCCAAAATTGACGTTAGGCTAATTGGTAGATTGTTTGATGCAAGTTATCTATCTCCTTTCTTAAAAATTGGTACACATTAGCAGCCATCCACGACTCTGGCACTCTGCCTGACTCTAATGATTTATTATATGTGGTAGACAAGGGATCGCAAAGCTCCTCTTAGCATTCTTTGGTCACCCTGGTAAACACTTCGGCGGGCCCTGGGGATTTGTTTGATTTGAGTTTCACTATTGTTTAATAACATCATCCCTCCTAAGTGTTAAACTAGTCAACCATTCCGCGTTCTCTCTCACTTTATTCGGCCTTATTCGGCCGAAGGCATAGAGTTACGTTCCTCTTTAGTAAATACAGATAAAATATTTATTAAAAATACTATTTATCTTTTCGTCATTATCTGTCCTATCTGGGCTATGGTGAGCCCGTACGGGGAGGGTCTTTGGAACTATTATCTGTATCAATAGCTGATACAAGAGGTCTGGGATCTTCATGGTGGTTTTCAGTCCTAAAGGGCAAGCTGTCCTAGTTTTGGAACTGGTGGGATTAGTGTTGACCTCTAGGTCTTCCGACAGCCGTGCTGTCGTTGGAGTTTGGTGTGGTGGCCTCCATGAGGAGGTCTTGTACCAAGTTGGTGTCGTATTTGTTGTGCGGCGGTGGAGCTACTAAGAAATCCTACTTTCTTAGTAGGTTTCCTAGTCTGAGGAGTCCGTAATCTCCGTAGTTAGTGTTGAACTGTCGAAAATTGAGAGATTACTCAAGTAAATCAGCTGCTCACTTGCTGATACCAACCAGCTGGGATACCTTAGGAAATATAACTGGTTTCAAGATTCTATTTTTTTTACATATAAGATAAGTTATCACAAAACCCTTTTTAATCCTGAAAATAACAAGTTATCAAAAAAATTTTAATTGAAACATTAAGAGAAACAAATAATTTGGAGATGGAATAAAACAATATATTTTGGGATGAAATTAGATTTTTATTGCTTTCACCAGGACTATACATGGCATGATTTAACAAATCATCTAGTGCATAAAAATTCGTTAGTTCTCTTGTGCTATATATAAAAGGACTCATATTTCTAATACGATATATGCATGCACCTTCATGTGTTAATTCGTATTTCCAAGATAGCAAAAACTTTTTCCACACTGGGGACACTTGTAAAAGGTCTCACCCGTATAAACACGTTTATGTTTCATTGTACCACTGTGATCATTGATCTTTTTAGTGCAATGGTCATTCCTTAACGATTTCTCACCGGAATGCAGTGGTGTCTGTCCATATTTCCCAATTTATAAAAACGTTTTCCACACTCGGGACATTCGTTAGGTTTTTCACCTGTATGTACCATTCTGTGAATCTTCAGAGATACTTTTTCTCTGAATCTTCTGGAGTCTTCATGGTGGTTCAGAAAACACATTCTGGACACTCATGAGATTTCTCACCCGTACAAAGCTTCATGTGTTTTTCTCTTTTTACTAAATCTTTTCCGACACTCTGGACACACATGGTTTCTAACGAGTATACACTATCATGTGTTTATTCATTTTCCTATGATCTTTTTCTTTTTCCATACTTTGGGCATTCGTCAGGTTTCTCACCTGTACACACCATCATGTGTTTATCCATTTTCCTGTGATTACTGAATCTTTTTCGACACTCTGGGCACTCGAAAGGCTTTTTAGAAGTATATACTACCATGGTGTAGTTATTCATATTTCTATGTTTACTGAAGCTTTTCCCAATCAAAGGAACACTGTAAATAAAGAGATGGCAGTTTCAGCTCCCTGGTAATTATGATGTTAGCTCTCTGGTGATTATGTTGTTGGCTCTCTGGTATTTATGTTTTTGGCTCTCTGGTATTTATGTTCTTGGCTTTCTATTATATAAAACAGGTGAGGGGGATGTACGTCACATGTAAGATGTTTGGTCACTGTAAGTAGGGGAGACCGGGATGAGATGCTGGAGCTGTTGTTGTTGTTGTTTAGATTTAGCTATTGAAAACTAAATGCCCGTATAGCACGGGATATAGTGAGTTCGCCAATGAGTTCGTGTTTTTCTCGAAAACCTTGTTACTGTGATATTTCAGTAAAAGCGTTATATGGAAGTAGAAGTTTCCTTCTTTACCCTCATTTCTTTTTCACTTCTTTTTTTAGCACACTGCTTCTAGTCTTGTTTTAATAATAATTTTTTGGTGGTGGATGTAGATTCAGTGTTCACTAGTGTGTCCCATTCTTCAACTACTTTTCTGACCATTATAGTCAGAAAAGGATTGCTGTGGATTTTGCATCTAATCTAACTGATAATGATAATTAAATGTTGAGTTTGATGCGCAGGGCTTCAGTTGTTTCACATTCCAACAAGTAGTATAATAATGACGCCTCTGCATATGTTCCACAGATATGACATTCTTTAACTATTAGACAAAGGAGCATAAGAATAAAGGTAACTGCAGAGGGCCTTTTGGCCCATACGATGCTTCTCCTATTTATAACCACCCAATCCCACTCATATGTGTCCAACACAAGATTGAGGCAATCAAGGGACCCCCACCTACACTACGTTACATGGTAATTGCTTCCACAAATCAACAACCATGTTACCGAACTAGTATTAACACAGTTTTTTTATGAACCAAAACTTATTCATTTATACCTATTGTTCCGGGTCCTGACTTGTGTGATTCTTTTTATACCATATTAATATCTCCTTTGTTATGGCCCTTCATTAACTTGTTTTACTGTACACTTCAATCAGTTATGATTAGTAAGAATTTAAAACCAAAGGATCAATGCATGAATGTTCGTAATAAGCAAATAGGACACTGGGATTTATTAATCGAAGTATTAGTAACAAGACACCTGGTGTTGTTCTTCAGCAATATCTTAGCTATATATATAGGTAAATATAGATATATAGCTACATATAGATATATAGCTATAGCTATAACCAATGGGGCTATGGTTAGGCCCCATTTAGATTATGCAGTTCAGTTTTGGTCGCAGTACTATGGAATGGATATAAATTTACTTGAACGTGTCCAGCGTAGAATGAAAAAGTTAATTCCCCAAATTAGAAATCTTTCCTATGAAGAAAGATTAACACAGCTTAAATTGCATTCACTGGAAAGGCAAAGAGTTAGGGGGTGACATGATAGAGGTTTACAAGTGGATGAATGGACATAACAAAGGGGATATTAATGGAGTATTAAAAGTATCAACACAAGATAGAACGCGAAACAATAGGTATAAATTGGAAAAGTTTAGATTTAGGAAAGACTTGGGTAAATACAGGGTTGTTGATTTGTGGAACCAGTTACCGCGTAAAGGTGTGGAGGTGGGGTCCCTCGATTGTTTCAAGCGTGGGTTGGACATGTATATGAGACGGATTATGAACATAAGAACAAAGGCAACTGCAGAAGGCCTATTGGCCCATACGAGGCAGCTCCAATTTATAACCACCCAATCCCACTCATATACTTGTCCAACCCGCGCTTGAAACAATCGAGGGACCCCACCTCCACCACGTTACGTGGTAATTGGTTTCAACAAATCAACAACCCTGTTACCGAACCAGTATTTACCCAAGTCTTTCCTAAATCTAAACTTAGAACTAAACTTGGATTGGGTGGTTATAAATAGGAGCAGCCTCGTATTGACCAATAGGCCCTCTGAATTTACCTTTCTTTTTATGTTTTTCTCAAACACAGTTAATTCTTTGACTTTCTGGAGAATGTAATTTAAGCTTGGTCAATCTTTCTTCATAAAACAGGTTTCTAATTTGAGGGATTAATTTGTCAACCCTCGCTGGGCGCATTCTATTGAATTTAGATCCATTTTATAGTACGGAGTATAGACAAAACTGAACTGCATAACCTAAATAAAAACATAGGAAGAAAGGTAACTGTTTAAGGGGCCTCGTAGCCTGGTGGATAGCGCGCAGGACTCGTAATTCTGTGGCGCGGGTTCGATTCCCGCACGAGGCAGAAACAAATGGGCAAAGTTTCTTTCACCCTGAATGCCCCTGTTACCTAGCAGTAAATAAGTACCTGGGAGTTAGTCAGCTGTCACAGGCTGCTTCCTGGGGGTGGAGGCCTGGTCAAGGACCGGGCCGCGGGGACACTAAAAGCCCCGAAATCATCTCAAGATAACCACTGTGTATGTATATACCTCAAAACATTGGTTCCTGTTTTTTCTTGTGCTGATACTTTATAATACCCTATTAATATCTCCTTTGTTATATAAATTCATCCACTTGTAAACCTCCATCATATCAACCCTAACTCTTCGTCTTTCCAGTGAATGCAATATAAGTCAACAAATCCACAAGGACCCTGATGAGGGTTCGAACCTACGTTCGAGAGGATCCCAGACGCTGCCTTAATTGTGATTTATGTGTGTAATGCAATTTAAGCTTCATATGACAGGTAACTAATTTGGGGAATTAACTTTGTCATCCTACGCTAAACACCTTCAAGTGAATTTATATCCATTCTATAGTACGGCAAGCAAAATTGAACTGCATAATCAAAAGGGGCCAAACCAGATAAAGATATAACTGAAGAACAACACCAGGTGTCTTGTTACTAACGTCCTGTGTCCTTTTTGCCGTATTACGAACATTCATGCATTGATCTTATGTTTTTAAATTCTTACTAATCATAATCATAAGCTATTAGGACAATATCTAACTCTGGCCCCAGACATCACTCGGTACCATTACTCAAACTAATATGTTAGATATTAAGTCCCTGCACATCCTTTAATGTGTATTTTATATATATAAAACGCTGAACTGTAATGTCAATCCTGACCTTAAAAGCTTCCAAGAAGGTTGTAACAGATCCCATGAGCACCACACCAGAAACAAATACCTATTTGATATTGCAAGAGTACGACTTAGTCAAACTAGAAATGCTTTGCAAATCAAGGGACCTCGAATGCGGAATGACCTTCCCAATTATGTTAAAGACAGTACCTCTCCCAACCAGTTCAAGATAAAAACTAAGTACAAACTAATTAACTCAATGTAACCTACTTCACCCCCAAAATGTCAACCCATGTCTTCTTGTTTAAACAATACTGATTGTTGACCAAATTGTATTTTTGTTTTTTTTCTGCCATGTTTTCCCCCTCCCCCTCCCCTTTTTTACATTTTTTTCTTATTTTTTCTCAACACAATTTATACTTTAATCTCAATTAGTATTAAGTTTTAGTCTTAGTGTTTTTCCTGCCCGAAACGCTTTTCGTTATAGTATCTATTGGAATTGTATGTGCTAGCTCTATCTATAAATCCATCAACTTTTGTATCTTACCTTGTATGTATGGACTTTATCTGAATAAATATTTGTATTTGTTGTATAACTCCCAAACCTCTTTCGCAATCTCAACACCATCTCACTCTTATCTTATAACTCTTTCATCATTTCCTAGCCTCAAAACCTTACATTTGTCAACATTTAAACTGCATCTGCTAAGCTTTTGACCATTTCTAAACCCTAAGATCGTCTTGAAGTGATTGTAAGGCTTTTTCCGTGTTTATTGCCCTCCAGGTTTTAGTATCATCAGCAAATTTGAAAATGTTGCTGCTCAAACCTGAATCTAAATCATTTATATATATTATGAATAACAGAGGTACCAGGACAGAGCGTTAAGGCACTCCACTTACATTTCCCCACACTGACTTAATCCCATTTGTACTCACTTTCTGTTTCCTTTGGTACAGCCATCCAACTTAACATAGCACCCCCCAATACCATGACCCTCTACCTTTTTAACCAGTCTTCCATGTGGCACTCTATCAAAAACTTTGCTAAATTCAAGGTACACAGCTATGCTGATATAAAATGATAGCAAATTTGAATTATTTTCTAATTTATGTTTTTCAAGATGATAATGAATGGTATTTGCGAAAATCGATTCAAGTAACTATTCCAAAATTGACGTTAGGCTAATTGGTAGATTGTTTGATGCAAGTTATCTATCTCCTTTCTTAAAAATTGGTACACATTAGCAGCCATCCACGACTCTGGCACTCTGCCTGACTCTAATGATTTATTATATGTGGTAGACAAGGGATCGCAAAGCTCCTCTTAGCATTCTTTGGTCACCCTGGTAAACACTTCGGCGGGCCCTGGGGATTTGTTTGATTTGAGTTTCACTATTGTTTAATAACATCATCCCTCCTAAGTGTTAAACTAGTCAACCATTCCGCGTTCTCTCTCACTTTATTCGGCCTTATTCGGCCGAAGGCATAGAGTTACGTTCCTCTTTAGTAAATACAGATAAAATATTTATTAAAAATACTATTTATCTTTTCGTCATTATCTGTCCTATCTGGGCTATGGTGAGCCCGTACGGGGAGGGTCTTTGGAACTATTATCTGTATCAATAGCTGATACAAGAGGTCTGGGGTCTTCATGGTGGTTTTCAGTCCTAGAGGGCAAGCTGTCCTAGTTTTGGAACTGGGGGGATTAGTGTTGACCTCTAGGTCTTCCGACAGCCGTGCTGTCGTTGGAGTTTGGTGTGGTGGCCTCCATGAGGAGGTCTTGTACCGAGTTGGTGTCGTATTTGTTGTGCGGCGGTGGAGCTACTAAGAAATCCTACTTTCTTAGTAGGTTTCCTAGTCTGAGGAGTCCGTAATCTCCGTAGTTAGTGTTGAACTGTCGAAAATTGAGAGATTACTCAAGTAAATCAGCTGCTCACTTGCTGATACCAACCAGCTGGGATACCTTAGGAAATATAACTGGTTTCAAGATTCTATTTTTTTTACATATAAGATAAGTTATCACAAAACCCTTTTTAATCCTGAAAATAACAAGTTATCAAAAAAATTTTAATTGAAACATTAAGAGAAACAAATAATTTGGAGATGGAATAAAACAATATATTTTGGGATGAAATTAGATTTTTATTGCTTTCACCAGGACTATACATGGCATGATTTAACAAATCATCTAGTGCATAAAAATTCGTTAGTTCTCTTGTGCTATATATAAAAGGACTCATATTTCTAATACGATATATGCATGCACCTTCATGTGTTAATTCGTATTTCCAAGATAGCAAAAACTTTTTCCACACTGGGGACACTTGTAAAAGGTCTCACCCGTATAAACACGTTTATGTTTCATTGTACCACTGTGATCATTGATCTTTTTAGTGCAATGGTCATTCCTTAACGATTTCTCACCGGAATGCAGTGGTGTCTGTCCATATTTCCCAATTTATAAAAACGTTTTCCACACTCGGGACATTCGTTAGGTTTTTCACCTGTATGTACCATTCTGTGAATCTTCAGAGATACTTTTTCTCTGAATCTTCTGGAGTCTTCATGGTGGTTCAGAAACCACATTCTGGACACTCATGAGATTTCTCACCCGTACAAAGCTTCATGTGTTTTCTCTTTTTACTAAATCTTTTCCGACACTCTGGACACACATGGTTTCTAACGAGTATACACTATCATGTGTTTATTCATTTTCCTATGATTTTTTTCTTTTTCCATACTTTGGGCATTCGTCAGGTTTCTCACCTGTACACACCATCATGTGTTTATCCATTTTCCTGTGATTACTGAATCTTTTTCGACACTCTGGGCACTCGAAAGGCTTTTTAGAAGTATATACTACCATGGTGTAGTTATTCATATTTCTATGTTTACTGAAGTTTTTCCCAATCAAAGGAACACTGTAAATAAAGAGATGGCAGTTTCAGCTCCCTGGTAATTATGATGTTAGCTCTCTGGTGCTTATGTTGTTGGCTCTCTGGTATTTATGTTTTTGGCTCTGGTATTTATGTTCTTGGCTTTCTATTATATAAAACAGGTGAGGGGGATGTAGGTCACATGTAAGATGTTTGGTCACTGTAAGTAGGGGAGACCGGGATGAGATGCTGGAGCTGTTGTTGTTGTTGTTTAGATTTAGCTATTGAAAACTAAATGCCCGTATAGCACGGGATATAGTGAGTTCGCCAATGAGTTCGTGTTTTTCTCGAAAACCTTGTTACTGTGATATTTCAGTAAAAGCGTTAAATGGAAGTAGAAGTTTCCTTCTTTACCCTCATTTCTTTTTCACTTCTTTTTTTAGCACACTGCTTCTAGTCTTGTTTTAATAATAATTTTTTGGTGGTGGATGTAGATTCAGTGTTCACTAGTGTGTCCCATTCTTCAACTACTTTTCTGACCATTATAGTCAGAAAAGGATTGCTGTGGATTTTGCATCTAATCTAACTGATAATGATAATTAAATGTTGAGTTTGATGCGCAGGGCTTCAGTTGTTTCACATTCCAACAAGTAGTATAATAATGACGCCTCTGCATATGTTCCACAGATATGACATTCTTTAACTATTAGACAAAGGAGCATAAGAATAAAGGTAACTGCAGAGGGCCTTTTGGCCCATACGATGCTTCTCCTATTTATAACCACCCAATCCCACTCATATATGTGTCCAACACAAGATTGAGGCAATCAAGGGACCCCCACCTACACTACGTTACATGGTAATTGCTTCCACAAATCAACAACCATGTTACCGAACTAGTATTAACACAGTTTTTTTATAAACCAAAACTTATTCATTTATACCTATTGTTCCGGGTCCTGACTTGTGTGATTCTTTTTATACCATATTAATATCTCCTTTGTTATGGCCCTTCATTAACTTGTTTTACTGTACACTTCAATCAGTTATGATTAGTAAGAATTTAAAACCAAAGGATCAATGCATGAATGTTCGTAATAAGCAAATAGGACACTGGGATTTATTAATCGACGTATTAGTAACAAGACACCTGGTGTTGTTCTTCAGCAATATCTTAGCTATATATATAGGTAAATATAGATATATAGCTACATATAGATATATAGCTATAGCTATAACCAATGGGGCTATGGTTAGGCCCCATTTAGATTATGCAGTTCAGTTTTGGTCGCAGTACTATGGAATGGATATAAATTTACTTGAACGTGTCCAGCGTAGAATGAAAAAGTTAATTCCCCAAATTAGAAATCTTTCCTATGAAGAAAGATTAACACAGCTTAAATTGCATTCACTGGAAAGGCAAAGAGTTAGGGGGTGACATGATAGAGGTTTACAAGTGGATGAATGGACATAACAAAGGGGATATTAATGGAGTATTAAAAGTATCAACACAAGATAGAACGCGAAACAATAGGTATAAATTGGAAAAGTTTAGATTTAGGAAAGACTTGGGTAAATACAGGGTTGTTGATTTGTGGAACCAGTTACCGCGTAAAGGTGTGGAGGTGGGGTCCCTCGATTGTTTCAAGCGTGGGTTGGACATGTATATGAGACGGATTATGAACATAAGAACAAAGGCAACTGCAGAAGGCCTATTGGCCCATACGAGGCAGCTCCAATCCCACTCATATACTTGTCCAACCCGCGCTTGAAACAATCGAGGGACCCCACCTCCACCACGTTACGTGGTAATTGGTTTCAACAAATCAACAACCCTGTTACCGAACCAGTATTTACCCAAGTCTTTCCTAAATCTAAACTTAGAACTAAACTTGGATTGGGTGGTTATAAATAGGAGCAGCCTCGTATTGACCAATAGGCCCTCTGAATTTACCTTTCTTTTTATGTTTTTCTCAAACACAGTTAATTCTTTGACTTTCTGGAGAATGTAATTTAAGCTTGGTCAATCTTTCTTCATAAAACAGGTTTCTAATTTGAGGGATTAATTTGTCAACCCTCGCTGGGCGCATTCTATTGAATTTAGATCCATTTTATAGTACGGAGTATAGACAAAACTGAATTGCATAACCTAAATAAAAACATAGGAAGAAAGGTAACTGTTTAAGGGGCCTCGTAGCCTGGTGGATAGCGCGCAGGACTCGTAATTCTGTGGCGCGGGTTCGATTCCCGCACGAGGCAGAAACAAATGGGCAAAGTTTCTTTCACCCTGAATGCCCCTGTTACCTAGCAGTAAATAAGTACCTGGGAGTTAGTCAGCTGTCACAGGCTGCTTCCTGGGGGTGGAGGCCTGGTCAAGGACCGGGCCGCGGGGACACTAAAAGCCCCGAAATCATCTCAAGATAACCACTGAGTATGTATATACCTCAAAACATTGGTTCCTGTTTTTTCTTGTGCTGATACTTTATAATACCCTATTAATATCTCCTTTGTTATATAAATTCATCCACTTGTAAACCTCCATCATATCAACCCTAACTCTTCGTCTTTCCAGTGAATGCAATATAAGTCAACAAATCCACAAGGACCCTGATGAGGGTTCGAACCTACGTTCGAGAGGATCCCAGACGCTGCCTTAATTGTGATTTATGTGTGTAATGCAATTTAAGCTTCATATGACAGGTAACTAATTTGGGGAATTAACTTTGTCATCCTACGCTAAACACCTTCAAGTGAATTTATATCCATTCTATAGTACGGCAAGCAAAATTGAACTGCATAATCAAAAGGGGCCAAACCAGATAAAGATATAACTGAAGAACAACACCAGGTGTCTTGTTACTAACGTCCTGTGTCCTTTTTGCCGTATTACGAACATTCATGCATTGATCTCATGTTTTTAAATTCTTACTAATCATAATCATAAGCTATTAGGACAATATCTAACTCTGGCCCCAGACATCACTCGGTACCATTACTCAAATTAATATGTTAGATATTAAGTCCCTGCACATCCTCTAATGTGTATTTTATATATATAAAACGCTGAACTGTAATGTCAATCCTGACCTTAAAAGCTTCCAAGAAGGTTGTAACAGATCCCATGAGCACCACACCAGAAACAAATACCTATTTGATATTGCAAGAGTACGACTTAGTCAAACTAGAAATGCTTTACAAATCAAGGGACCTCGAATGGGGAATGACCTTCCCAATTATGTTAAAGACTGTACCTCTCCCATCCAGTTCAAGATAAAAACTAAGTACAAACTAATTAACTCAATGTAACCTACTTCACCCCCAAAATGTCAACCCATGTCTTCTTGTTTAAACAATACTGATTGTTGACCAAATTGTATTTTTGTTTTTTTTTCTGCCATGTTTTAACCCTCCCCCTCCCCTTTTTTACATTTTTTTCTTATTTTTTCTCAACACAATTTATACTTTAATCTCAATTAGTATTAAGTTTTAGTGTTAGTGTTTTTCCTGCCCGAAACGCTTTTCGTTATAGTATCTATTGGAATTGTATGTGCTAGCTCTATCTATAAATCCATCAACTTTTGTATCTTACCTTGTATGTATGGGCTTTATCTGAATAAATATTTGTATTTGTTGTATAACTCCCAAACCTCTTTCGCAATCTCAACACCATCTCACACTTATCTTATAACTCTTTCATCATTTCCTAGCCTCAAAACCTTACATTTGTCAACATTTAAACTGCATCTGCTAAGTTTTGACCATTTCTAAACCCAAAGATCGTCTTGAAGTGATTTTAAGCCTTTTTCCGTGTTTATTGCCCTCCAGGTTTTAGTATCATCAGCAAATTTGAAAATGTTGCTGCTCAAACCTGAATCTAAATCATTTATATATATTATGAATAACAGAGGTACCAGGACAGAGCGTTAAGGCACTCCACTTACATTTCCCCACTCTGACTTAATCCCATTTGTACTAACTTTCTGTTTCCTTTGGTACAGCCATCCAACTTAACATAGCACCCCCCAATACCATGACCCTCTATCTTTTTAACCAGTCTTCCATGTGGCACTCTATCAAAAACTTTGCTAAAGTCAAGGTACTATGCTGATATAAAATGATAGCAAATTTGAATTATTTACTAATTTATGTTTTTCAAGATGATAATGAATGGTATTTGCGAAAATCGATTCAAGTAACTATTCCAAAATTGACGTTAGGCTAATTGGTAGATTGTTTGATGCAAGTTATCTATCTCCTTTCTTAAAAATTGGTACACATTAGCAGCCATCCACGACTCTGGCACTCTGCCTGACTCTAATGATTTATAATATGTGGTAGACAAGGGATCGCAAAGCTCCTCTTAGCATTCTTTGGGCACCCTGGTAAACACTTCGGCGGGCCCTGGGGATTTGTTTGATTTGAGTTTCACTATTGTTTAATAACATCATCCCTCCTAAGTGTTAAACTAGTCAACCATTCCACGTTCTCTCTCACTTAGACTTATTCGGCCGAAGGCATAGAGTTACGTTCCTCTTTAGTAAATACAGATAAAATATTTATTAAAAATACTATTTATCTTTTCGTCATTATCTGTCCTATCTGGGCTATGGTGAGCCCGTACGTGGAGGGTCTTTGGAACTATTATCTGTATCAATAGCTGATACAAGAGGTCTGGGATCTTCATGGTGGTTTTAAGTCCTAGAGGGCAAGCTGTCCTAGTTTTGGAACTGGTGGGATTAGTGTTGACCTCTAGGTCTTCCGACAGCCGTGCTGTCGTTGGAGTTTGGTGTAGTGGCCTCCATGAGGAGGTCTTGTACCGAGTAGGTGTCGTATTTGTTGTGCGGCGGTGGAGCTACTAAGAAATCCTACTTTCTTAGTAGGTTTCCAAGTTTGAGGAGTCCTAATCTCCGTAGTTAGTGTTGAACTGTCGAAAATTGAGAGATTACTCAAGTAAATCAGCTGCTCACTTGCTGATACCAACCAGCTGGGATACCTTAGGAAATATAACTGGTTTCAAGATTCTATTTTTTTACATATAAGATAAGTTATCACAAAACCCTTTTTAATCCTGAAATAACAAGTTATCAAAAAATGTTTAATTGAAACATTAAGAGAAACAAATAATTTGGAGATGGAATAAAACAATATATTTTGGGATGAAATTAGATTTTTATTGCTTTCACCAGGACTATACATGGCATGATTTAACAAATCATCTAGTGCATAAAAATTCGTTAGTTCTCTTGTGCTATATATAAAAGGACTCATATTTCTAATACGATATATGCATGCACCTTCATGTGTTAATTCGTATTTCCAAGATAGCAAAAACTTTTTCCACACTGGGGACACTTGTATAAGGTCTCACCAGTATAAACACGTTTATGTTTCATTGTACCACTGTGATCAATGATCTTTTTAGCGCAATGGTCATTCCTTAACGATTTCTCACCGGAATGCAGCAGTGTCTGTCCATATTTCCCAATTTATAAAAACGTTTTCCACACTCGGGACATTCGTTAGGTTTTTCACCTGTATGTACCATTCTGTGAATCTTCAGAGATACTTTTTCTCTGAATCTTCTGGAGTCTTCATGGTGGTTCAGAAACCACATTCTGGACACTCATGAGATTTCTCACCCGTACAAAGCGTCATGTGTTTTTCTCTTTTTACTAAATCTTTTCCGACACTCTGGACACATATGGTTTCTAACGAGTATACACTATCATGTGTTTATTCATTTTCCTATGATCTTTTTCTTTTTCCATACTTTGGGCATTCGTCAGGTTTCTCACGTGTACACACTATCATGTGTTTATCCATTTTCCTGTGATTACTGAATCTTTTTCGACACTCTGGGCACTCGAAAGGCTTTTTAGAAGTATATACTACCATGGTGTAGTTATTCATATTTCTATGTTTACTGAAGCTTTTCCCAATCAAAGGAACACTGTAAATAAAGAGATCGCAGTTGGTAATTATTATGTAAGCTCTCTGGTGCTTATGTTGTTGGCTCTCTGGTATTTATGTTTTTGGCTCTCTGGTATTTATGTTCTTGGCTTTCTATTATATAAAACAGGTGAGGGGGATGTAGGTCACATGTAAGATGTTTGGTCACTGTAAGTAGGGGAGACCGGGATGAGATGCTGGAGCTGTTGTTGTTGTTTAGATTTAGCTATTGAAAACTAAATGCCCGTATAGCACGGGATATAGTGAGTTCGCCAATGAGTTCGTGTTTTTCTCGAAAACCTTGTTACTGTGATATTTCAGTAAAAGCGTTAAATGGAAGTAGAAGTTTCCTTCTTTACCCTCATTTCTTTTTCACTTCTTTTTTTAGCACACTGCTTCTAGTCTTGTTTTAATAATAATTTTTTGGTGGTGGATGTAGATTCAGTGTTCACTAGTGTGTCCCATTCTTCAACTACTTTTCTGACCATTATAGTCAGAAAAGGATTGCTGTGGATTTTGCATCTAATCTAACTGATAATGATAATTAAATGTTGAGTTTGATGCGCAGGGCTTCAGTTGTTTCACATTCCAACAAGTAGTATAATAATGACGCCTCTGCATATGTTCCACAGATATGACATTCTTTAACTATTAGACAAAGGAGCATAAGAATAAAGGTAACTGCAGAGGGCCTTTTGGCCCATACGATGCTTCTCCTATTTATAACCACCCAATCCCACTCATATATGTGTCCAACACAAGATTGAGGCAATCAAGGGACCCCCACCTACACTACGTTACATGGTAATTGCTTCCACAAATCAACAACCATGTTACCGAACTAGTATTAACACAGTTTTTTTATAAACCAAAACTTATTCATTTATACCTATTGTTCCGGGTCCTGACTTGTGTGATTCTTTTTATACCATATTAATATCTCCTTTGTTATGGCCCTTCATTAACTTGTTTTACTGTACACTTCAATCAGTTATGATTAGTAAGAATTTAAAACCAAAGGATCAATGCATGAATGTTCGTAATAAGCAAATAGGACACTGGGATTTATTAATCGAAGTATTAGTAACAAGACACCTGGTGTTGTTCTTCAGCAATATCTTAGCTATATATATAGGTAAATATAGATATATAGCTACATATAGATATATAGCTATAGCTATAACCAATGGGGCTATGGTTAGGCCCCATTTAGATTATGCAGTTCAGTTTTGGTCGCAGTACTATGGAATGGATATAAATTTACTTGAACGTGTCCAGCGTAGAATGAAAACGTTAATTCCCCAAATTAGAAATCTTTCCTATGAAGAAAGATTAACACAGCTTAAATTGCATTCACTGGAAAGGCAAAGAGTTAGGGGGTGACATGATAGAGGTTTACAAGTGGATGAATGGACATAACAAAGGGGATATTAATGGAGTATTAAAAGTATCAACACAAGATAGAACGCGAAACAATAGGTATAAATTGGAAAAGTTTAGATTTAGGTAAATACAGGGTTGTTGATTTGTGGAACCAGTTACCGCGTAAAGGTGTGGAGGTGGGGTCCCTCGATTGTTTCAAGCGTGGGTTGGACATGTATATGAGACGGATTATGAACATAAGAACAAAGGCAACTGCAGAAGGCCTATTGGCCCATACGAGGCAGCTCCAATTTATAACCACCCAATCCCACTCATATACTTGTCCAACCCGCGCTTGAAACAATCGAGGGACCCCACCTCCACCACGTTACGTGGTAATTGGTTTCAACAAATCAACAACCCTGTTACCGAACCAGTATTTACCCAAGTCTTTCCTAAATCTAAACTTAGAACTAAACTTGGATTGGGTGGTTATAAATAGGAGCAGCCTCGTATTGACCAATAGGCCCTCTGAATTTACCTTTCTTTTTATGTTTTTCTCAAACACAGTTAATTCTTTGACTTTCTGGAGAATGTAATTTAAGCTTGGTCAATCTTTCTTCATAAAACAGGTTTCTAATTTGAGGGATTAATTTGTCAACCCTCGCTGGACGCATTCTATTGAATTTAGATCCATTTTATAGTACGGAGTATAGCCAAAACTGAACTGCATAACCTAAATAAAAACATAGGAAGAAAGGTAACTGTTTAAGGGGCCTCGTAGCCTGGTGGATAGCGCGCAGGACTCGTAATTCTGTGGCGCGGGTTCGATTCCCGCACGAGGCAGAAACAAATGGGCAAAGTTTCTTTCACCCTGAATGCCCCTGTTACCTAGCAGTAAATAAGTACCTGGGAGTTAGTCAGCTGTCACAGGCTGCTTCCTGGGGGTGGAGGCCTGGTCAAGGACCGGGCCGCGGGGACACTAAAAGCCCCGAAATCATCTCAAGATAACCACTGTGTATGTATATACCTCAAAACATTGGTTCCTGTTTTTTCTTGTGCTGATACTTTATAATACCCTATTAATATCTCCTTTGTTATATAAATTCATCCACTTGTAAACCTCCATCATATCAACCCTAACTCTTCGTCTTTCCAGTTGTTACGACCCTGGGTTCTCCAGTGGAAACCAGAGGTCAAAATTGAGCTATTAAACTTCCTAAGTAGTACAGTTGGCGCATTTCGAATGGAAATTGTTTGTATCTTCCCTGCCAGACGTAAGACTATTATTGTTTCTCAAAGAGCATTTAAAGACTGAGCTGGGGGTTGATTATTAAATAATAACATAGGCACCAACTTTGCGTACTAATACTTTCTAATCATTCATAAAGTAACAATACGTTGCATAGGGGAAGATCTTTAATGTGCTTAGCTGCACGATCAATTAGGCCCCTTCCGGCACCACGACATGAGGGAGGCCAGGTGGTCGCGAGGAGCGCGGTCTTCTCTTGGCTGGTGGCGTGAGGTTAAGACCTACTCTGTGGCTGTATCCCTACTCTCCTTCCTTCTCCTCTTACTTATTTCCCTTACCTGAAGTTCCTGTACCCTTAAGTTAAGTATTATATGGTGTAAGTGTGCCTACTCTGGTAGTAACGATTGGGGAGACCTGGGGATAGTATTTTGCCAGTGTTTGGGTACCCCTAAGTGTTGTGTTTTGTATTAGGGTCCCACGTGGTTTCACTACCCTAAGCTGCATCCAGCTTCAGTGCTTATCCAGTAGTACTTTACCCTAGCTTGTTATTAGTGTAAACCTTGTATCCTGCCTACGTGGACCAAGGCTTTTAACGTAAGATAGTGTGGTAAAGTTATTATTATTATTGTTATTGGTGTGAGTGTATATGGGGGGTTGTTAACGGGTTAATAAATAAGTACATGAATTACAGAGTATCTCTTCTTCCAAGGTGGGAGCGCAGTGATCAACCCTTAGACGAACATATTTGGTCTTGTAGCAAGTTATTACTACTGTGGATAGTTTATTTTGGGGGCCGGGCCTTTTAGCTCTCCCATATTTGATACTCCTGTCTTCTAACTACCTATACCCCTTAATAGTACCAGTACCCCATAGAAGCCCCACTCATATCATTTGTAACAAGTGGTTGGCCAGTCCGGGAGGAACATTATAAGTGTAAAAAATTAGATTCTTGAGTGCCAAAATTAAAATTTTGTATTTCCGCAGAACGGTTGTGTGCTAGCCTAGGGTCCAGCTCATCTAGCAAAGGACATTCTTGCACTGACTGGACACCCAGCTGGATCCCTTCACGATTAAGGTTAGTGTGGCCTTGTGTTAGGGGCCGTGCAAATTTTTGTTTTTTTTTCCAATTTTTATTTTTTAATTTTTTCTTTGGCTGGGAGCTAAAATTATTAGTGATGTCTTCTGAAATGCAGAAACTGGCAAGGGAGCCTTCAGTGGTAGAGATAAAGAAACTTAAAAAGTCTAATTTAGTATTGTTAGGCCAGGAATTTGGCCTAGAATTAAATGTCGCAGATAAAAAGTGGACTTTGGTAAATGAAATATTAGAACATTGTATTGATGAAGAACTATTGGCAAGTGATACACCTTTATGCCAGCCTAGCCAAGCAGAAAGTGCAACTCATAGGGAAAGTGAATTAGCTTTAGAGTTAGCAAAAATAAAATTAGAGGAGCAAAAACTCAAAACCGAGGAGGCTAGAATTAGAGCGAATGCCACTGGTCCTCCACCTGCCGGGGATTCAAACCCCAGGCATTATGAGAAAAAGCATAATTTGCCTGAATTTTCCGAGTCTGACCCTGAAAGGTTTTTCAACCATTTTCAGAGAGTGGCCACGTCCATGAACTGGCCAAAGGAAGAGTGGGTGAAAATCCTACAGGGAAGACTTAGGGGTAAAGCACAAGATATTTTTATAAACATGCCTGACGACGAGTGTTTCGAATATGATAAAGTCAGGGAATGTATTTTGCGGGCATATGAAATTACTCCTGAAGCTCACCGCCAAGTTTATCGTAACCTTAGGCCTACTCACAACCAACCGCTCACTGAATTTGTGAATGATCAAATTCGATTGTTTGATAGATGGATTCGCTCGGCGAAAGCCGAAACATATGAGGCTCTCAGGAACTTAATTTTAATGGAGCATTTTATAGATATTATGCCAGAGAATGTTTCCCAGTATATTAAAGGAAGGATAGAGTTAAATTCTAAAATAGGGGATTTGGCCAAGTTGGCAGAAAACTACCAATTGGCGGGCAAAAGTCCCAATAAAAATAATTATACCCCACAGAGTAGCAAAACTTATACCCACAGCCAGTCCAGACCAGCTCATTCTAACCCTTTACCTAATGCACCTTCTGTTTCAGACATAACTAACCCTGTTAAAGTGTCTAGCCCAACGGCACCTAAAGGTGAACCGAAGGGTAATTCTGTTAGTAATGTCTCTTCTCCCCGACGTTTTTGTGGTCACTGTAATCGTCCAAACCACACTATTAGCCGTTGTTGGCAACTGCACCCTGAAAAAAGACCCAATGCTCTAGTTGTGACACAGGGCTTGAGGCTTTCAGAAGGGTTAGGGAGTAAGACCTCCAACCCACAGTGGTTGGACTTGCTTACCCCATTCTTATCGAAAGGGAGACTACTTTTGTCTGAGGGTTCTTCCTGGAAGGACGTGGTGATCTTCCGAGACACCGGTGCCATCCAGACTTTAATTTTAGAGAGTGCGTTGCAAGGTGCCAACACTCTCGACACTGGAGAGGTGGTACTGGTCGAGGGTGTCACTAGTGATACTCGGGCAGTACCCCTCCATAAGGTTACCCTGGAATCTGATTTCCACAAGGGTGTTTGTACAGTCGGAGTCACTTCATACCTACCTTTCCCTAATGTTGATGTAATAGTTGGTAATGATTTAGCAGGGGATAAGGTAGGGGACTCCAGACTGCCTATTATGTTGCCTACCCCTAAGGTTTGCCTGGATCCACCCGCCGCAGAGGATAATGTTGTGTACCCTGCGTGCGCGGTGACCAGGTCTATGGGACTTAAATGTAAGGGCAGCCCTGTGCTTGCCAAGGTGGTAAATCCCGAGGTCACGAGGAGCTTTCCGAGTGGTGAAAACCAAGTGGACCTCGCGGACACATTCATGGCCCGACTCGATGACGTGGCCGAGGACATTGTGGAGAGCCTGCCACCGCCATCTACCGAGAGTAGTGGGGAGGTGGAGAACACTGTTGAGCCTCGGCCAATGGCATCTGACCAAGGCCTAGATGCCTCCTTGAGTGAGTTACAGAAAGCTGACCCCACTCTTGCAGATTGTCATGAAACAGCCGTCTCTATGGAGGAAATTGTAGAAGCAGCAACTGGGTACTACTACAATGATCGGATTTTGATGAGAAAATGGAGACCACAGAGTGCTCCCTTGTCAAATGAGTGGGAGGTAGTCCACCAGGTTATGTTGCCGACCTGCTATAGAGAAAGAGTTTTGGCAGCTGCTCATGATGATCCTATGGGGGGACATCAAGGTATTAATATTACGTATCACAAAATTTTAAAGTATTTTTTCTGGCCCAAGCTGAAAAGCGACGTGGCAAAATTTTGTAATGCGTGTATTGTTTGTCAACTGGTTGGGAAACCAAACCAGACTCCACCTAAAGCTCCTCTAAGGCCTATTGTCGTGCCAGAGGAACCATTTTCTCATGTGGTAATGGACTGTGTTGGACCATTACCTAGAACTAAGTCTGGTAATATTTACCTAATCACGATGATGTGTATCACTACTCGTTACCCAGAGGCTTTTGCTGTAAGGAACATCCGAGCAAAAACTGTTGTTGCTCGTATGTTGCAATTTTTTTCCACTTTTGGACTGCCTCGGGTCGTGCAAACTGACAATGGTACTAATTTTAAGTCTGATGTTTTCGAGCAATTTTGTAAGGAACATGGAATAACTCATAAGGTTTCCAGCCCATACCATCCACAGAGTCAGGGGGTAATTGAACGTTTCCATCTAACTCTGAAGCAGATGTTGAAGACATCGTGCGAGAGTTCCCACACCTTCTGGGATGAGAATTTACCGTATGTTTTGTTTGCGGCTAGAGAGGGATTACAAAGTTCACTGGGCTGTTCTCCTTTTGAGTTAGTCTTTGGCCATAAAGTTCGTGGACCCTTGCAAATGTTACAGGAGAATCTGTTAGGGAACGTAACGTTATCCGAAGGTTCGGCTTTCTTTGCGCAACACCACCAGAGACTCAAGGACTGCAAGGCGGCTGCATTAAAGTATCTTGGCAAGGCCCAAGAAAAGATGAAAGAACGTAATGATGCTAAATCTAAGTTACGGGTATTTCAGCCTGGCGACCCTGTCCTGGTATTAAAGCCTCGACTAGGGAACACTATGTCCCACAAGTACGAAGGCCCCTACATTGTGACAGAAAAGACTGGGGACCTCACGTACAAAGTGAGGCACTCTGACAAACGTAACCAGGTAATGCTCATACATGTAAATCGACTGAAGAAGTTCCAGGGCCCCAGGCCCATTGCACTAACCAATGTTTCCATTTCCAGTGAGAGAGGGGATGATTGTTCTGGGGACCCAACTAATCTCATTTTCAATAATTCTAGTTCTGTGAATGCTGTGGAGGAACTGTCCCATTTGCAGATGGCCCAACGTGAAGAGGTGCAGTCGTTGGTTGATGAATTCTCCCGTCTGTTCGGGGAGGTCCCGACCCAGACTGATGCCATTTGCCATGATGTCGAGTTGACGGACTACACTCCCATTCGCCTTCAACCCTATCGGATGAGTCCAGAAAAGAAGGCCATCGTACGGAAGGAGGTCGACTTCTTGCTCCAGCACGGCCTCATCCGGCCGAGCCAGGGCTCTTGGTGCTCGCCCTGCCTTTTGGTCCCCAAACCAGACGGCTCCTGGCGATTATGCACCGACTATCGGCAGCTCAACAAGGTGACCATTGTGGATGCCTATCCGCTGCCCCTCCTCGAGGACTGCATTGACGAGTTGGGAAATGCCAAGTACGTTTCGAAATTCGACCTCTCGAGGGGGTATTATCAAATCCCACTCACTGAACGTGCTAAACAGCTCACTGCGTTCGTAACACCCGAGGGTGTTTTTGAGTATCAAGTGTTACCGTTCGGCTTGCGTAATGCTCCGGCCACGTTCCAGAGACTCATGAACTCTCTACTCGCTAAGGTGCCAAATTGTCGGGCGTATTTAGATGATATCGTGCTGTTTGACAGTAATTGGGCTGACCACATAGCTAGGTTACGCCAGTTGTTTGCCATCTTGAAAAGGGCAAATCTTACCTTAAATGCTAAAAAGTGTCATTTTGGCCAAGGCACAGTGACGTACCTCGGTTATGAAGTGGGCCAAGGAAAAGTGTTACCTCGGCAAGATAAAATCAATGCCATTCTGGAGTATCCAGTACTAAAGTCTAAAAAGGACGTTCAAAGATTTATCGGTATGTGTGCGTACTATCGACGTTTTTGTCAGAACTTTTCCAGTGTTGCCACTCCTCTCACAGACTTGTTGCGGAAAGCCGTTAAATTTAAGTGGTCATCAGACTGTGCAGAGGCATTTAAAAATTTGAAATTGATCTTAGCTTCCGCCCCAGTGCTTGCTAGTCCAAGGTTCGACCGACCGTTTAAAATTCATGTTGACGCGTCTGACTCGGGTGCTGGTGCAGTGTTGTTGCAAACTGGGGATGATCAGGTGGAACACCCAGTATATTATTACTCTGTGAAATTCGACAAGGCGCAACGCAATTATTCAGTGGTAGAAAAAGAGGCGTTGGCGCTAGTGTTAACATGTAAAAAGTTCGAAGTTTACCTCACAGGTAATATAGTGGAAGTGTACACGGACCATAACCCACTAGTCTTCCTGACTCAGATGAAGGGTAAGAATAAACGCATCCTCAGGTGGGCGTTGTACCTACAGGACTTCAATCTTTCCATTACCCACCTACCGGGCAGACTCAACGTGATAGCCGACGCTCTGTCCCGGTTGCCTGAATAACATTCATCTGAGCCACAGAAAGCCATTTACCAACTGTCATGCTTTAGTTATTTTTTTTTAGGTTCTCCTGTGACATTAAATATTCCGTGTCCAATTTATTTACTTCCCTGTTCTTTTATTTTTTTTGTGTATGTTTTTTTTTTTTTTCTTTCAGAGAACTCCTTTGTATTTTTTTTTTTGCAGAGAAATTGCTTTTGATTTATTTTTTGTTTTTGTCATATGTTTTTCTTTTTGTTCTCTGTATACTCTTACAAAAAATATGACTACTATTCTAGTAGTCACATTTTTTTTTTCTCTGAAGGGGGGAGGAGTGTTACGACCCTGGGTTCTCCAGTGGAAACCAGAGGTCAAAATTGAGCTATTAAACTTCCTAAGTAGTACAGTTGGCGCATTTCGAATGGAAATTGTTTGTATCTTCCCTGCCAGACGTAAGACTATTATTGTTTCTCAAAGAGCATTTAAAGACTGAGCTGGGGGTTGATTATTAAATAATAACATAGGCACCAACTTTGCGTACTAATACTTTCTAATCATTCATAAAGTAACAATACGTTGCATAGGGGAAGATCTTTAATGTGCTTAGCTGCACGATCAATTAGGCCCCTTCCGGCACCACGACATGAGGGAGGCCAGGTGGTCGCGAGGAGCGCGGTCTTCTCTTGGCTGGTGGCGTGAGGTTAAGACCTACTCTGTGGCTGTATCCCTACTCTCCTTCCTTCTCCTCTTACTTATTTCCCTTACCTGAAGTTCCTGTACCCTTAAGTTAAGTATTATATGGTGTAAGTGTGCCTACTCTGGTAGTAACGATTGGGGAGACCTGGGGATAGTATTTTGCCAGTGTTTGGGTACCCCTAAGTGTTGTGTTTTGTATTAGGGTCCCACGTGGTTTCACTACCCTAAGCTGCATCCAGCTTCAGTGCTTATCCAGTAGTACTTTACCCTAGCTTGTTATTAGTGTAAACCTTGTATCCTGCCTACGTGGACCAAGGCTTTTAACGTAAGATAGTGTGGTAAAGTTATTATTATTATTGTTATTGGTGTGAGTGTATATGGGGGGTTGTTAACGGGTTAATAAATAAGTACATGAATTACAGAGTATCTCTTCTTCCAAGGTGGGAGCGCAGTGATCAACCCTTAGACGAACATATTTGGTCTTGTAGCAAGTTATTACTACTGTGGATAGTTTATTTTGGGGGCCGGGCCTTTTAGCTCTCCCATATTTGATACTCCTGTCTTCTAACTACCTATACCCCTTAATAGTACCAGTACCCCATAGAAGCCCCACTCATATCATTTGTAACACCAGTGAATGCAATATAAGTCAACAAATCCACAAGGACCCTGATGAGGGTTCGAACCTACGTTCGAGAGGATCCCAGACGCTGCCTTAATTGTGATTTATGTGTGTAATGCAATTTAAGCTTCATATGACAGGTAACTAATTTGGGGAATTAACTTTGTCATCCTACGCTAAACACCTTCAAGTGAATTTATATCCATTCTATAGTACGGCAAGCAAAATTGAACTGCATAATCAAAAGGGGCCAAACCAGATAAAGATATAACTGAAGAACAACACCAGGTGTCTTGTTACTAACGTCCAGTGTCCTTTTTGCCGTATTACGAACATTCATGCATTGATCTTATGTTTTTAAATTCTTACTAATCATAATCATAAGCTATTAGGACAATATCTAACTCTGGCCCCAGACATCACTCGGTACCATTACTCAAATTAATATGTTAGATATTAAGTCCCTGCACATCCTCTAATGTGTATTTTATATATATAAAACGCTGAACTGTAATGTCAATCCTGACCTTAAAAGCTTCCAAGAAGGTTGTAACAGATCCCATGAGCACCACACCAGAAACAAATACCTATTTGATATTGCAAGAGTACGACTTAGTCAAACTAGAAATGCTTTACAAATCAAGGGACCTCGAATGGGGAATGACCTTCCCAATTATGTTAAAGACTGTACCTCTCCCAACCAGTTCAAGATAAAAACTAAGTACAAACTAATTAACTCAATGAAACCTACTTCACCTCCAAAATGTCAACCCATGTCTTCTTGTTTAAACAATACTGATTGTTGACCAAATTGTATTTTTGTTTTTTTTTCTGCCATGTTTTCCCCCTCTCCCTCCCCTTTTTTACATTTTTTTCTTATTTTTTCTCAACACAATTTATACTTTAATCTCAATTAGTATTAAGTTTTAGTGTTAGTGTTTTTCCTGCCCGAAACGCTTTTCGTTATAGTATCTATTGGAATTGTATGTGCTAGCTCTATCTATAAATCCATCAACTTTTGTATCTTACCTTGTATGTATGGGCTTTATCTGAATAAATATTTGTATTTGTTGTATAACTCCCAAACCTCTTTCGCAATCTCAACACCATCTCACACTTATCTTATAACTCTTTCATCATTTCCTAGCCTCAAAACCTTACATTTGTCAACATTTAAACTGCATCTGCTAAGTTTTGACCATTTCTAAACCCAAAGATCGTCTTGAAGTGATTTTAAGCCTTTTTCCGTGTTTATTGCCCTCCAGGTTTTAGTATCATCAGCAAATTTGAAAATGTTGCTGCTCAAACCTGAATCTAAATCATTTATATATATTATGAATAACAGAGGTACCAGGACAGAGCGTTAAGGCACTCCACTTACATTTCCCCACTCTGACTTAATCCCATTTGTACTAACTTTCTGTTTCCTTTGGCACAGCCATCCAACTTAACATAGCACCCCCCAATACCATGACCCTCTATCTTTTTAACCAGTCTTCCATGTGGCACTCTATCAAAAACTTTGCTAAAGTCAAGGTACACAGCTATGCTGATATAAAATGATAGCAAATTTGAATTATTTACTAATTTATGTTTTTCAAGATGATAATGAATGGTATTTGCAAAAATCGATTCAAGTAACTATTCCAAAATTGACGTTAGGCTAATTGGCAGATTGTTTGATGCAAGTTATCTATCTCCTTTCTTAAAAATTGGTACACATTAGCAGCCATCCACGACTCTGGCACTCTGCCTGACTCTAATGATTTATTATATGTGGTAGACAAGGGATCGCAAAGCTCCTCTTAGCATTCTTTGGACACCCTGGTAAACACTTCGGCGGGCCCTGGGGATTTGTTTGATTTGAGTTTCACTATTGTTTAATAACATCATCCCTCCTAAGTGTTAAACTAGTCAACCATTCCGCGTTCTCTCTCACTTAGACTTATTCGGCCGAAGGCATAGAGTTACGTTCCTCTTTAGTAAATACAGATAAAATATTTATTAAAAATACTATTTATCTTTTCGTCATTATCTGTCCTATCTGGGCTATGTTGAGCCCGTACGTGGAGGGTCTTTGGAACTATTATCTGTATCAATAGCTGATACAGGAGGTCTGGGGTCTTCATGGTAGTTTTCAGTCCTAGAGGGCAAGCTGTCCTAGTTTTGGAACTGGTGGGATTAGTGTTGACCTCTAGGTCTTCCGACAGCCGTGCTGTCGTTGGAGTTTGGTGTGGTGGCCTCCATGAGGAGGTCTTGTACCGAGTAGGTGTCGTATTTGTTGTGCGGCGGTGGAGCTACTAACAAATCCTACTTTCTTAGTAGGTTTCCTAGTCTGAGGAGTCCGTAATCTCCGTAGTTGGTGTTGAACTGTCGAAAATTGAGAGATTACTCAAGTAAATCAGCTGCTCACTTACTGATACCAACCAGCTGGGATACCTTAGGAAATATAACTGGTTTCAAGATTCTATTTTTTTCATATAAGATAAGTTATCACAAAACCCTTTTTAATCCTGAAAATAACAAGTTATCAAAAAATGTTTAATTAAAACATTAAGAGAAACAAATAATTTGGAGATGGAATAAAACAATATATTTTGGGATGAAATTAGATTTTTATTGCTTCCACCAGGACTATACATGGCATGATTTAACAAATCATCTAGTGCATAAAAATTCGTTAGTTCTCTTGTGCTATATATAAAGGGACTCATATTTCTTATACGATATATGCATGCACCTTCATGTGTTAATTCGTATTTCCAAGATAGCAAAAACTTTTTCCACACTGGGGACACTTGTAAAAGGTCTCACCAGTATAAACACGTTTATGTTTCATTGTACCACTGTGATCAATGATCTTTTTAGCGCAATGGTCATTCCTTAACGATTTCTCACCGGAATGCAGCAGTGTCTGTCCATATTTCCCAATTTATAAAAACGTTTTCCACACTCGGGACATTCGCTAGGTTTTTCACCTGTATGTACCTTCTGTGAATCTTCAGAGATACTTTTTCTCTGAATCTTCTGGAGTCTTCATGGTGGTTCAGAAACCACATTCTGGACACTCATGAGATTTCTCACCCGTACAAAGCGTCATGTGTTTTTCTCTTTTTACTAAATCTTTTCTGACACTCTGGACACACATGGTTTCTAACGAGTATACACTATCATGTGTTTATTCATTTTCCTATGATCTTTTTCTTTGTCCATACTTTGGGCATTCGTCAGGTTTCTCACCTGTACACACCATCATGTGTTTATCCATTTTCCTGTGATTACTGAATCTTTTTCGACACTCTGGGCACTCGAAAGGCTTTTTAGAAGTATATACTACCATCGTGTAGTTATTCATATTTTTATGTTTACTGAAGCTTTTCCCAATCAAAGGAACACTGTAAATAAAGAGATGGCAGTTTCAGCTCCCCGGTAATTATGATGTTAGCTCTCTGGTGTTTATGTTGTTGGCTCTCTGGTATTTATGTTGTTGGCTCTCTGGTATTTATGTTGTTGGCTCTCTGGTATTTATGTTCTTGGCTTTCTATTATATAAAACAGGTGAGGGGGATGTAGGTCACATGTAAGATGTTTGGTCACTGTAAGTAGGGGAGACCGGGATGAGATGCTGGAGCTGTTGTTGTTGTTTAGATTTAGCTATTGAAAACTAAATGCCCGTATAGCACGGGATATAGTGAGTTCGTCAATGAGTTCGCGTTTTTCTCGAAAACCTTGTTACTGTGATATTTCAGTCAAAGCATTAAATGGAAGTGGATGTTTCCTTCTTTACCCCCATTTCTTTTTCACTTCTTTTTTAGCACACTGCTTCTAGTATTGTTTTAATAATAATTTTTTGGTGGTGGATGTAGATTCAGTGTTCACTAGTGTGTCCCATTCTTCAACTACTTTTCTGACCATTATAGTCAGAAAAGGATTGCTGTGGATTTTGCATCTAATCTAACTGATAATGATAATTAAATGTTGAGTTTGATGCGCAGGGCTTCAGTTGTTTCACATTCCAACAAGTAGTATAATGATGACGCCTCTGCATATGTTCCACAGATATGACATTCTTTAACTATTAGACAAAGGAGCATAAGAATAAAGGTAACTGCAGAGGGCCTTTTGGCCCATACGATGCTTCTCCTATTTATAACCACCCAATCCCACTCATATGTGTCCAACACAAGATTGAGGCAATCAAGGGACCCCCACCTACACTACGTTACATGGTAATTGCTTCCATAAATCAACAACCATGTTACCGAACTAGTATTAACACAGTTTTTTTATAAACCAAAACTTATTCATTTATACCTATTGTTCCGGGTCCTGACTTGTGTGATTCTTTTTATACCATATTAATATCTCCTTTGTTATGGCCCTTCATTAACTTGTTTTACTGTACACTTCAATCAGTTATGATTAGTAAGAATTTAAAACCAAAGCATCAATGCATGAATGTTCGTAATAAGCAAATAGGACACTGGGATTTATTAATCGAAGTATTTAAGCTCATGAACATAGACACCTGATATTGCTGATGAACAAGACACCTGGTGTTGTTCATCAGCAATATTTTAGCTATATATATAGGTAAATATAGATATATAGCTACATATAGATATATAGCTATAGCTATAACCAATGGGGCTATGGTTAGGCCCCATTTAGATTATGCAGTTCAGTTTTGGTCGCAGTACTATGGAATGGATATAAATTTACTTGAACGTGTCCAGCGTAGGATGAAAAAGATAATTCCCCAAATTAGAAATCTTTCCTATGAAGAAAGATTAACACAGCTTAAATTGCATTCACTGGAAAGGCAAAGAGTTAGGGGGTGACATGATAGAGGTTTACAAGTGGATGAATGTACATAACAAAGGGGATATTAATGGAGTATTAAAAGTATCAACACAAGATAGAACGCGAAACAATAGGTATAAATTGGAAAAGTTTAGATTTAGGAAAGACTTGGGTAAATACAGGGTTGTTGATTTGTGGAACCAGTTACTGCGTAAAGGTGTGGAGGTGGGGTCCCACGATTGTTTCAAGCGTGGGTTGGACATGTATATGAGACGGATTATGAACATAAGAACAAAGGCAACTGCAGAAGGCCTATTGGCCCATACGAGGCTGTCCTATTTATAACCACCCAATCCCACTCATATACATGTCCAACCCATGCTTGAAACAATCGAGGGACCCCACCTCCACAATGTTACGCGGCAATTGGTTCCACAAATCAACAACCCTGTTACTGAACCAGTATTTACCCAAGTCTTTCCTAAATCTAAACTTATCCAATTTATACCCATTGTTTCGTGTTCTGTCTTGTGTTGATACTTTTAATACCCTATTAATATCCCCTTTGTTATGTCCATTCACCCACTTGTAAACCTCTATCATGTCACCCCTAACTCTTCGCCTTTCCAGTGAATGCAACTTAAGCTTTGTTAATCTTTCTTCATATGAAAGATTTCTAATTTGGGGAATTAACTTAGTCATCCTACGCTGGACACGTTCAAGTGAATTTATATCCATTCTATAATATGCATGGCGACCAAAACTGAACTGCAAAATCTAAATGGGGCCTAACTAGAGCAAGATATAGCTTGAGAATCACACCAGGTGTCTTGTTACTAACGCTGCGATTAATAAATCCAAGTGTCCGATTTGCCTTATTACGAACATTTATGCATTGATCCTTTTGTTTTAAATTCTTACTAATCATAACTCCTAGATCCCTTTCGCAATCCGACTTCGCAATCTCAACACCATCTAGCTCGTATCTTGTAACTCTATCATCATTACCTAACCTCAGAACTTTACATTTATCAGCATTAAACTGCATCTGCCAATCCTTTGACCATTTCAAAACTAGATATTAGATTATCATATTAGATTATCATAGCAATATGGAAGTTGTAGTTAAGGACCTGGTGACTCTAGTGGGAGCCCTGAGGACAGAGTTGGACTCTCTGCGGGAGGAGGTGCGTCAGCTGAAAGAACAACGAGAAGTAACGAAGGAGGAGACCAGTAGTAAAGGGACCTCGTCTTGGAGAGTTGTGAAAGACAGGGGCCTTAAGAAGACTTTGATAAAGCCGCCTTCAAACGCCATAGAAACTTCTAATTCATTTGACGTTTTGGAGGACGAGTGCTGTGGTGAGACTGCGGATCGCGCAAAAGGGAAAGCAACGAAGAGAAAGGAAGCGCAGGCCCCTCAGAAAGTAAAGGAAGTACCTAAGCAAACATTAGTTGTGGGAGATTCCCAGATAAGGTATTTGGATAGAGCGTTTTGTGCTAGAGATAGGGGGAACAGGTTAAGGGTTTGCTATCCCGGAGCTGGCATTGGTGATATTATAAACAACATGAATGATATTATGGCTGGTAATGGGAACAATCCCATTATTTGCATTAGCGTGGGAGGAAATGATGTTGGTCGAGTTAGGAGTGAGGAACTGATTCAGAGGTATAAAACAGCCATAGAATTAGTTAGGAGCAAGGGAGGAATCCCGATCATATGTGGCATTCTTCCAAGAAAGGGAGTGGGAAATGAATGGATATCGAGGGCACTTGGTGTCAATTGCCGGCTGGAAAGATATTGCAAATCAAATGCAATATCTTTCATAGACAACTGGGAACACTTTTATGGAAAAAATGAAATGTATGCTCGTGATGGGGTGCATCTATCGAGAGCTGGGGTTGTTGCTGTTGCGAACTCGTTGGAAGAAGTGGTTAGAGGTGTTTGTTTGGGTTTAAACTGTTAGTAGATAGAGGTATGGGAATTGATTTGGAGGAAGGAGGTAATAAAAGTATGTGTTTGTGGGAGAAAGGAATTGGCAAAACGATCAGGGAAAGAGAAGGTCCGCAAAATAACAATTCACTTAGGGTATATTACACTAACAGTAGAAGTCTAAGAAATAAAATTAACGAATTAAATGCTCTTGTCTGCACAGAAAAAATAGATATTATTGCACTTACCGAAACGTGGATGAATGTAGAAAATAGAGAACTATTAGCTGAATATCAAATATATGGATTTAAACTATTTCACTCAGATAGATATATTAGACGAGGAGGTGGAGTAGCCATATATGTTAGGGACAATTTGAAATGTAGTCTCAAAGAGGGAATCAAAACAGAGCCACACACAGAAACTATTTGGATAGAATTAAACGAAAAAGCAAATAATATTATAATAGGAGTAATATATAGGCCACCAAATTTAGACAGAATGGAAGCAAAGCACCTATGGGATGAAATATCTAGAGCATCTAGATCTAACAGTATTTATGTCATGGGTGACTTTAATTTTAGCGGAATAAACTGGTTGAACAAAACAGGGAATAGTGACGCAGAAGATTTTCTAGAATTAATTGACGATTGCTTTCTTACGCAACACATTAAGGAACCAACACGGGAAAATAATATTTTAGATTTAGTGTTAACTAACAGGGAAACACAAATTAATGACATCGAAATAGGGAGTGAGCCAGGGAGCAGTGATCACAAAGAAATCAGATTTAGCATAGAATGGAATAGACCAGTAGGAGAAAATTCTGTTAAAGTGCCAGATTTTCGAAAAGCTGATTTTAATAGCCTAAGAAATTTTTTGGGTCAAATTGATTGGAAAGTCTTGGGTATGGGGTGTGGGCCGGTCTTGGAGCGAGACATGAAACCAGCGATAGGTGACTTAAATGGGGATTTCGATGTGGATTCAATATATAACTTATTTAAGAATATTCTAAACAAAGCACAGGAACGTAGTATACCATACAAATTGAATAGATCGAATACTAATGACCCAAAGTGGATAACAAAGAATTTGAAGAACCTTATAGGTAAAAAGAGAGCTTGGTACAAAAGGATTAAAAATGGGGAGGTCACTTTAGAACAGGAATTCGTACAACTGGTTAGAAATGTTAAAAAAGAGATAAGGAAAGCCAAAAGAAACTATGAAGTTCGCATAGCAGGGCAAGCAAAGACAAATCCTAAAGGGTTTTTTCAGTTATATCGTACTAAGACTAGGGAAAGGATAGGTCCATTAAAAACTGAGACAGGTCAAATAACAGATAGTGATGAAGAGATGAGTAGTATTTTTAATAAATATTTTGTATCTGTATTTACTAAAGAGGAACTTAACAATATGCCTTCAGCCGAACAAGTCTATGTGGGTGGGGACGAGGACAGGTTGACGAGTTTAGCAGTTACCAGGGAGGATGTTCTTAAACAAATAGTAAAACTCAAACCAAACAAATCCCCAGGGCCGGATGAAGTGTTTGCCAGGGTGCTTAAAGAATGCAAAGAGGAGCTTTGTGACCCACTGTCAACCATATTTAATAAATCAATAGAGTCAGGCAGAGTGCCAGAGTTTTGGAAAGTTGCTAATGTGATACCAGTTTTTAAGAAAGGAGATAGATCACTTGCGTCTAACTATCGACCAATTAGCCTAACGTCTATTGTGGGAAAGTTACTCGAATCCATAATAGCAAATAAAATTCGTCTTCATCTTGAAAAACATAAATTAATAATTGAGTCGCAACATGGTTTTATAAATGGCCATTCATGTTTAACAAATTTGTTATCTTTTTATTCTAGCATTGTTGAGGCAGTTGATAGTGGTAAGGATTGCGATGTTGTATACCTTGACTTTAGCAAAGCTTTTGATACAGTGCCACATGAAAGACTGATTAAAAAGATAGAGTCTCATGGTATTAGGGGTGCTATATTAAGCTGGATTAGGGCATGGCTATACCAAAGGAAACAGAGAGTTAGTATAAATGGAATCAAGTCAGAGTGGGAAAATGTTGTAAGTGGAGTGCCTCAAGGCTCTGTCCTGGGACCTCTGTTGTTTATAATATATATAAATGATTTAGATTCAGGTTTGAGTAGCAACATTTGCAAATTTGCCGATGATACGAAAATCGGTAGGGAAATTAATTCGGAGGAGGACTCACTATCACTTCAAGTTGATCTAGATAGGGTTTTGAAATGGTCAAAGGATTGGCAGATGCAGTTTAATGCTGATAAATGTAAAGTTCTGAGGTTAGGTAATGATGATAGAGTTACAAGTTACGAGCTAGATGGTGTTGTGATTGCGAAGTCGGATTGCGAAAGGGATCTGGGAGTTATGATTAGTAAGAATTTAAAACAAAAGGATCAATGCATAAATGTTCGTAATAAGGCAAATCGGACACTTGGATTTATTAATCGCAGCGTTAGTAACAAGACACCTGGTGTGGTTCTCAAGCTATATCTTGCTCTAGTTAGGCCCCATTTAGATTATGCAGTTCAGTTTTGGTCGCCATATTATAGAATGGATATAAATTCACTTGAACGTGTCCAGCGTAGGATGACTAAGTTAATTCCCCAAATTAGAAATCTTTCATATGAAGAAAGATTAACAAAGCTTAATTAAGTTGCATTCACTGGAAAGGCGAAGAGTTAGGGGCGACATGATAGAGGTTTACAAGTGGGTGAATGGACATAACAAGGGGGATATTAATAGGGTATTAAAAGTATCAACACAGGACAGAACACGAAACAATGGGTATAAATTGGATAAGTTTAGATTTAGGAAAGACTTGGGTAAATACTGGTTCAGTAACAGGGTTGTAGATTTGTGGAACCAATTGCCGCGTAACGTGGTGGAGGTGGGGTCCCTCGATTGTTTCAAGCGCGGGTTGGACAAGTATATGAGTGGGATTGGGTGGTTATAGAATAGGAGCTGCCTCGTAGGGGCCAATAGGCCTTTTGCAGTTACCTTTGTTCTTATGTTCTTATGTTCTTAAAACCCTATCTAGATCAACTTGAAGTGATAGTGAGTCCTCCGAATTAATTTCCCTACCGATTTTCGTAACATCGGCAAATTTGCAAATGTTGCTACTCAAACCTGAATCTAAATCATTTATATATATTATAAACAACAGAGGTCCCAGGACAGAGCCTTGAGGCACTCCACTTACAACATTTTCCCACTCTGACTTGACTCCATTTATACTAACTCTCTGTTTCCTTTGGTATAGCCATGCCCTAATCCAGTTTAATATAGCACCCCCAATACCATGAGCCTCTATCTTTTTAATCAGTCTTTCATGTGGCACTGTATCAAAAGCTTTGCTAAAGTCAAGGTACACAACATCACAATCCTTACCACTATCAACTGCCTCAACTATGCTAGAATAAAAAGATAACAAATTTGTTAAACATGAACGGCCATTTATAAAACCATGTTGCGACTCAATTATTAATTTATGTTTTTCAAGATGAAGACGAATTTTATTTGCTATTATAGATTCCAGTAACTTTCCCACAATAGACGTTAGGCTAATTGGTCGATAGTTAGACGCAAGTGATCTATCTCCTTTCTTAAAAACTGGTATCACATTAGCAACTTTCCAAAACTCTGGCACTCTGCCTGACTCTATTGATTTATTAAATATGGTTGACAGTGGGTCACAAAGCTCCTCTTTGCATTCTTTAAGCACCCTGGCAAACACTTCATCCGGCCCTGGGGATTTGTTTGGTTAGAGTTTTACTATTTGTTTAAGAACATCCTCCCTGGTAACTGTTAAACTCGTCAACCTGTCCTCGTCCCCACCCACATAGACTTGTTCGGCTGAAGGCATATTGTTAAGTTCCTCTTTAGTAAATACAGATACAAAATATTTATTAAAAATACTACTCATCTCTTCATCACTATCTGTTATTTGACCTGTCTCAGGTTTTAATGGACCTATCCTTTCCCTAGTCTTAGTACGATATAACTGAAAAAACCCTTTAGGATTTGTCTTTGCTTGCCCTGCTATGCGAACTTCATAGTTTCTTTTTGCTTTCCTTATCTCTTTTTTAACATTTCTAACCAGTTGTACGAATTCCTGTTCTAAAGTTACCTCCCCATTTTTAATCCTTTTGTACCAAGCTCTCTTTTTACCTATAAGGTTCTTCAAATTCTTTGTTATCCACTTTGGGTCATTAGTATTCGATCTATTCAATTTGTATGGTATACTACGTTCCTGTGCTTTGTTTAGAATATTCTTAAATAAGTTATATATTGAATTCATATCGAAATCCCCATTTACGTCACCTATCGCTGGGTTCATGTCTCGCTCCAAGACCGGCCCACACCCCATACCCAAGACTTTCCAATCAATTTGACCCAAAGAATATCTTAGGCTATTAAAATCAGCTTTTCGAAAATCTGGCACTTTAACAGAATTTTCTCCTACAGGTCTATTCCATTCTATGCTAAATCTGATTTCTTTGTGATCACTGTTCCCTAGCTCACTCCCTATTTCGATGTCATTAATTTGTGTTTCCCTGTTAGTTAACACTAAATCTAAAATATTATTTTCCCGTGTTGGTTCCTTAATGTGTTGCGTAAGAAAGCAGTCGTCAATTAATTCTAGAAAATCTTCTGCTTCACTATTCCCTGTTTTGTTCAACCAGTTTATTCCACTAAAATTAAAGTCACCCATGACGTAAATACTGTTAGATCTAGATGCCCTAGATATTTCATCCCATATATGCTTTGCTTCCATTCTATCTAAATTTGGTGGCCTATATATAACTCCTATTATAATATTATTTGCTTTTTCGTATAATTCTATCCAAATAGTTTCTGAGTGTGGCTCAGTTTTGATTCCCTCTTTGAGACTACATTTCAAATTGTCCCTAACATATATGGCTACTCCCCCTCCTCGTCTAATATATCTATCTGTGTGAAATAGTTTAAATCCATTTATTTGATATTCAGCTAATTGTTCTCTATTTTCTACATTCATCCACGTTTCGGTAAGTACAATAATATCTATTTTTTCTGTGCAGACAAGAGCATTTAATTCGTTAATTTTATTTCTTAGACTTCTACTGTTAGTGTAATATACCCTAAGTGAATTGTTATTTTGAGGCCCTTCTCTTTCCCTGATCATTTTGCCAATTCCTTTCTCCCACAAACAAATACTTTTATTATCTCCTTCCTCCAAATTAATTCCCATACCTCTATCTACTAACAGTTTAAATCCAAACAAACACCTGTAACCACTTGTCATGTTCACAGAAAATGGTACCATCCGTTTTCTATGTGCGGCGGCTGAGACGCGAGAGAGAGGAGGTAAACAGAGCGTACAGGACGCCAGCCAAGCTTGGTAGCTACTAGTCATGTAATCATATTAAGTATTAAAGTCAGTAACCAAGTCATGACTTTACATCAACCCTACAACCAAGACTTCCTCAGTATCACACAAACACCACATTGGCGACGAGGATGAACTGTGAACACAGGTATTTGTTCAGTTTCAAACACAAGGGAGAAGCATGCTGCCTGGAGGAGGAAGAGAAGCTGTGAGCGCCATACCCGATGCTGTATGCTAACCGATGCTGTGTGCTAACCTATGCTGTGTGCTACCCAAGCTGTGTGCTACCCAAGCTGTGTGCTACCCAAGCTGTGTGCTACCCAAGCTATGCTGAAGAAATTGTGTACTGAGGAATCTGCCGACGTTGTGTACGAAACGACGCTTTGATGTGTACAAAACCTGATGTTTTGGTTACGAAACGACGCTTCGTGCTACAAAATTCATCACACTGAACTGACTGCTGTACCAACTGCTGCACCAACTGCTGTACCAACTGCTGTACCAACTGCTGCTGTACCAACTGCTGCTGTACCAACTGCTGTGCCAACTGCTGTGCTGCTGCTGTGAGTAGGAACAACACATGTACACAAGGGCTAGGTAAGAAGTCAGTTGCTGCTATATTGTGCACTGTTGTGAACTTTTGCATTAAAATGCTTGTGTGCTTTGCAAAATTAAAGTAATTACAGTGAATTCTTGACTAACGTATTCAGTGCAGTAAGTGTTTAATATTCTGAGGAACATTTAAGTGATAAGTTACATTTATTCAGTAAAAATGGCAAATATACCTCAGTTTCCTGCATTTGATCCTGACTGTGACCAGACAAACCTGTCACAGAGGTGGGTCAAATGGCTTAAAAGGTTTGAAAATTTGTTGATAGTTTCTGACATCAAAAGTGCTGAAAGAAAGCGTGCCTTTCTACTTCATTATGCAGGTGATAGAGTTTGTGACATCTTTGACACACTGAAAGACACTGGTGGTGCCAAAGATTATGGCACTGCCAAAGCCAAACTAACAGAGCATTTCAAACCAAGGCAAAATACTGCAATGGAAATTATGCATTTCAGGAGAGCAAAACAACTCTCTAATGAAACTGTGGATCAATACCACACACGTCTGCAGGGTTTAGCAGCCCATTGTGAGTTTGCTGATGTTGACAAAGAAATCAAACAGCAAATAATTGAAACATGCACATCTACACGTCTCCGTCGAAGAGCTCTAGAACTTGTTGATGATGAAAGTTCTCTTACCAAGATACTGGATATTGCTCGTCGAATGGAAGATGCTGCACGTGATGCTCGTGTCATGGAGTGCAGTGCCAATAACGGTTCTGCCACTGTTACTAACAGTGATGAGGTATGTAAAGTTCAGGGAGGACATCGTAATCAAAGAAGATATCATGCCAAACCTAACAGTAAATTTAGCCGAGAACCACGTCACAACTGGGGTCAAGGAACAAGGCTCAAGCAGTCACAACGACCCACATCAGAGGGTGTCAACAATAAATGTTACAATTGTGGAGGAGACTACCCACACCAAGATAATGTTTGTCCTGCTCAAGGTAAGAAGTGCTATGAGTGTGGAAAACTGGGTCATTTTGGTGCTATGTGTCGTTCCGCACTAAAGAAACTACAGTTAGTGAATAAAAGCACTGTACGAGGATCAGGTCATAGGGGTCGAGGTGGTAAACACAATATTGCACCTCATATCCAGAATGTTAATAATATACAAGACAACATTTCATTACAACCAGTCTCAGATGACAGTGAATGTGATTATACTTATGGAGTACAAGCAATCACAGAATGGAATGATCTTCCAAACAACCCAGAGACATGTGTATACATTGCTGGTATTTGTCTCAAAGTTCTCATTGACACTGGATCAAACATTGATACCATTGCTGAGTGCCACTATGAAAAATTTAAAAAACAGTTCCCAAAGCTTGAAAATTATAATGGCAAAGCCACTGCCTATGCTTCAAAGGTAGCCTTGCCAGTGATTGGAACTTTCACTGCAGAGATTAAGTCAAAGAATGCAATGCTCATTACTACATTCCATGTTGTTAGGAATGCAAAGGAGTCTTTACTCAGTTACAAGACTTCAACCAAATTGGGGCTACTTCAGCTTTCTAATGCTGTAGCAGTGGAATCTGCAAACAATGTTGATGGTATTGTTGCTGAATTTTCTGATCGATTTAAATCCATAGGTTGTTATACTGATAGCAAAGTACATCTGCATATCAACCCAGATGTAATTCCAGTTGCCCAACCACATCGCCGACAACCATTCCATACTCGCAAGAAAGTCGATGCCGAACTGGATAGGCTGATAGAACTAGATATCATTGAACCAGTAACAGGCCCAACACCATGGGTAAGCCCAATTGTCACTCCACCAAAGCCGAAGAATCCAGATGAGATACGCATTTGTGTGGACATGCGTGTTCCCAACAAGGCAATAATGCGTGAACGCCATCCTACACCGACTGTAGATGATATGATCTACCGCTTGAATGGTGCAACTATATTCAGCAAGTTAGATTTAAACAAGGGCTATCATCAGCTTGAACTTGATGATGAGAGTCGCTTCATCACAACGTTTACGACACATCGAGGTCTGTATAGGTACAAGCGCCTGAGTTTTGGTATTAACAGTGCTGCCGAGGTATTCCAGCACATCATCAGCCAGGTATTGCAAGATATACCTAATGCTGACAACATGTCTGATGACATCATTGTTTATGGCCGTACACAAGCTGAACACGACAAAGCTCTTCGTGCAACATTGCAACGCTTACGAGAAAAGAATTTGACGCTAAGCCGAGCAAAGTGTGAGTTCAATCAACATAAAATTGAATTCTTTGGACATGTACTTAGTGACAAAGGTCTGTCTCCAGATCCTAAGAAAGTTGCAGATATCAAGAATGCTGCACCTCCTTCAACGTCCACTGAAGTACATAGTTTTCTGGGAATGGCAAACTACTGTTCTCGCTTCATTCCAGATTTTGCTACCATTACGAAGCCTCTACGTGAGCTCCTGAAGAAAAATGCATCATGGTACTGGAGCGATATCGAGCAAAATGCATTTGATGCTGTGAAAGATGCACTAGTAGAGAATGCGACTGCTGCATACTTTGATCCATCAATGGACACTGAGTTAACGGTGGATGCTAGTCCTGTTGGATTAGGTGCTGTTTTAGCCCAACACAAACCTGGTCAACCAGATTCCAGAGTAGTAATTGCCTACGCCAGCCGTTCTCTCACAGATGTTGAGCAACGATACAGTCAGACAGAGAAGGAAGCTCTTGCTCTTGTATGGGGCTGTGAACACTTCAATGTGTATCTGCTTGGTGCACCCTTCACCACGATAGTCACTGACCACAAACCGTTGGAGACCATCTTCAATAATCCAAAGTCCAAACCACCAGCTCGCATTGAGAGATGGGCTCTTCGTCTGCAACCATACAACTTTACGGTGAAATACAAGCCGGGTGCAGGCAATCCCGCTGATTACATCAGTCGACATCCTGCAAACAGTTTCACCATCACCAAGCATCAGCAAGTTGCCGAGGAATATGTACACTCTGTAACCTGTGATGCAGTCCCTAAGGCTCTTACTCTTGATGAAATCCGTACTGCAACCCTAGAGGACCCAACTCTGCAAGCAACAGTGGATGCATTGACTAAGAAAAAGTTTCCACGCATCCCACCCTCAGGAGTTGACCAAGGTGCATTCAAAGCACTTGAACGCATCCAGACAGAATTAAGTGTTACGCAACAACGCGACACTGTGCTGCGAGGTACTCGTATCGTGATTCCAGCTGTTCTCCAGCAACGTGCTCTGAAGCTTGCACATCAAGGACACCAAGGTCTTGTTAGGACGAAACAGCTGCTACGAGAAAAGGTGTGGTTTCCTGGCATTGATCGTCAAGCAAAGGATATGCATGATGCCTGTGTCCCTTGCCAAGCTGCAGTGGATACTTCAAGACCAACACCTCTACAACCTTCACCACTACCTGCTGCACCATGGACGGAAGTATCGATGGACTTCTGCGGACCGCTACCAACTGGAGAGTACTTGATGGTAGTCATTGATGATCACTCACGTTATCCAGAAGTAGAAATCATCAATTCCACATCTGCAAAGGCCGTCATCCCGAAACTTGACAAGATCTTTTCAAACTTTGGCATTCCTGAAGTTGTCAAGACAGACAATGGACCGCCATTCAATGGACAAGACTTCGTCAACTTTGCTGAGCATATTGGATTCAAACACCGCCGTGTGATGCCACTACATCCTCAAGCAAATGGAGAAGTTGAGAGATTCATGCAACCTCTCATGAAAGCGGTATGCTGTGCTCATGCCGAAGGACGATCCTGGAAACAAGCTATGTATGCTTTTCTCAGGAACTACCGTGCAACACCACATGGAACACTGGGCAAGTCGCCTGGCGAACTTTTATTTGGACGTCCTATGAGAATCGCACTACCCGTCATGCCAGCCGAGGTAACGGATAAACGTCTCGCTCAGAAGGATGCACTAGCCAAGGGCAAAATGAAAATTGCTCATGATCAACGTGCAAAGAAACAGTTCATAAAGGTTGGAGACACTGTTCTCGTTAAAAAGAAAAGAGGGAAAGTTAGATATGCCGTATGATACAAAACCATATAAAGTGATTAGTGTAAAAGGAACTATGGTAACAGCTAGTAATAGAGATCATAGTATAACACGTAATAAGGCTTATTTCAAAGTGATTCCAACTAGTGTAGAAAATGATGAAGTGCAAAGTCGTGCAAAAGAAAAAGAAAAAAATAGTTATAACCCGACAAACAATTCATCAAGGGATGTTATTGCATTTAAGGACTCTCGTCCTAAACGTCATGTTAAACGCCCTACACGATTTGATGATTAATTGTGTTCCTATGTAATGAAAAGTATTTACTTATTATGCTAAACTAAATTTAATATTGTTTGAATAATGCAGATCTCTCATTCAATATTTTGTAACTTTGTATTACAGTTTCTTTCATGTTTAACATTGCATATGTATTTTTAACATTGAAATCCTTTGTGGAAAAGATTAAGTTGTTTAAATTCTTTGTGTGCTTAATTAATGTTAAATGTATGCAGTATCTCTTGATATGTTAATAACTTACTTTGTGTCAATAACTTTGCTTTGTGATACAAGCATGGTAGACATCCTGTATTCATTCTTTTTAAAGAAAAGGAGGGATGTCATGTTCACAGAAAATGGTACCATCCGTTTTCTATGTGCGGCGGCTGAGACGCGAGAGAGAGGAGGTAAACAGAGCGTACAGGACGCCAGCCAAGCTTGGTAGCTACTAGTCATGTAATCATATTAAGTATTAAAGTCAGTAACCAAGCAATGACTTTACATCAACCCTACAACCAAGACTTCCTCAGTAACACACAAACACCACACCACTTCTTCCAACAAGTTCGCAACAGCAACAACCCCAGCTCTCGATAGATGCACCCCATCACGAGCATACATTTCATTTCTTCCATAGAAGTGTTCCCAGTTGTCTATGAAAGATATTGCATTTGATTTGCAATATCTTTCCAGCCGGCAATTGACACCAAGTGCTCTTGACATCCATTCATTTCCCACTCCCTTTCTTGGAAGAATGCCACATATGATCGGGATTCCTCCCTTGCTCCTAACTAATTCAATGGCTGTCCTGAATTTCTGTATTAGTTCCTCACTCCTTACTCGTCCAACATCATTACCCCCTGCACTAATACAAATAATGGGTTTGTTCCCATTTCCTGTCATAATATCATTCATGTTTCCAACAATATCACCAATTCCAGCTCCCGGGTAGCAAACCCTTAATCTGTTCCCCCTATCTCTGGCACAAAACGTTCTGTCTAAATACCTCACCTGGGAATCTCCCACAACCAAAATTCGCTTCGATTCTCCCTTTTCCTTTCGAGCAGTTTGAGGGACCTGCGCTTTAATGCTCCTAGTTACTTTGTCTTTGCCACCTCGTTGAACAACAGGTTCAACACAGCACTCGTCCTCTAATACGTCAAATGCATTAAAAGTCCTGAGGTGTAGGCTATTAGTTGTCGGTTTTGCCAAGGTCTTCTTAAGACCCCTGTCTTTCACAACTTGCCAAGACGAGGACTTCTTAATACTGGTCCCGTCAGTCCTTCTTAATGAGGTCCCGTCAACACTGGCCTCCTCCTTCGTTTCCTCCCGCAGGGAATCCATCTCTGCTCTCAGAGCTCCAACCATACTCACCAAATCCCTCACCAATCCCTCCATTATTGCAATAATAATGTTATTAGAATCGGAGCTCCAGCTAACACAACCTCTCACTGTGACTGCACCTGACTGACTCTAATACTTTTTATCTTTTCGTCATTATCTGTCCTATCTGGTCTATGGTGAGCCCGTACGTGGAGGGTCTTTGGAACTATTATCTGTATCAATAGCTGATACAAGAGGTCTGGGGTCTTCATGGTGGTTTTCAGTCCTAGAGGGCAAGCTGTCCTAGTTATGGAACTGGTGGGATTAGTGTTGACCTCTAGGCCTTCCGACAGCCGTGCTGTCGTTGGAGTTTGGTGTGGTGGCCTCCATGAGGAGGTCTTGTACCGAGTAGGTGTCGTATTTGTTGTGCGGCGGTGGAGCTACTGAGAAATCCTACTTTCTTAGTAGGTTTCCTAGTCTGAGAGCCCGTAATCTCCGTAGTTGGTGTTGAACTGTCGAAAATTGAAAGATTACTCAAGTAAATCAGCTGCTCACTTACTGACACCAACCAGCTGTGATACCTTAGGAAATATAACTGGTTTCGAGATTCTATTTTTTTACATATAAGATAAGTTATCACAAAACCCTTTTTAATCCTGAAAATAACAAGTTATCAAAAAATGTTTAATTGAAACATTAAGAGAAACAAATAATTTGGAGATGCAATAAAACAATATATTTTGGAATGAAATTAGATTTTTATTGCTTTCACCAGGACTATACATGGCATGATTTAACAAATCATCTAGTGCATAAAAATTCGTTAGTTCTCTTGAGCTATATATAAAAGGACTCATATTTCTTGAACGATATATGCATGCACCTTCATGTGTTAATTCGTATTTCCAAGATAGCAAAAACTTTTTCAACACCTGGGACACTTATAAAAGGTCTCACCAGTATAAACACGTTTATGTTTCATTGTACCACTGTGATCAATGATGTTTTAGCGCAATGGTCATTCCTTAAGAAGACTCTGACGAGGACGTCTTCAGATGTCATAAAGACTTCCAACTCATTCGCCGTGCTGGAAAACGAGTGCTGTACAGAGACTGCAGTTCGCTCGAAAGCGAAGGCAGCGAAGGGAACGCAGGTCCCTCAAGCTGTTCATTAAGTGAAGGAAGTAGATAAGCGATTTTTGGTTGTAGGAAATTTCCAGATAAGCTTTTCGTGCCAGAGATAGAGATAACAGGTTAAGGGTTTGCTATCCAAAGGCAGGAATTGGTGATATACTAAACAACATGAAAAATATGATGGCTAGAAATGGGAACAAACCCAATATTTGTATCAGTGCAGGTGGAAATGATTTAAGACGAGTCTGGGGTAAGGCACTGTTACAGAGGTTTAAGACATCAGTAGAATCAGATATGAGCAAAGGAAGAATCCTGATCATATGTGGCATTCTTCCAAGAAAGGTAGTTGGGAATAAATAGTTGTCCAGGGCACTTGATGTCAATTGCCAACTGGACACATATTGTTAAAAATCAAATGCAATATCAAACGTTGATATCTGGGAACATTTTTATGGAAGAAATAAAATATATGCTCGGGATGGGGTGCATTTATCAGGAGATGGGGCTGTTGCCAACTCGTCAGAACCTGTGGTTGGAGGGGGGCTAGTTTGGGTTTAAACTGTTAGAAGCTAGTGGTATGGGAAATGATATGGAGAAAGCAGGCAATATATGTATGTGTCGGCGGGGGAAAAAATGGCAAAATAAACAGGGAAGAAGGGCCTCAAATAACAATACACTTAAGATATATTACACGAACAGTAGGATTGGTTCCACAAATCAACAACCCTGTTACTGAACCAGTACTTACCCAAGTCTGTCCTAAATCGAAACTTATCCAATTTATACCCATTGTTTCGTGTTATGTCTTGTGTTGATATTTTTAATACCCTATTAATATCCCCCCTGTTATGTCCATTCATCCACTTGTAAACCTCTATCATGTCACCCCTAACTCTTCGCCTTTCCAGTGAATGACTTAACACTCTGACTTAACCCCATTTATACTAACTCTCTGTTTCCTTTAGAATAGCCATGCACTAATCCAACTTAATATAGCACCCCCAATACCCTAATCCAACTTAATATAGCACCCCCAATACCATGAGCTTCTATTTTTTTAATTAGTCTTTCATGTGGCACTGTATCAAAAGCTTTGCTAAAGTCAAGGTACGCAACATCACAATCCTTACCACTATCAACAGCCTCAACTATGCTGGAATAAAAAGTTAGCAAATTTGTTAAACATGAACGGCCATTTGTACAACCATGTTGCGACTCATTTATTAATTTATGTTTTTCAAGATAGAGACGAATTGTATTTGCAATTATTGATTCAAGTAACTTTCCCACAATAGACGTTAGGCTAATTGGCCGATAGTTTGACCAAGTGATCTATCTCCTTTCTTAAAAATTGGTACCACATTAGCTACCTTCCATGACTCTGGCACTCTGCCTAACTCTATTGATTTATTTTGTTTTGGAAAGTTTTGGAAAGTTGCTAATGTGATACCAGTTTTTAAGAAAGGAGATAGATCACTTGCGTCTAACTATCGACCAATTAGCCTAACGTCTATTGTGGGAAAGTTACTCGAATCTATAATAGCAAATAAAATTCGTCTTCATCTTGAAAAACATAAATTAATAATTGAGTCGCAACATGGTTTTATAAATGGCCGTTCATGTTTAACAAATTTGTTATCTTTTTATTCTAGCATTGTTGAGGCAGTTGATAGTGGTAAGGATTGCGATGTTGTATACCTTGACTTTAGCAAAGCTTTTGATACAGTGCCACATGAAAGACTGATTAAAAAAATAGAGTCTCATGGTATTGGGGGTGCTATATTAAGCTGGATTAGGGCATGGCTATACCAAAGGAAACAGAGAGTTAGTATAAATGGAATCAAGTCAGAGTGGGAAAATGTTGTAAGTGGAGTGCCTCAAGGCTCTGTCCTGGGACCTCTGTTGTTTATAATATATATAAATGATTTAGATTCAGGTTTGAGTAGCAACATTTGCAAATTTGCCGATGATACGAAAATCGGTAGGGAAATTAATTCGGAGGAGGACTCACTATCACTTCAAGTTGATCTAGATAGGGTTTTGAAATGGTCAAAGGATTGGCAGATGCAGTTTAATGCTGATAAATGTAAAGTTCTGAGGTTAGGTAATGATGATAGAGTTACAAGATACGAGCTAGATGGTGTTGTGATTGCGAAGTCGGATTGCGAAAGGGATCTGGGAGTTATGATTAGTAAGAATTTAAAACAAAAGGATCAATGCATAAATGTTCGTAATAAGGCAAATCGGACACTTGGATTTATTAATCGCAGCGTTAGTAACAAGACACCTGGTGTGGTTCTCAAGCTATATCTTGCTCTAGTTAGGCCCCATTTAGATTATGCAGTTCAGTTTTGGTCGCCATATTATAGAATGGATATAAATTCACTTGAACGTGTCCAGCGTAGGATGACTAAGTTAATTCCCCAAATTAGAAATCTTTCATATGAAGAAAGATTAACAAAGCTTAAGTTGCATTCACTGGAAAGGCGAAGAGTTAGGGGTGACATGATAGAGGTTTACAAGTGGATGAATGGACATAACCGGGGGGATATTAATAGGGTATTAAAAGTATCAACACAGGACAGAACACGAAACAATGGATATAAATTGGATAAGTTTAGATTTAGGAAAGACTTGGGTAAATACTGGTTCAGTAACAGGGTTGTTGATTTGTGGAACCAATTGCCGCGTAACATTGTGGAGGTGGGGTCCCTCGATTGTTTCAAGCACGGGTTGGACAAGTATATGAGTGGGATTGGGTGGTTATAGAATAGGAGCTGCCTCGTATGGGCCAATAGGCCTTCTGCAGTTACCTTTGTTCTTATGTTCTTATGTTCTTATGTTTATTAAATATGGTAGAGAGTGGCTCAAAAAGCTCCACTTTGCATTCTTTAAGCACGCTGGCAAACACTTCATCCGGCCCTGGGGATTTGTTTGGTTCTAGTTTTACTAATTGTTTAATTGCATCCTCCCTGGTGACTGCTAAACTAGTCATTAACAAAGCTTAAATTGCATTCACTGGAATTGCGAAGAGTTAGGGGTTGACATGATAGAGGTTTACAAGTGAATGAAAGGTCATAACAAAGTGGATATTAATTGGGTATTAAAAGTGTCAACAGAAGACAAAACGCAAAACAATGGGTATAAATTGGATAAGTTTAGATTTAGGAAATACTTGGGTAAATACTGGTTTGGTAACAGGGTTGTTTTTTGTGGAACCAATTAACGTGAGCGTGGTCGAGGTGGGGTCCCTTGATTGTTTCAAGAGTGTGTTGGACATGTATATGAGTGGGATTGGGTGGTTATAAATAGCAGCTGCCTCGTATGTGCCAATAGGCCTTCTGCAGTTAACTTTATTCTTATGTTCTTATGAAATATTTGTAAATACTTATTTATTAATCACACGGCAACCAGCTTCAAAAAGCCTGTGCCATACCTAAAATAAAAATAATAATAATTTATTTGCAAGAAGGTACAATAGGTAGGTGAGATTACATAGGATTGGTATTTTTACATTCATTCAATGCCACTAACACGCATAGCGCTTCAGGCAGTACACTCATCTCAGTCCCCTGTACTCTCACCCAACCTCCCCTCCCCATTACATACGGAACTATATAAGAGCTTGCGGCGAGTAGATAAGAGTAGGTGTTTTACAGGCTCACCATAGCCCGTGCTACATGGACACTTTGTTCTGAGTAGCTAAATCTGAAACTACATCTATGGTGATATCTACAACAGTAGATATCACCATAGCCCGTGCTACATTGGAACTTTTGTTGTAAGTATCTGAATCTAAAACGACAACATATCAGATCAGATACTCATCTGCATTTGTTAGAGCACAAGAATATTTGTTATGTGCTAATTGTGCTTTCTGAGATAATGGATATCACACAAATTTCTCCATACGATTATACGATTATATAAACAACTCTATACGATTATTTCCCTAGACTTCCCTCATATATCATAAATGCGTTTAGGAATCTTCATGCTGACTACGGGTTAGTAAATTCTGCGGACTTCATGTTAGAACTTTTAGAACAATCAGAACACCACCTTAGTAGCTTTTATAATATTGCTGATTATGATGATGATGTCGCTTTACTCTCTAGCAAATTTCAACTTGGAATTTTATGTGCACTAGTTCTCTCCTCGCGTATGATGAGGATAAGAGGGCTATGGGAGGAAGTCCTCTGGAAAATTGTTTCTCTAGTAGACTTCTGGAGACATGACAATACTGGCGTCAACATTTGTAGCTCATTGGAGTCTACTACCTTGAAGTTCTGGACACTCACAATGTTTACCGACACCGAGTTGTGTCCCAACCCGTACCTGCGTCTGGAAATGCTCCGCATCATTGGAACGTGGCCACAGTCGTACTTTGACGATGTTGCCTCTGGTATGCAAGCAGCAAGCAGCTGTATATACAAGTGGTGAACACTTGTATATACATGGATCCAGATCACCTCATACCCAATAAATCATTCAAAAGCCTCTTCCTCTATCTCACTAGAGTGTTACAAAAACTAGGTAAATACGGCCACCTAGGTTCTGTTACCGCTGCAGCCGTGGACCAGGTAAAGAGACTTAAGATTGGGCCAGAAGCAGTCATTTTCAACCATCTAGCACAACTATTGTACCTTCAAGCAAACAGCGGAGGTTATTCAAGCAAGATATCATGAAGATGCACTTTCGTTAAGTTTTTCTGTAGAGTTGTTACAAGTGTTAAATGAAATTTTACTTTTATATTGGATTTTGGTGGATATGCCACCCACCATGGCGGCCTATGGGGTTCCTGGCCTGGCTCAAGCAGCTGCAGTTTCCCTGGTTACTATAACATCTTCTGTAGTTGCAGTGTGCTCGACGACAAAATGTGAAACTGACTCAAAGTTTCTCACCTCAAAGTTAGATTATGTTTATAAAATAATATCCGTAAAAGAGGAACTTACATTGCTGTCTCAGATTCTACGCCTTAACCACACACAAAAACTGTCTTCTCTTAACAAACAGTCCACAGATTCTGGCTTCACCTTCCATTATTTCCCAGAACCATGTCAGGAATCGTTTGAGGAGTTCCCGGAGAATTTCACGGACAGCGTGACGCAGGCGGTGATGGAGGCACCGGTATTGCTACATTCGTCCAAGATGATTATAGACGAGGCGACGCTGGTCCAGCTGCTGCTGGAGTCTCCCTCTGACCCCTTCACGCGGTGCCCTCTGGACCCTGGCTCCTATAGTCGCCTGCCGGACCTCCAGGCGGCCATTCTTGCGTGGAGACAAGAGCATCAGTGACTTTTAAGAACGACGGCAATAAGATTACTGTAGGATTTAAAAACAAGGACAACATCTGCAGTGAAGATGGAAATGTTTGCCAAATTTAGTACCGACTTTAGGTTTGACTTATCAATTTACACATGTAATTTATATTTGTATAAATTGTCTTTATCTTTTTCAATAAATCAATAAATTTTTTGAAAAAAAAAACAGTTTATATATTAACTTATCTAACCTTTTTAACATAAGTTTTCTATAACATCAGAATTAGAGTAACACAGTTAGCCAATTGGGTCATGTTAACATTGTAGATGCGTCATTTAAATCTACATTCAACTATATACCCAACCAGTCTACTTGTTAAAGTGTTTCAGTGTTAGCTCGCCTCTCATCCATTGTTCGCTGTTAAAATCAGTAAGAATATATGTATCAAGGAAACTGACGAAAGCAGCTAATAGTCGTGGCAGCTCCTATTTATATCCAACAAAACTGCCTGTCAGACGATGAGTCATAATAACGTGGCTGAAGATATAATGACCAAATCACACATTAGAAGCGAAAGTAGTAACATCTGACACAAAACATACCCAATACGAACCTTAGTCGTGGCTTTGTTGCTGTTGAGTCTTACCTTTCACATACTTAAATGCTGTAGCCTTCTTAATATACTTAACCTGTGTGGGATAAATTCCAACAACAATGACAAGGAGGTGTGTAAAGAACTCACGAGAATGATGATTGTAGGAATTCTTTACAATAGAGCATGGAAAGGTCCCTGAACTAAGAGGGGTGGCGATAAATCAAGCAGACTCGGAAAATATTAAAAATACCAAAGATGGAGGTTAGGAGGTATCTGCTCGATCTAAACATTACTTAGGCTGATCGACCTGAAAGAATCTTACCATGGATGCAAAAAGAGGGAGCAGACGCACTTTACATGCCACTGTCTACGGCGTATAACAAGTCACTGGAAACAGGAGACCTACAAGAGGGTTAGAAAACAGATAACATACTCCCAATATACTAAAAGGGAGATAGGCAGGAGGCCCTACACTACAGGCCGGTGTTTTAGCTTATATACCATGCAAGGTGATGGAGACGAGCGAGAAAAAAATTAGTAGTAAATTTGGAGGAAAGGACTTTGTAACATACCACTAGCATGGGTTCAGGGAAGGCATGTCTCACAGGTTTAACAGAATTCTATGAACAGCAACAAGCATTAAGAAAGAGAAGGATGGGCACACTGCATTTTCTTGGACTGTCAGAAAGCTTTTGACTCAGTACCCCATAAGAGACTGTTGCATATGTAGGAAAAACAATCTCCATGCAAGAAAAAATAATAGGTGGAAAGGTGCTACCTTGAGATAAGGTAGATAGAGGGAGTGGTGTAGTTTGGTACCATCAACTCGGCTCACAGCCGAGCTGATAGTTCTACGGTGTCAAGCTTGTAGCGTCCGTTGTTCGTGATGCGAAGATGTAATATCCACACCGTCAAGACAGCAGGGCAGGAGACTCCCCCATAAAAAGCAGATAGAATCCAGCTCGTCGGAAAGCGACATTGATGAGTCAATTTCAGGTCCACTAAGAACCTATACACCAATTGCAACTTCCATGGCGTGTTCATCAGACTCCATGGATACCACGGAATTATCAGCAAATTCCAAGAACCTAGAATTCTAAAGATCCTGCAATGGAATGCGCAAGGACTGCGCACTAAATTGCAACACTTGCAATGCATAGCAGCAACCAAGGGCATAGACATCCTGATACTACAGGAGAGCTTGCTTCGAGCCGGATTAGAACCTAAAATCTCAGGCTATCGAGGCTTCTTCCTTCCATGGATCAATGGGCAATCCAGGGGATGTGCAATCTATGTAAAATGTGACCTGATCTCCAAATCCATAACCAGCCCACCCAATTGTGGAGCAGGGACAGAGGTAATGGGAGTCACCATTGAGCTAAGACACGACAAACTTGAAGTGTTCAATGTGTACAGGTCTCCACAAGCCGAAATGGATCTCTCTGTGTTATTTGGACACGCAACAACAACAAACACAATCATTAGTGGAGATTTTAATGCCCATCATCGATTGGCACTGGGCTCGAACAAAACAAATGAAGCCGGCATACACATTACACATCTACTGGACCAGCTTCCAGAAATACAAATCCTAAACAAGAATGAACCTACCCACATCCAAGGAGGCAGATTAGACCTAACCTTCGTGTCAGCCTCCCTAAGAGATGCAGCAACATGGTCAGTTGAGCCCACACTCACAAGCGACCACTATGGGGTCCAAATTGATCTTCAGTTAGACCTACCCACCCCACCTCCGAAAAAATAATAGGTGGAAAGGTGCTACCTTGAGATAAGGTAGATAGAGGGAGTGGTGTAGTTTGGTACCATCAACTCTGCTCACAGCCGAGCTGATAGTTCTACGGTGTCAATCTTGTAGCGTCCGTTGTTCGTGACCCATATAGTCCAGGAGAATGGATTGTATCTATCATCATTACCTTGCCTTAAAACCTTAAATTTGTATGCATTAATTAAGCTGAATCTGCTAATATTATGAATCTACTAATCTTATGATTAGCTTATGACCATTTCAAAACCTTATTTAGATCGTCTTGAAGTGATAGTGAGTCCTTTTTCGTGTTTATTTCCCTCCTGAGTTTTGTATTACAGGAAAACTTGCAAATATTGCTGCTCAAACCTGAATCTAAATCATTTATATATTAAACATTCTGGGTATATACTGGTTCTGTAATAGGGCTGTTGATTTGTGGAACCAATTAGTCAGACGCAGTCAGTCACAGTGTGTTAGCTGGAGCTCCAATTGTCTTGATACTAAAAATTAAAGGTGTAGTGATTAAACTGGTGGTAGTGAGGGCGATATGAAGGGACCTTTGGAGATAGTTGGAGTCCCTGCGGGTGGAGCTTAGGCAGATAAAACAACGTCAAGAGGAAGCACGGGAGGAGAGCAGCAGTAGAGGTTCTACTTCTTGGAATATCGTAGGGGACATGGGTCTTAAGAAGACTCTGACGAGGACGTCTTCAGATGTCATAAAGACTTCCAACTCATTCGCCGTGCTGGAAAACGAGTGCTGTACAGAGACTGCAGTTCGCTCGAAAGTGAAGGCAGCGAAGGGAACGCAGGTCCCTCAAGCTGTTCATTAAGTGAAGGAAGTAGATAAGCGATTTTTGGTTGTAGGAGATTTCCAGATAAGCTTTTCGTGCCAGAGATAGGGATAACAGGTTAAGGGTTTGCTATCCAAAGGCAGGAATTGGTGATATACTAAACAACATGAAAAATATGATGGCTAGAAATGGGAACAAACCCAATATTTGTATCAGTGCAGGTGGAAATGATGTAAGACGAGTCTGGGGTAAGGCACTGTTACAGAGGTTTAAGACATCAGTAGAATCAGATATGAGCAAAGGAAGAATCCTGATCATATGTGGCATTCTTCCAAGAAAGGTAGTTGGGAATAAATAGTTGTCCAGGGCACTTGATGTCAATTGCCAACTGGACACATATTGTTAAAAATCAAATGCAATATCAAACGTTGATATCTGGGAACATTTCTATGGAAGAAATAAAATGTATGCTCGGGATGGGGTGCATTTATCAGGAGATGGGGCTGTTGCCAACTCGTCAGAACCTGTGGTTGGAGGGGCTAGTTTGGGTTTAAACTGTTAGAAGCTAGTGGTATGGGAAATGATATGGAGAAAGCAGGCAATATATATATGTGTCGGCGGGGAAAAAAAAATGGCAAAATGAACAGGGAAGAAGGGCCTCAAATAACAATACACTTAAGATATATTACACGAACAGTAGGAATCTAAGAAACAAAATAAACTATTTAAATGCTCTTGTCTGCACGGAAACAATATATATTATTGCACTTACCGAAACAATGATGAATGTTGAAAACAGAGAACTTTTAACTGAATATCATATAAACAGATTTAAACTATTTCACACAGATGGATACATTGGACGAGGAGGAGTAGCCATATATGTTAGGAAAAATTTGAAATGTAGTCTCAAAGAGCGAACCAACACTGAGCCACACAGAAACCATTTCGCTAGAATTAAATGAAAAACTAAAAATCTTAAATAGGAGTTATCGTTATATACATGCCACCAAACTTAGACAGAATAGAAGCAATAGAAGTATTTGTGTCATGGGTGACTTTAATTTTAGTGGAATAAACTGGCTTATAAGAACAGGGAATATTGAAGTAGAATATTTTCTGGAATAAATTGACGATTACTTCCTTAAACAACACATTAAGGAACCCACGAGTAGCACTAATATTTTAGACTGTTTCAACTAACAGGAAAACACAAATTAATGACATCGAAATAGGGACTGAGCTAAGGAACAGTGATCACAAGGAAATCAGTCTTAGCCTAGAATGGAATAGATTTATAGGAGAAAATTATGTTAAAGTGCCAGGTTTTCGAAAAGCTGATTGTAATGGCCTAAGAAATTTTTGGGAGAAATAAATTGAAAAGTCCTGGCGATGAGGGCTGTGCCGGTTTTGGAGCGAGACCCTTTTTTACATCATCCAGCGCTGGGTGATGTAAAAAAGGGACTTCGATGTGAATTCAGACTAAAACTTATTTATAAATATTCTAAGCAAAGCACAGGAACGTAGTATACCATACAAATTGAATAAATCTAATAATAATGACCCGAAATGAATAACAGAAGATCTGATGAACCTTATAGGTAGAAAGAGAGCTTGGTACAAATGGATTATGAATGGGGAAGTTAGTTTAAAACAAGAATTCGTCCAACTGGCTAGAAATGTTAAAAAAGAGATAAGTAGGAAAAAAAGAAACTATTAAATTCGCAAAGCAGGGCAAGCAAAGACAAATCTTAGAGTTTTTCAGTTATATCGAACAAAGAATAGGTCTGATAAAAAGTAAGACAGGTCAGTTAACTGATAGTGACGAAAAGATGAGTAGTATTTTGTTAAAGTGCCAGGTTTTCGAAAAGCTGGTTTTAATAGCCTAAGACTTTTTTCTGTGAACTAGATTAGCAACTCCTGGGCTTGTGGGGGAGACGGTCCTGGAGTTAGACGTGAACACAGGAATAAGAGCATATGAATGGGGTTAAGTCATAGTGGGAAAGTGTTGTATGAAGAGTGTATGAAGATTAAGAAGGCATAATGTTATTATTATTCAGAGGTCCTGGGACCTCTGTTGTAAATAATATATATAAATGATTTAGACTCAGGTTTTAGCAGCAATATTTGCAGATTTGCCGATGATACAAAAATTGGGAGGGAAATAAACACCGAAAAACATTCACTATCACTTCAAGACGATCTAAACAGAGTTATGAGATGGTCAAAAGACTGGCAGATGCATTTTAATGCTGACAAATGTAAGGTTTTAAGACTAGGTAATTGAGGCTGGATGATAGAGTTAGAAGATTCGAGCTAGATGGTGTTGAGATTGCTAAGTTGGATTGCGAAATGGATCTGGGAGTTATGATTAGTAAGAATTTAAAATAAAAATCATTGCATAAATGTTCGTAATAAGGCAAATAGGTCACTGGGATTTATTTATCGAAGCATTAGTACTAAGACACATGGTGTTGTTTTCCTGCTATATTTTTCTCTTGTTAGAGAGCGTTCGTCCATAAATGATCCAGGGTAGTCGCAGATGTTTGAGTGAATCGGGTGGGCCTGGTAATTGCGGGGATGAGCATAGAGGAGTTCATGCTGTTTAGGAAATAGTCGACTTGAAGGCTATTTTGTTTCGCAAGGTCAATATTGAAATCACCTCCCAGAACGATGTGATTTTTGTTGAGGTTGTTGTTTATGATAAGACTCCTCAAGTTATCTGAAAATGCCGCTTGTTAGTATTGGGAAATCTATAGATGGCTCCAATAGTCAAGGAAGATTTAAGGGATTTAATTGAAAATTGAGCAAAAGTGTATTCACAGTAGTCATCTTTATCACTAATGACAGTGTTGAAGATGAAGGTATCTTGGTAGTATATAGCTGTGCCACCTTCTTTTTTGTTAGGTCTACAGTTGTGAATGGCTCTATAACCAGCTAAGTTGAAAAGTTCCCAAGTATCTGGGATACTTGAGAGGTAAGTTCCCAAGTATCTGGGATACTTGGGAGGTAAGTTCCCAAGTATCTGGGATACTTGGGAGGTAAGTTCCCAAGTATCTGGGATACTTGGGAGGTAAGTTCCCAAGTATCTGGCATAAGATGACGACCCTGAAACAACCAAGAGAGGAAGGACAAAACAACCCGACCAGGATTCGAAGACAACCTACGAAGAAACAAAGTGCCGAAAGGACCGCCAGGAAATTTCATACTGCCATCGAGATGAAACTCCCAGGTGGGACACCAACTAAGCCACCTGATCACCATATAAGTGGTGATAAACCCGCGTCAAAAAGACCAGACGCGAAAAGTAGAGGATTCGACCAGGATTCGAAGGGCTCGACCAGGATTCGAAGATTGAGCGAGGGCTCGGGTAGGTGCCAAGGCACTGAACCCCAAAAACCCGAGCAGGAAGCTGGCGACGCAGCAACTGATGGAAGGCCCCACGGAGGACAAACCCAGCAATTGCGAGAGAGGCAATTGCCCTTCCCCAGAAACAGCAGAAGGCGGGGCCGCCGCCGCAGCAATGCCTCCGGAGGGAGAGACATGGAAGCAATCCGAGAATCTCAACAAGACCTAACCAGGTCCGAACCTGGGACGGAAACAGATGGGACTCCCTCCAGTTCGCCAGGAACCCGAACTGGGAAAGAACCACACCCCTGGTGAGCAGACAATATTATGAATCATTTTATAATATATAAAAAAAACTCGCCAGAGGAATACGAAGGACATTGTGCGAGAAGCCTATGCTACTCTTTCCAACTTCAGAATCGATTTTAAATACATGGATGGTGAAATACCAAACAAACTTCTCACAATAAAAGCCCAGGGACCAGATTCACGAAAGCACTTACGAACGTGTCCATCTTTTCTCAATCTTTGGCGGCTTTGTTTCCAATTATTCAACAGTTAATGAGCTCCGAAGCACCAGGAGGCTGTTTATAACAATAACAACAAATGATTGGGAAGTTTTCATGCTTGTAAACTGTTTAATAAATGTAACCAACGTCGTCAAAGATTGAGGAAAGATGGACACGTTCGTAAGTGGTTTCGTGAATCTGGCCCCAGATGCCCAGGTGAATGGAAACTGTTCACAACTTTTGTGAGACAAAAATTTAAATATGCCGCAGTTGTATGGTGCCCATATCTCAAGAAGCACACCAATAACCTGGAAAATGTGCAAAGGCGCGCTACAAAATGGCTTCCAGAACTGAAAAACAAGAGTTATGAGGAGAGGCTAGAGGCCTTAAATATGCCAAAGCTAGATTTATTTATTTATTTATATATATACAAGAAGGCACATTGGGATTGAGGATACATAGCATAGTAATTACAATCTTGTAAAACCACTAGTACGCACAGCGTTTTGGGCAGGTCCTTAATCTAAGAAAATTTTAAGTAGGTAAATACTTGCAAAATTGAAAAAAATAACAGTTACAAAGCAAGACAAAAATAAAAGATGAGAGAAAATTGTAGGTATATTAAAGCACATAGGTAGCTTAGATTGATAGCAATGACAGCTTGAATGGTAGTTTAACAAAAAATAGTAGGCACAATACAGCATATGGCTAGCACATAAAAGAAGACAGGAATGAACACAATGATAAAGTTGTTTGGGTTAAGTACATAAAGATTTGGGAGATTGGGTAACACTAGACACAGAGCAAATTTAAAGCTCAGTGTAGGAAACTACGAAGATGAAATTAGGTACTTTTTGTTTTTGTTTTTAAATGAGGCAAAAGTTTGACAGCTTTTCAATTCACTAGGGAGTGAGTTCCATAGACTAGGTCCCTTAATTTGCATAGAGTGTTTACACAGATTTAGTTTGACCCTGGGGATATCAAAGAGATATTTATTTCTGGTGTGGTGATAATGGGTCCTAGTACATCTTTCCAGGGAGAGTTTCAGAGCATGGTTTGCATTTAAGAACAGGGTTTTGTAAATGTAGTTGACACAAGAGAATGTGTGGAGGGAGTTAATATTTAGCAAGTTTAGGGATTTAAACAAGGGAGCTGAGTTTAAGTAAGAGGTAGTTGTGATTAACAGTATCAAAGGCTTTTCTTAGGTCAATGAGGAGTCCAATCGGAAACTCATTTTTGTCAAGGGCTGAGTAGATTACATCAAGGAGACTAATGATTGCATCATTGGTGCTCTTTTGGGACCGGAAGCCAAACTGGCAGGGGTTGAGTATGTCGAATTTTGCGCGGTAGGAATAGAGCTGTTTGTAGACAATTTTTTCTAATATTTTTGATAGAACGGGTAGATTTGATATTGGTCTATAAATGTTTATGTCCGCCGGATTGCCTCCTTTTTGGACTGGCGTTACTCTTGCTTTTTTAAGGATATCAGGGAAGGTGTGACACTCTATAGATTTGTTGAACAGTAGAGCTATGGGTGGGGCAAGGGCATGGGAGGCGCTCTTGTATACAATGGACGGAATTTCACTGATGTTCCCTGGCTTGGTTTTTAGAGAGTGCATGATGGACACAACATCTGCCAGGTTGATTGGTGAAAGTAGAAGAGAGTTTGGATAGCTGCCTGAGAGATATGTGTTAATATGTGTCTGAGCCTGTGGGATTTTATTGGCAAGATTAGCACCAACCAATGAAAAGACGCTAATAGATAGAAGCTAATAGAAAAGAAGATAATAGAAGAAAAAGTGGTGATAGGATCACCACTTGCAAAATAATAACAGGAATCAGCCAAATTGACAGAGGAATTCCTGAAACCAGCAACTTCAAGAACGAGAGGACATAGAGTCAAGCTAAGGAAATAAAGGTGTCCAAAATTACATTAGAAAGTTTTTTTTTTTTTTTTTGCAAACAGTGGTAGACGTTGGAACAAGTTAAGTGAGAAGGCCAAAACTGTCAATACTTTCAAAGCATTATTTAACAAAAAGTACTGGGAAGACGGGACACTGCGAGCGTAGCTCTCATCCTGTAGCTACACTTGGGTAATTACACATACAGTAAGAAAACTCGCTGTTACATCAAGGAGCCCTATGAAAATACAATGGCCTAAGTACTGTAGAACAGGATGAGGACTGTGAATGGTCCCAGGAAACTTGGAGGCATAGGAATTTGAAAACTAACTAACAAATAACAAATATGCAAAGGTGAGTGAAAAATTTGGATAGGTAAAGTTGTTATTTCAAAACAAAAGCACAGTCAACAACAAAGATGGCCAGAATTGGCTCGTCGGCCAACCCGTCCTCGACTCAAGTCCATTACATTCAGCGGTCAACCCCACAGACGCATTCATAAATTTTAACATGCTGTTTATTCAAAACGGGAATTTTCTCAAGTATAAATTAATATTATAATATATTAGCATATTGTGTATATATAGGGATAGGATAGGTTAGGTTAGGTGTTTAGGTTCTGTTGGCGATTATTTGTATTTGTAGTACGTGGGTGAAGCATTTATAGCATTGTGATTCGAACAAAATTCGCCAGTGAAGCACTTGTTCCGGATATGTTCGAACGTCAGCAGCTGTGAGTCGTGTGTAAACCGCTTTTCATTCATAAACAAGAGGTTTGGTGGGTGCATGGAATCACTTTTGGATCTTTGTTTGGAGGACGGGCTGCGTCGGCAGCTGTTGTATGCAGACGTGTCGTTCATGGCGCTCGCCAGTTCCACCCTAGTGGCTGTGTGAGGAGGGTGTCCGTGACAGCTGTGTCCCCCGTGTGGGCGTGGTACGCCTGTTGAGGAGACATGGGGACTTACCGGCCTCCATTGAAGAGGACCTCGTCGGCTGGTCTGGCTTTTACGGTGCCTGTGGACCACATGTTGGTTGTGTTGCCCTGGTGGATGTTCTACATGTGCAGTGGTCGAAATTGGTGGGCATCCAGCTGCTGCAGGGGAACCGCGCCATGGTCAAGTTTCGCCATCAGGCGTTTCTGGGGCGGTGTGAGGGGCATGTTTACCCTTTCCCTGATGCCGCCGATTCTGTTAAGATAGTGAACCTCAGCGTCGCCTTGACGTATGTGTTGGTGCGTGGTGCCCCCTTCGAGTTTAACGACGATCTCCTAACTGCTGTGTTTGGACGGTTTGGTACTGTGCTCAGCATTCATTGGAACAAGGTACTTGCGGGGCACTGTGCTGGGATGCTTGATGGCTCCCGCACCCTGACCATGTCACTGAAGAGTAGTGTTCCGTCCTCTGTGTCCTTGTGTTACACGCTCCGCTGCCTGTATCGGGGTGCAACCGCGCACCTGTTACAAGTGTGGTAATGAGGATCATCTCGCTGCAGCGTGCGACGTGGGAGCATCTGGCAGGGTGCATATTTTTCGTGAGGAGGACTTTCCACCCCTGTTGACTTCGGACGCTTCTGAGGATGGAGTGAGTGCTGTGCCTGAGGCGCCTGATTGCGTGTCTGCTGCTCCGCCTGTTAGGCCGATACTTCGCCTTGTACGTCCAATCTGTTAACTGCTGTGGCCCCAGAGGTAGTTGTTGCACCAGAGTGTGCGAGTGTCAGGCCGTCGCCTGCACTGTGTGTGGTGGATGTCCCAGTGGAAGTCCATGTCCCGCCCGCGCCTACGGATGTGGTCCCGGCTCCCGGGGACGCAGGTTCTTCTGTTTTGGCTCCTTGGCTTACAAAGGGAATACTTAAATCCATTAATAAAAACATGACCTTGAGAAGAAGTATAGGTTAGGAACCGTCTCCAAAGAATTCTCAAAGAATTACTTGTTATTGCTATCTAAAATAATTAGACGAGCCAAAACTAAATAATACGAAGATAAATTTACCCAAATAACGAGCAACATTAAAAAAACTTGGAGCACAATTTCACAAATATTGGGATCAAAGAAGATTTTAAATAACAAACCAACACTCCTGTCCAAAAATGATGGTCAGCTTTCAGCCTCTGATTCTGCTGATAAGTTCAATAGGTTCTTCTCTTCCATTGGGTCATCCCTTGCAAATGATATTCCATCTTCCAGTACTGATGTTAAGGACTATCTTACAGGTAACTATCCACAGTCTCTGTACCTAAAGCCTACTAATTCCACTGACGTTAATGAGATAATCCTATCCCTTAAAACCAAGTCTAATGCCCTTGATGAGATACCAACTTTAATTTACAAAAAAGCCTCCAGATCTTCAGCCCCTGCTATTGCATTGCTCTTCAACAAGTCACTTGAACTCCAAACCTTTCCAGATATTCTAAAAAAAAAGCGAGAGTAACCCCTGTCCACAAATGTGGTGATCTCACAGATGGTAACAACTACAGACCTATATCAATCCTGCCTAACTTGTCAAAAATATTTGAAAAACTAATCTACACGCAGCTTTACTCTTATCTAGCCAAACACAATATACTTAGCTCTTGTCAATATGGCTTCAGACCCAAAAAAAGCACTAACGATGCACTTATTAGTATGATTAACTTGATTCATGCAGCTCTTGATAAAAATGAGTTCCCTGTTGGGTTATTTGTGGACCTGCGTAAGACTTTTGACACTGTCAACCACCAAAACCTTCTTCTTAAATTACATCATTATGGAGTCAGAAGCCACTCCCTGCAATACCTCAAATCTTACCTTACTGACAGGCTCCAGTATGTTTCTGTGAATAATTCAATTTCTCCCACCCTACCCATCAACATTGGTGTTCCTCAGGGCAGCATACTTGGCCCTCTCCTCTTTCTCATCTACATTAATGACCCTCCAAATGCCTCCCAACACCTCCCAATACTTCTATTTGCTGACGACACAACCTTCATTTACTCCAGTCCTGACCCCCTTGCTCTAAATGCCACAGTAAATACTGAGCTAAATAAAGTCCGTCTTTGGTTAACTGCCAACAAACTCACCTTTAACATTGACAAAAGTTTCTATATTCTGTTTGGCAATAAATCCTCTAATCAAATAAATCTCAGAGTAAACAATACCCAAATTTGTAACAAATTAGATGGCAAATTCCTTGGCGTTCTCATTGACCACAAGCTGAATATCCAGGGACACATTCTAAATATATAAAAATTAAAAAAAAAAAAAACTGTTGGCATTCTTTCTAAGATCAGATATTATGTACCCGCCCTGCCCTGGTGACTCTCTATTACTCCCTCATCTATCCATATCTCAACTATGGTATTTGTGCCTAGGGTTCTACTACCCAAAATCATTTACGTCCTCTAATTACTCAACACAAAGCTGCTATTAGGACAATATCCAACTCTGGCCCCAGACATCACTCGGTACCCCTACTCAAATCTCTGAATATGCTAGATATTAAGTCACTGCACATTCTCTCATGTGTATTATACATATAAAACGCTGAACTATAATGTCAATCCTGACCTCAAAAGCTTCATTGAAGGTTGTAACAGAACCCATGAACACCACACCAGAAACAAATACAGTTTTGATATTCCAAGAGTACGACTTAATCAAACTAGAAATGCTCTACAAATCAAGGGACCCAGAATGTGGAATGACCTTCCCAACCATGTTAAAGACTGTACCTCTCCCAACCAGTTTAAGATAAAAAAGAAGCACTACCTAATAAATTTCCTGTAACCTACCTTAGCCCTCTATTATCAACCCATGTCTGTTTTCTTAAACAACGCTGTTTGTCGACCTAATTGTATTTGTGCTGCTTTTTCAGCCATGTTCCCCCTTTTCTTATTTTTATTTTTATTTGTTCTCAACACATTTTATACTTTAAACTCAATTAGTATTAAGATTTAGTCTTTAATGTTTTTCCTGCCCGAAACGCTTTGCGTAATAGTGACTTTAGGCATTGTATGTATATAGCTGTATCTATAAATCCATCAACTTTGTATCTTACCTTGTATGCATATACCCTACCTGAATAAAAATGTATTTATTTTATTTATTTGGAGGGCCTGCCACCTCCGGGGCCTGCCACCCCCGGGGCCTGCCACCCCCGGGGCCTGCCGACCCTGTGAGTTTGGACGATTGTAGTTCTGATGATGTACTCCCTTTGCTGAAGCGGGCGCGCCGGTGTCCCGGGCCAGTTTCCCAGGATGTGGTGGACCGTGTGAGCGACGTGGCCTCTGTGGGTTCTCCGGCCGGTGTGGGTGTGGACCATGAGGATACGGTGATGTTGGCCGTGCCTGCGAAGGAGACGGGTGGGCATGGTGTGGTGCCTGTTCCTGCCTGTGTTTCGGGTGTTGCTCCACTGTGCCCCCCCCCTGTGCCTCCGTGTGCCGGTTCTCCGAAATGGGAGGTTGTTGCACCTGCTGTTACCCCTGGTGTGGATCGTGATTTAGTTATCGTGCTGAAAAAGGACACCAGCCGGGGAGTCTCGGCGCCGTATGAAACGGTGCCGCGGGATGTACCGCCGCTCGTCATTGGAGGTGTCGTTGTTGAGATTCCAGAGTATATGGGCCCCCCGCGTCGCTCGGAAGCGGGTGTGCCCCCGTCGCAGGATGCCTGGGATGTGTGGCACGCGTACTGTAAGAAATATCCTAAGCATCTGTTTTCTGATAAATATTATTGACCTAGTTCACTGGTGTTTGTGTTAACTTGTATGTATGTGTGTGTTTTGTTTTTTGCTTGTTTTTTGTTTTTTTATGCTCCATTGTCTTCTCCGTGTCCCTCTGTTTTTCGTTCATGTTTGTCATTTATGTGTCCTGCTTTGTTACTATGTCCCGGGTTGGGTTGTTTCTGTAGATTCATTTTAAGATCGGGTGCTTTGATGCCTTGTTTAATTTGTATGTCTGTATTTTATAATAAAACAAAATGGCCACTATAAGGAAGGACAACATAACAACAGATGAACTTTTCAAGGGTTTTATTGTGGAAGAAATAATGAAAGGTTCTCTTGGCAGGTTAGTGATGGCTGAGGATTTGCTAATGATTTATGAAAAATAATTTTTAAATTAGAACAAGAAACTGAATGTTGCAGGAGTGAATTTAATAATTTAAAACGAAGTAATTTACAGTTTGACTGATAAGGCAAAGAAACAAGAGGTCACACAGACACCGAACACCAGCCATCAGACCACAGTCACCGGGCACCAGCCCTCAGACCACAGTCACCGGGCACCAGCCCTCAGACCACAGTCACCGGGCACCAGCCCTCAGACCACAGTCACCGGGCACCAGCCCTCAGACCACAGTCATAGGGCACCAGCCCTCAGACCACAGTCACAGGGCACCAGCCCTCAGACCACAGTCACCGGGCACCAGCCCTCAGACCACAGTCATAGGGCACCAGCCCTCAGACCACAGTCATAGGGCACCAGCCCTCAGACCACAGTCATAGGGCACCAGCCCTCAGACCACAGTCATAGGGCACCAGCCCTCAGACCACAGTCATAGGGTACCAGCCCTCAGACCACAGTCACAGGGCACCAGCCCTCAGACCACAGTCATAGGGCACCAGCCCTCAGACCACAGTCACAGGGCACCAGCCCTCAGACCACAGTCACAGGGCACCAGCCCTCAGACCACAGTCACCGGGCACCAGCCCTCAAACCACAGTCATAGGGCACCAGCCCTCAGACCACAGTCACAGGGCACCAACCCTCAGACCACAGTCACCGGGCACCAGCCCTCAGACCACAGTCATAGAGCACCAGCCCTCAGACCACAGTCATAGGTCACCAGCCCTCAGACCACAGTCACAGGGCACCAACCCTCAGACCACAGTCACCGGGCACCAGCCCTCAGACCACAGTCATAGGGCACCAGCCCTCAGACCACAGTCATAGGGCACCAGCCCTCAGACCACAGTCATAGGGCACCAGCCCTCAGACCACAGTCACAGGGCACCAGCCCTCAGACCACAGTCACAGGGCACCAGCCCTCATACCACAGTCACCGGGCACCAGCCCTCAGACCACAGTCATAGGGCACCAGCCCTCAGACCACAGTCATAGCGCACCAGCCCTCAGACCAGTCATAGGGCACCAGCCCTCAGACCACAGTCACAGGGCACCAGCCCTCAGACCACAGTCACAGGGCACCAGCCCTCAGACCACAGTCATAGGGCACCAGCCCTCAGACCAGAGTCACAGGGCACCAACCCTCAGACCAGTCAAAGGGCACCAGCCCTCGGACCACAGTCACAGTGCACCAATCCTCAGACCACAGTCACAGGGCACCAATCCTCAGACCACAGTCACAGGGCACCAACCCTCAGACCACAGTCACAGGGCACCAGCCCTCAGACACACAGTCACAGGGCACCAACCCTCAGACACACAGTCACAGGGTACCAACCCTCAGACCACAGTCACAGGGCACCAGCCCTCAGACACACAGTCACAGGGCACCAACCCTCAGACCACAGTCACAGGGCACCAGCCCTCAGACACACAGTCACAGGGCACCAGCCCTCAGACCACAGTCACAGGGCACCAGCCCTCAGACCACAGTCACAGGGCACCAGCCCTCAGACCACAGTCACAGGGCACCAGCCCTCAGACCACAGTCACAGGGCACCAACCCTCAGACCACAGTCACAGGGCACCAGCCCTCAGACACACAGTCACAGGGCACCAGCCCTCAGACCACAGTCACAGGGCACCAGCCCTCAGACCACAGTCACAGGGCACCAACCCTCAGACCACAGTCACAGGGCACCAACTCTCAGACCACAGTCACAGGGCACCAACCCTCAGACCACAGTCACAGGGCACCAACCCTCAGACACACAGTCACAGGGCACCAACCCTCAGACCACAGTCACAGGGCACCAGCCCTCAGACACACAGTCACAGGGCACCAACCCTCAGACACACAGTCACAGGGTACCAACCCTCAGACCACAGTCACAGGGCACCAGCCCTCAGACCACAGTCACAGGGCACCAGCCCTCAGACACACAGTCACAGAGCACCAACCCTCAGACCACAGTCACAGGGCACCAGCCCTCAGACACACAGTCACAGGGCACCAGCCCTCAGACACACAGTCACAGGGCACCAGCCCTCAGACCACAGTCACAGGGCACCAGCCCTCAGACCACAGTCACAGGGCACCAGCCCTCAGACCACAGTCACAGGGCACCAACCCTCAGACCACAGTCACAGGGCACCAACCCTCAGACACACAGTCACAGGGCACCAACCCTCAGACCACAGTCACAGGGCTGGTGCCCTCAGACACACAGTCACAGGGCACCAGCCCTCAGACACACAGTCACAGGGCACCAGCCCTCAGACCACAGTCACAGGGCACCAACCCTCAGACCACAGTCACAGGGCACCAACCCTCAGACACAGTCACAGGGCACCAGCCCTCAGACCACAGTCACAAGGCACCAGCCCTCAGACCACAGTCACAGGGCACCAACCCTCGGACCACAGTCACAGGGCACCAGCCCTCAGACACACAGTCACAGGGCACCAACCCTCAGACCACAGTCACAGGGCACCAGCCCTCAGACACACAGTCACAGGGCACCAGCCCTCAGACACACAGTCACAGGGCACCAGCCCTCAGACCACAGTCACAGGGCACCAACCCTCAGACACACAGTCACAGGGCACCAGCCCTCAGACCACAGTCACAGGGCACCAGCCCTCAGACCACAGTCACAGGGCACCAGCCCTCAGACACACAGTCACAGGGCACCAACCCTCAGACCACAGTCACAGGGCACCAGCCCTCAGACACACAGTCACAGGGCACCAACCCTCAGACCACAGTCACAGGGCACCAGCCCTCAGACACACAGTCACAGGGCACCAGCCCTCAGACCACAGTCACAGGGCACCAGCCCTCAGACCACAGTCACAGGGCACCAGCCCTCAGACCACAGTCACAGGGCACCAGCCCTCAGACCACAGTCACAGGGCACCAACCCTCAGACCACAGTCACAGGGCACCAGCCCTCAGACCACAGTCACAGTGCACCAGCCCTCAGACCACAGTCACAGGGCACCAACCCTCAGACCACAGTCACAGGGCACCAACCCTCAGACCACAGTCACAGGGCACCAACCCTCTGACCACCATTACCGTTACACAATTTGTATCAATGTAAACTAATTCAAATAATATAATTAAATAAAAGTTTATTTTATTTTGTGTTCAGTTTTAAGTACTTTTACTGGAAAGTTGTTCTGATGTCATTGGAAAGACCGAAGTTCTGTAGTTGACTAATTTATGTTTATAAATACTCGGCTTTCTTTTTGTTTTTTAAAATATAAATGTACACCTTAATTAAAAAAAGTTATTATGTTCATAATTACCTGTAAGTGAAATGCATTTTTTTTTCTGTCATGTGTGAAAATTTCATCCAAATCCGATGGAAACTGTCGGAAAAGTTCCTGAAAACCTTAAAGAAAACGGTGTTTTGATATTTGAATGGGCCACCGATCATGGCTTCAAGTTCTCTACCTCAAAGACTTGTGCCATGTCTTTTACTCGGAAACGGGTCATTCTTCGTCCCTCTTGGTCACTTTATGGTTATCCCCTTGAGTACAAAGATTCCGCGAAGCTTTTGGGGTTATTCCTTGACACTCGTTTCCCCCCTCTCCGCTCAGCTCGTTGCTGCCGTGAGGGGGGGGCTTAGTGGGCTGCTGCCGGAGTGTGATGCTCCTTGGGACAGTCCTCTGTCCTTTTCTAGCCTTGTGCTCCTGCTGCCATCCTCTCCAATTGTGCTGAGCACCTTTTCCTTTTCCTTCTGTTTCTTTTTTCTCCCCCCTCTTCTCCTATCTGCTTGCCATTTCCTGCCGACCTTTTGCTTGTTTTGGTTATTCTCTTGGACTTCTTCTATTTTGACGCCCGGGTGCTTGAGGAGGCATACTCTTGCACCCGTAGAACTGTAGTACCCGACGTCGAGAGCGAGGGGAACCTTTTATTGTCAATCCCTCTTTCGTCACTGAACCCGATCTCGATGGACCGTAGGTTCTTAAGGTGGCGTTTGTGGGGCGTATACTCACGACGCACCCCTAGGAGGCCCTGGCATGATCGGCGATAGCTTCTTGTTGGGTGTCCTGCCTCTAATTGTGGCTCCATGGTGGGTGTGGGGGCACATTCGTGAATGAATGTTGATTTTTCGTAGCGATGATATCTACTGTTTCTGCTGTTTCTCCTTTACCTTCTCAGGCTCGTGGGGTGGGCGACCAAGCCCCCGAGTCGGTTAGTGTTGGAAGACCGGGCTCTGTAGCCTCCACTGCATTGGGCCCCGACCTTGCTCCTCCTTTGGCCTCTCTGACTCCTCCCCTCGGCTCCCCTTCCTCCTCTGTGGTTGGGTCGAGCCCCACGCCCCCAGTGGTGACTACCTCGTCCCCTGACGCGGCTCCATCTCTAGTTGTAACTACTGCGCCGTTTAACCCCTCTCTCTCTGGGGGTTCTCAACGCCGTCCTCGTCACGGCCGCCCTCGCTCGATTCCTTCCCGTTCTGATACCTATCAAGCTTTGTTTGGTCCCGCTTCGTGGGCCAAATATTTTGATCTCCTCCCTCTTGATTCTGCGCCTCCTGACGATTTCTCCCTCCATCGACATCTCGTTGATTCCGTGGATGCCTCAGTTACTTTCAACCCCACTCGTCTCGGTACACGTGTTGTTGCTGCTCCTTCTCAGGATGCTGCTTCCCGCTTGGCTGCCTTGTCCTGCCTTGGCGAGACCCCTGTTCGGGTCTCAAAGAACGTTCAGTTGAACGCCAGTGTTGAACGCCAGTGTTGGCACTATTCTCCTCCTGCCTCATGTTGCGACTGGTGTTCGGGATCTGCGAGACTGCCACGACGATATTCGACATATCCTTGATGCCCAGGGCCATTCTATTCTCCAGGTGGGCACGTTTACTTGTCCCCCTCGTGGTAGTTGCCGTCAACCCCTTCGGGTTATGAAGATTACCTTTGATGGTCGGACCCTTCCACCCTCTGTCATTCTTGCTGGTGCCAGGTGTTCTGTCCAGTTAATTCCTTCTCCTAGGCTCTGTAACAAGTGCTGGAGGTTCGGGCATGGTGCCCTCCACTGCTCTGTGACTGTCTCTCTCTGTCCTTTGTGTGGTGGCGAAGGTCACTCTAAGTCGGAGTACACTTCTCCCTGGGCTCGTTGCCTCAACTGCGGTGAGGCCCATCCTACCTTCTCCCGTGCATGTGTCCATTACAAGCTTGAGGCAGCTGTCCTCAACTTGAAGCACCGGGAGCGTTTATCCTTTCCTGAGGCGAGGGGCCAGGTTCGCCGGCTCCGCCTTATGCTAATATCTCTTATGCTTGCGTGTTGCACTCTTCCTCTCCTCAACCTTCCCACCTTCCTCAGACTCAACCGTTTCCGGGCCTTGGACCCTGATACGCCCACTGCCCCCTCCTCTGTTCTGTCCCAAAGGATCCACCTCCTGGTCCTCTGTCTGGGGTTCCCCTCCTTTCTACTCGGTCTGTCTTGTCTCCTGTGTCTTCTTCCTCGTCTCCTTCCCATCCTTCCCCTCCGTCTTTTGACTCTCCCCACAGCCTGTCGGTGCGGGCTGATGTCCATTGCTCTCCAAACGGCCGTCGTGTGTGCTCTCGTTCGGCTTCTCCTGTTGAGACGCTCGAATCCGTTGCCCAATACCTAGTTGCTGGGACACCTGTCTCTTTCTGTCAGAAGCGTAAGCCTAGCTCCTCTCCTTCCTCCTCCCCGGCGGGTAAGAAGGTTTCGCTTTCTTCCTCGGCCCCTACTTCTGCCACTCTCGCTCCTTCCCCTCCCATTTCGGTAGTTGCGCCTCCTGTAGCTGCTATAGAGGTTTCTTTGGCCCCCGCTTCCCTCTCGGTTGCTGCCCTTGCTGAGGTGCGCTCCCCTCTTTCTACTCCCCCTCTTCCTGCTGCTGTCCTTGACTGCTCCTCTCGGTTGTCTCCTTCTCTTCCTCCTCCGGACCCCGCCCGCCCCCCCTCTGGTCTGTTCTCCCGCTTCCTTCCCTCCGTCTTTGCTCAGTTTACCCATGCCCCCTAACCCTGACTTTGCTGACCCTGATCCCGACCCTGATATTCTTTAACGTGCTATATTGCTCTTTCGCCTTTGTTTCTTCTTTGTTCTCTGTTGTTGTCCTTTCCCTTCTCGTCGATGTCTATTCTTCAATGGAACGTTCGAGTTTATTACGCCAATTTCCTCGAATTCCAACTTCTGATTTCGCGGTTTTCGCCCCTTTGTGTCTGTCTCCAGGAGCCGATGCTTGGTGCTCGTCCTGGTCGTTTTCGTGGCTATTCCTTTCTCTGCCACCCCCCCAGCTGTTGCTGGGGCTCCTAATTCTTCTACTCTCTTGATTTGCACTGATGTTCCCTTTGTCCCCTTACTTTTTCCTTTGCGTCTCCATTGTTCTGCTGCTCGTATCTTTGTGGGGAAATGGTTCACAGTTTGTTCCATTTATCTCCCCCCGAGTGTCCCGCTTTCCCTTCCTGTTCTGAAACTCCTCCTGGACTCCTTGCCGCAGCCTGTGCTCCTGCTAGGTGATTTAAATTGTCGCCATTCTCTCTGGGGTGATGTTCTGACGAATACCCGAGGTCGCCTTTTGGAGCCGTTTATCCTCTCTTCTTCCCTGTCTCTTCTGAACTCTGGTGGGCCCACTCATTTGGACTCTCGGACTCGCACCCTTTCCTGTCTTGATCTTTCTCTTTGCTCTTCTTCTCTTTACTTAGATTTCACGTGGCAGGTTCTTGATGACCTCCATGGCAGTGATCATTTCCCCATCCTGGTTTCCTTTTTCTCTTTTCGTCCTTCCCTCTCTTTCCCTAGGTGGCGGTTTGCTAAAGCGGACTGGAACCTATTTACCCTCAGTGCTGCTCTCTCTCTTACCTCTCCCTTCTGCCTCTCCCTCGCGCTCTCCTCCTTTTTCATGACACTGTCTTCGATGCTGCCCTCCACTCTATTCCTCGCTCTTCCTCTCGGGGTCCGCGGAAGTGCGTTCCCTGGTGGAATGAAGACTGTGCTCGGGCTGTCCGCTGTAAGCGTGCAGCCTGGAAGAGGTACCGCCGTCGGCAGACGGCCGATTCTTTTCTTTTCTTTCGGAATGCGAGTGCGGTGGCCCGTAGAGCCATCCGTATGGCTTAACGTGCATGTTGGGCATCTTATGTCTCCACAATTACGTCTGAAACTCTCCTGCCACAGATCTGGAGGTGTATCCGCCAGATAGCGGGTAAGTTCGTTCCCGATGTTTCACCGGTCCTTCACCTCCGTGGTACTCTGTGGCGGACCCGTTGAAGGTTGCTACCGAACTGGGTTCCCACTTTTCTTCTGTTAGCTCTGGTCTTCATCTTCTCCAATCTTTCCTTCTTTGTAAACCTGTCCTTGAGTCTCGTCCTTTAGATTTCTGCACTCGTCTTCGACTTTCCTATAACGATCCCTTCTCTCTCTCTAAACTTCGTTCTGCCCTGGCCGTCTGTGGTTCTACGGCGGCGGGCTCAAATCAAATCAAATCAAATGTGTATCTAGGTAAGGTACATACATACAAGAGATTTTACAAAGAGTGATGGATTTATAGATAGGGCTAGTACATACAATGCCTAAAGCCACTATTACGCAAAGCGTTTCGGGCAAAGCGTTTCGGGCAAAGCGTTTCGGGCTCCGATGGTATTCATTATGAGATGCTTCGCCATCTCCCTCTGTGCACGTCTCAGTATTTACTGAGTCTGTATAATCGGATCTGGGAGTCGTCGTCAGTCCCTGAGGACTGGCTCGATGCCGTTGTCCTCCCTGTTCGCAAACCAGGGTCTCTGGGAACTTCCCCTAAGGACTTTCACCCTTTTGCCCTCACAAGTTGTGTCTGCAAACTCTTTGAACGTATGGTTAACGTCCGTCTGATATGGTTCCTGGAACACCATCACCTCCTCAATTTGGTTTCCGCAAGTGCCGCAGCACGACAGATGTTCTGGTGAACTTGGAGGTCTATATTCGTACTGCTTTTGCTGCGAGGACCTCCGTTATTGCCGTCTTTTTGACCTGGAAAAGGCTTACGATACCACTTGGCGATATCATATTCTATCCCAGCTTCATTCTTTTGGTCTTCATGGTCATCTCCCTCTCTTTCTCCACAGCTTCCTCTCTCGTCGTTCCTTTCGGGTGCGCCTTGGTACCGCTCTCTCTGGCTCTTTTTAGCAATACGAAGGTGTGCCCCAGGGTAGTGTTCTGAGCACTACTCTTTTTCTGGTTGCCCTCAATGGTCTTCTTTCCTCTCTTCCTTCAGGTGTCTTCTCCGCTCTCTATGTCGATGATCTTACCTTTTGCTGTCAGGGTGATGATTCGCCTCTCCTTCAGCGCCAGCTTCAACTTGCGATTGATGCCGTGTCGTCTTGGGCCACCGATCATGGCTTCAAGTTCTCTACTTCTAAGACTTGTGCCATGTCTTTTACTCGGAAACGGGTCGTTCTTCGTCCCTCTTTGTCACTTTATGGTCATCCCCTTGAGTACAAAGTTCCGCGAAACTTTTGGGGTTATTCCTTGACACTCGTTTGTCTTGATCTCCCCATATCTCTTACCTCCGTGTTGAGTACTCTAAGGCCCTTACCCTCCTTCGGGTATTGTCCCATACTTCTTTGGGAGCGGATAGGCGCATTCTCAATGCTTTACGTTCCTCTCTCGTCCTGTCTAAGCTCGATTATGGTTGCCCTGCTTACTCGTCTGCTTCTCCTTCTACTCTTCACCGTCTTGATGCTTTGCACCATACTGGGTGGCGCCTCAGTTCTGGTGCCTTTCGTTCGACTCCCGTCCTTAGCTTGTATGTTGACACTGGCTTCCTGTCTCTCCAGGACCGCCGTGATCGCTACTGTCTTCGCTATCTTGCGTGGTCCTTACAACATCCTTCCTCTCGCCTCTGTCGTGCTTTAACTTTTACCCCTCCTGCGGTTCCTGTTCCTCTTCACCACCTCCCTCTTTCTGTCCGGTTATCTCGCTTACAGGATTCTCTTTCTGTTCGTGTTTCTAATGTTTCTCCTCGTGTTGTTCCTTCTTTGCCCCCGTGGAGAGGCCCCCTTCCGCAGTTTTGAACATCCTTGACCCGCATCACTAAAGCTTTTACCCCTCTTACGGTTCTAAAACACCTTTTCCTTGAGTACTTTTCTTCTCACTCCTGCTCCGTTTCCGTCTTCACCGATGGGTCTAAGTCTGCAGACGGTGTTGGCTACTCTGTTGTTTTTCCTGATCGTACTTATGTGTCGCTTACCTCCGGAGACTAGCATCTTCACAGCGGAACTTAATGCTATTCTTGCTCTTCGTCTCCTGCTTTCTCGTTGTCAGTCTTCCTTTGGAGTTGTTGTTGACTCGCGTAGTGCCTTCATGGCTCTCGGGTCCTTTAATCCAGTTCATCCAGTAGTAATCGAGATCCAGCATTGGCTGTTTCTTGTTCACAGTAAATTTAAGTCGGTTGAGTTTTGTTGGGTTCCCAGCCATATTGGAGTGTCTTTAAATGAGCGTGCGGATGCTGCCGCCAAGGAAGCTGTCTGCTCTTGTCCCATCTCTCGTAAAGGTATTCCATATTCTGATTTTTACCCGGTTATCCATTCCTCCATCCTTACCCGTTGGCAGGCTTCTTGGTCGTCTGTTACTGGTAACAAACTACGTACTCTTAAATGTTATGTTTCCTCGTGGCCGTCCTCCTACCACCATAACCGGTGATGGGAAACAGCTCTGGCGAGGTTGCGTATTGGCCATACTCGCTTAACCCATGGTCACTTGATGGAGTGCCGCCCTGCTCCTTATTGTCCTAATTGCATTGTCCCTCTTACGGTCGTGCATGTCCTTCTTGAATATCCTGACTTCCAGGAGGAGCGTGTGTCTTGCTTTACCACCGCCCCTCGTGGTCGCCTGTCCCTCAATAGAATTCTTGGTGACTCGGATACTTTTGATATCGTTCGCCTAATACGTTTTTGTTCTCGTATTGGCATCCTTGGTGATATTTAGCGCTCTCTGATCATTCCGCACATTTGATGGTGCTACATAGTCTTCCCGGTTTGGTGCCTTCTTTTGATAATTACTTACTTACTTGACACTCGTTTGTCTTGGTCTCCCCATATCTCTTACCTCCGTGTTGAGTGCTCTAAGGCCCTTACTCTTCTTCGGGTATTGTCCCATACTTCTTGGGGAGCGGATAGGCGCACTCTCCATGCTTTACATTCCTCTCTCGTCCTGTCTAAGCTCGATTATGGTTGCCCTGCCTATTCGTCTGCTTCTCCTTCTACTCTTCACCGTCTTGATGCTTTGCACCATACTGGGTTGCTCCTCAGTTCTGGTGCCTTTCGTTCGACTCCCGACCTTAGCTTGTATGTTGACACTGGCTTCCTGTTTCTCCAGGACCGCCGTGATCACTACTGTCTTCGCTATCTTGCGCGGTCCTTACAACATCCTTTTTCTCGCCTCTGTCGTGCTTTAACTTTTACCCCTCCTGCGGTTCCTGTTCCTCTTCACCACCTCCCTCTTTCTATCCGGTTATCTCGCTTACAGGATTCTCTTTCCGTTCATGTTTCTAGTGTTTCTCCTCGTGTTGTTCCTTCTTGGCCCCGTAGAGAGTCCCCCTTCTGCAGTTTTGTACGTCCTTGACCCGCATCTCTAAAGCTTTTACCGCTCCTACGATTCTAAAACGCCTTTTCCTTGAGCACTTTTCTTCTCACTCCCGCTCCGTTTCCGTCTTCACTGATGTGTCTAAGTCTGTGGACGGTGTTGGCTGCTCTGTTGTTTTTCCTGATCGCACTTATATGTGTCGCTTACCTCCGGAGACTAGTATCTTCACAGCGGAACTTAATGTATTCTCTATACTCTTCGTCTACTGCTTTCTCGTTGTAAGTCTTCCTTTGTAGTTGTTGTTGACTCTCGTAGTGCCCTCATGGCTCTCGGGTCCTTTAATTCGGTTCATCCAGTGGTTGTCGAGATCCAGCATTGGCTGTTTTTTGTTCACAGTAAATTTATGTCGGTTGAGTTTTGTTGGGTTCCCAGCCATATTGGTGTGTCTTTAAATGAGCGTGCGGATGTTGCCGCCAAGGAAGCTGTCCGCTCTTGTCCCATCTCTTGTAAAGGTATTCCATATTCCGACTTTTACCCGGTTATCCATTCTTCCATCCTTACCCGTTGGCAGGCTTCTTGGTCGTCTGTTACTGGTAACAAACTACGTACTCTTAAATGTTGTGTTTCCTCGTGGCCGTCCTCCTACCACCGTAACCGGCGATGGGAAACAGCTCTGGCGAGGTTGTGTATTGGCCATACTCGCTTAACCCATGGTCACTTTGTAACAAACTAGGCTGTTGTAAGAATTATCCAGAAGGTTCCAGAAGTCGGGTAAGGACCTGACCGCTCAACGCACATTCCTCTGGGGATTAGCAAGTCTGAGTCACAAAATGGCAGACATCTTTGTTCATAGTTTTGTATAATGAACCATTCTATAGTATTCACTTATTTAGAGAAATTAGCCTTTATTCATTTTGTATTAAAATGGTATTGTATAATATTCCTGGTTATAGTACCAAGAGTATTCTAATTATTAGGAGACTTGAGTTAAGTCACCATCAGTGACGTCACGAAGCCAGAACTAGGCAGGAGCGCGGAAGTGACCTCAGCGACTTGGCGGTCATAGGTCAACAGTTTCCACATTCAGTAATTTCTCAAAGGTTAAATAGCCATTTTTTGATCGGGATTAGGCCTTTCTTAAGAGGCTTGTATAATTTAACTTCAATAAAATATTTCAACCAATCTGGATCAATTCAGTACAAACAGAGGTTAATTGTTAAACTTAAGCCTTGCTAGTAACTTGGTAAAACTTAGACTATGCGGAAGGATACAATGGTCTAGTCTGGGGAAGACCAGACGAGGAGACATTAGTGTGGTTTGAGAAACAACTCGAGCAGGGGGCTCTTACCATCATCGGCCTCCCGACAGCACGAACATCTAGCTGGTCGTCCAAGGTAGAGTTGCTTTATGAGTTCTTATAGGGATAGTCAATTTATTGCCGTTCAGGTCAAGTAGGGAGTGTTAAAGTGACAGGGAGTGAACATCTTTAGATTTTGTTTTAGTTTTTCTTTTAATAAATTAATTAGTTAATAATCTGCATTTTCATTATTTCCATGTGTATGTTATATTTATGTGGACTTGTCCTGGTCACGTGGTCCCTACTAGGCAGAGTTGAATTGGGCGCCGATTCTAACATCGAATCGGAATTCATCATTCTCGTTTAATTAATTCCACACTTAAGATCTTAAAAAGTATCGGTTATCAAGCCCCAAGGTTGATTAATTAGCATGATCGATCCAGACCTCGATCATTGCTCAGTGTTACTGGTCTGGTGGTGACGGCGGAGGCGACTCTAGGGTTTTGCTCAAAGCCTATGTCACGTCATACGGATTGTAGAATCCTAAGTCGGTCAAACGTCTTAGGACCACGTGGCGTGGAGTCGGCTTTAGTAAAAGTTTTGGAGTCCCTTGGTAGAGAATAAAAAAGTAAGAATACGGGTAGAGGGGGAAAAAGGTAGGAAAGATAATTTGAGAACACCCCCCCCCCCCCCCACCGTGTTACAATGGTGCACAGCGGTGGTTTCAACAATTTTGTTTGAAATTGTTGAAAGGCTCTCGCGTCTAGCCATTCGAACACGTGCGTGGATGCTAAGGAGACAGCCGCGGGCCAGGATTAGTCGTGCGCCTCACAACAGTGCGTTTGAGTGGGGATTGGCGAATCTTGGGGTCATGCGGACTGATAGGATTAAGGTTTAGTTAGTAAGATTAGGCTGTTAAGATTTATTGGCTAAGGAGACCGCTCCGAGTTGATTGGACTGGGTACCTTACTCGACCCATTGCAATTAATTCAGAGGTGTTGGGAGCCACCATACTCTCAACAGCAGTTCCTTGTGGGCTGTCTGGGCGGATATATCTGTGGGACGCCAGGAGATAGATCCGAGGGCGTTGTTAGACGACCCAAAACGCTAGGAAAAACGTAAATCCGTGAAGGGCGTTGCGGCCTCCGAGGGACGGACTAGTAACCTACCTAGCAGCGATTCAACAACTAAGTGATCGCACACTTAGTGGAGGTTGAGTCGTCCCTAGTCTTAATTGTTGCTGAAAGCTGCGTGTCGCTCTGTTAGAACCTATTTGGTCGAGACCCCTAGGCTAGGTGTGGTACGGCGGGCCGGTAGGAGCAATTATAAGATTAAGTCGAGTGTATCTTTGAATTAAGTATACTTAAATTTATTAAAGTAGCCGTGGGACGTCACATACAACCAGGTACCACCCTTCAGGTGGCTGGGAGATGTGATAGCTTATTAATTCCTCATCACTTAATTGTAGTGCTCGATAAAGGTGCACTCATTCCGGTTGTCAATCTTTCACATAAGACTTTTCGCTTCAGGGCATGTGATAGGGTATCTCAGAGAACCATGGTGGAGGACACGGAAATCTTTCACCATGAGTCAGCTGAGACGCCAACCATCACTGCATAATGTAGTGCATTGCACATGTTAGATACGAGAACTCCATCCAAAGTACAATACGAGACGAGAAATGTTGCACAGAATGTGGAAGTAGAAAAATTAATTTCAGCACTTGATTTGCAACATGTTACACAGGCGGATAGGAAGGCACTGAGAGGAGTGTTGCGGAAATTCCCGAAATTATTTGCGACAGAGGATGACCAGATTGGTCTCCTTGATAAGATCGAGCACACCATTCCAACTGGTGATCATTTGCCTGTGTACACGAGACAGTGGAGGTTGCCGGAACAAGCGAAGAACGTTATCAGGGAGGAGTGCCAGAAAATGTTGAGACAGTGCGTAATAATTCAGAGAGCCACGTCACCGTGGCTCTCTCCTGTTGTGCTAGTTCGGAAACCGGACGGTAGTTATCGTTTGTGTGTTGACTACCGGAAGGTGAACGAATTAACTAAGGGTGATGTGTATCCGTTGCCCCGAATACAGGAGATAATAGATCAATTTGGTGCTGCTAAGTATTTCTCAACTCTTGACGCGAAATCGGCGTATTGGGCGATTCTGGTGGCAGAACAGGATAGGGGAAAAACAGCATTCTCGGATGGTAGGCACACTTATCAATTCCGTAGGATGCCGTTTGGTTTGAAGACAGCGCCCTCGTCGTTTCAGAGGGCCATCAACTTCATCCTTAGTCCGGTACTGGGTAGGCATTCTTTAGCATACCTGGATGATGTTGTGATATATTCCAGGACGTTTGAGGAACACCTACGGGACTTGACTGAGACTTTGAAGTTGTTAGATCAGGCAGGTTTCAGGCTGAATGTTCAGAAGTGCACCCTGGCGGCTCAGAAATTCAAATTTCTGGGGTTCCAGGTGTGCCCAGACGGTATCCAACCTGACCCAGATTCTTGCCGCGCCATTGCTGACATGCCTATTCCAAGGACAGCAAAGGACGTGCGTAGGTTTTTGGGGGCGGCCGGATATTTTCGTCGTCATATTGAAGGTTTCGCTGGCATTTCAGCACCCTTGACTGATCTGACAAAGAAAAATGCGAAGTTTGTGTGGAAATCTGAACATGACGAGGCCTATCGCAAACTGAAAGACCAACTAATCACGACACCGGTATTGGCTATTCCTGATTTTGAGAAAGAGTGGGAGGTGCACACTGACGCCAGCGGTATTGCTATTGGCGGGTGCTTAATTCAGCGAGATGCGGATAATTTACCCCATCCAGTAGCCTATTTCAGTAGGAAGGTCAAAGGAACTGAAGTTCGTTATTCAGCTACGGATCGGGAGGCACTGGCAGTAGTAGAATCAGTTAGGTATTTCGAACCTTACCTATTTCAGCGGCACTTTGTAATCTACTCAGACCATCGAGCGTTAACACACATATTTAAAAAGCGAACGAAATGCCCACGAATGTCACGCTGGTCTCACGAACTATCGGCCCACTCATTCCAGATTTTGTACAAGCCTGGTCCAGCACATGTTGTGCCAGATACGCTAAGTAGAAACATAGCGGCAGTTCAAGTTAATGAAAATATTGAAACAATTCCATCAGATAAAATGAGAGAATACCAGATGAGTGAGCCTAGATGGAGAGAAATCATTGAGTATTTAGAGGGAGGAAAATACCCGAAAAAGAAAAAGAATTTACCTATTCATGATTTTGAAATGAAACAGGGCGTCCTGTATTATGTTATTAGCCAGAATGATAGGGCAGTATTTCAACTAGTTATTCCGGACGCGTTGCGGTCATCAGCGTTAAAGCTTGCGCATGCTTCTAAAATTGCAGGGCATCCGGGGGTCTTTAAAACCCACTTGAAAGCAAAGTCTCTATTTTATTTTCCAGGATTACTTTCTGAAGTAATCAATTTCGTGAAGTCGTGCCCTCGTTGCCAGAGGAGGAAAGGCACCCTTAAAGTACAAGCCCCACTTCAGGAATTTCCTGAAATTCGTGAGCCGTTAGATCGTGTGGGGGCCGATTTGATTGATTTACATCACAGTCATTCAGGTAACAGATACGTGTTGGTACTAGTTGACCATTTGTCTAGGTACACTACACTAGTTGCATTACCTCAGAAGGATTCTCGTACGGTTGCAGATGCATTCTTGCGTAGGTTCGTTACTGTATTCGGACCTCCTAAAGTTTTAGTCTCTGACCGGGGCCAAGAATTCAATGGGAATATATTTAGAGAAGTTTGTAATATTTTAGAGACAACTTCGGCTTTTACAACAGCCTACCACCCACAAGCAAACGGAATGACGGAACGGACTAATCGTTCAGTCAAGGATATGCTTGCAATCCTGGCTGAACATGATGCAAACACCTGGGATGAACACCTACCCTATGTTCAGTTCGCCTTGAATACTGCCATCCACCAATCAATTAACACCCAACCATTTCATTTGTTTACTGGTAATTCATGCAGTTTCCCCTCAGGTCTGCTTAACAGACATAATGTTGCATACGGGGAGGACTATCCTTCAGAGGTCCTTGGAAAAATGAGAAATGCATGGAATATTGCAGCTGAAGCGTCCAAGAAGGCACGGACTCGGTATGCTCATTTTTATGACAAGAAAGTGCGCCCTCTTGAGTTGAAGGAAGGAAGCCTCGTATTGAGAGTGAATGAGGCTGCGCCCGCCAATCAGAGCAGGAAACTAGCTCCGAGGTGGCGAGGACCATATAGAGTAATAAAAAGGGCGGGGCCGGTTAATCTTGTTATAAAGGGAGTATTCGAGGACCAGGTGGAAAGGACAATTCATGTAAATAAATTGAAACATTATCATGCTAGAGAGGAATTAGAACTGCCTTCAGCGGGTCTAGTTCCTGACTCAGCAGTGCTGACTCAGGGCTTCACCGACGAGTCAGAAGATGAGGATGACCCTCTGTCATCGCTCATCAGTAGTCAGGTGCAGTCTCGCCACCCTATGGTGACGAGATCTCGCGCTATACAGTAAACTTCCTTGGTTAGTATAATTTAGTATTCATTATATTTTCCTGTAAAGGCAATGAGGTGAACTATCTCTATACTTGACTCAGGTAGCAACTTTTACCGTGCTCTGGGGTTCCACCCCCACCAAACCCAGAGTATATCTATGCTTCCGCTGTGTTGTGTCGGTCTGTTCCCAGGTCTGATTGGTACACCGACCCAGTTGTTCCAGCCACACGTGAACCCTTGTCTGTAAAGACCGAGGGGGGGAGGCACGTTACACAAAGCCCTCCCCCCACCAGACCCAGTAACCCATACATCAGTTACTTTGGGGATGAGTGACTATCCAAGAGTCACCCAGCCGACGCCTCACGTCACTAACGAGGTTGTAAGGGCCAGCGAGCTGTCCACATTTAGCAGTCACCGGAGGTGCCATACAACGCCGGGGTAGCTGTCTCGAGATCACCACTACCCACCTGCTGCGTCATCAAGACTGCAGCCATTCCAGCAGTGTTGAAGGAGAGGTCAAGAAATGGAAAGCACGTAGCAGTACTCAAGAATTTCGCCGGAAGATTAATGAATACGTCATCTGAAGCAACAAGAAAGCGGAACTAAGGCAGTCACAGGTGGAAGGCACGGTTTCCCTACAGAGTACCGGGACTCGCCAATAGAAGGTCGCAAAATTGTCTCCTTTGGCCTAAAGTCGGCGGTACGAGGGTATACACAGTTGGTGTTTACGGCCTAGTAACCTGGTGACATTAAGAAACGCCTGAGATGACGTGAGCAATGATGGAAGACGAGATTCACCTGTTCTGCAAACAAGCAACCCGCCTCTACGACCCTCTGACACCACTCCTGTTACGAGACACTGTTGGTACATCCAGTCCTGCTCTGCTGTGGTCATCTGCGATGTCAAGTTTAACATCAAGACTGCCTTGTGAACTGTGATTGATACGAAGGCGTGTGGACTGTCGAGAGCAAGATCAATGGCCGAAGTAACAGTATTCTACAGCTGTCACTTGGCACTCCGCTCTACTACACTCTGTCGTCATTCAAGAGTACCGGATAAGAGTACAAGAGGACCAGGTATTGATGTCTACACATGGGAAGAAGCAAGAGTCATCGTCAGTCATCGTCATCGTCAGCGACTACGCATCTACGCATTCAGCATCCATCAGCATCGATTTTTTTTTCTCGATTACTCAATATGAACAATTGATACAAACAAAGTTGGCTCTGAACATCTGTGTAAAGAATATCTGGACACTTTTGTTTAAATGTTGAAAAACAGATTTAGAATCACGATACTTCATAAATGTTGAAAAACAGATTTAAAATAATTCTGGTATAATGATATATGAAAATTTTACTCTATATATTGGTCATTGATCAAAATCGAAGCCCCTGTGACATTGTTTAAGCCAGAACAAACGGTTATGGAAAATTATGTTGTGCTATTTTTTTTCAGAATGTTTGAACACAGGAGAGGCGGACCAATATAAACATTGACACTCTTACAGTGAGTGCGGACACTTGGCTGTACAGTCAGCTGAAACCTGTGATATATTATAGGAATATTTTTTTTATATTTTTAGATACATGTAATAAACGTTAGGTGTGTTCCTTAGCATGTCAAGGTTGACATTGATGGGGAGTGGTTAGTACACGGATGTGAGCTTGATAGTTCCGTAGTACGCTCCCGGATGACTGAAAGTTCAGTTTGAAGATATAACTTTAATGTTTATGTTTGAGCACGGTGTGGCCGGCTCTAGAGGACACATGAATTGGCTAGTGAAGAGCCAATAGGCTTTAATAGCTAGTCTTTCATGGTAGAGTAGGGACATGTTATTTAGCTATGTCAGTAAGGATAGGATGTATGTTTCCTGATGTTGGAGGATTGCTGTTAGTTGACAGCTGAGAAATTTATGAATTTAAACATGTTGATGATGTTGGACACTCAAATAATTGTCAAATTTTATTAGTTAGGTTAGCTTATGTTTGTGGCATGAGTTGAATTGTGGATTTGGATACTAAACCTCGTTATTTTTAACAAATTAACAAGGTTTACTAAGTGCTTGTGCAGGGGGGGGGGGGTTGTAACAAACTAGGCTGTTGTAAGAATTATCCAGAAGGTTCCAGAAGTCGTGTAAGGACCTGACCTCACAACGCGCATTCCTCTGGGGATTAGCAAGTCTGAGTCACAAAATGGCGGACATCTTTGTTCATATTTTTGTATAATGAACCATTCTATAGTATTCACTTATTTAGAGAAATTAGCCTTTATTCATTTTGTATTAAAATGGTATTGTATAATATTCCTGGTTATAGTACTAAGAGTATTCTAATTATTAGGAGACTTGAGTTAAGTCACCATCAGTGACGTACCGAAGCCAGAACTAGGCAGGAGCGCGGAAGTGACCTCAGCGACTTGGCGGCCATAGGTCAACAGTTTCCACATTCAGTAATTTCTCAAAGGTTAAATAGCCATTTTTTGATCGGGATTAGGCCTTTCTTAAGAGGCTTGTATAATTTAACTTCAGTAACATATTTCAACCAATCTGGATCAATTCAGTACAAACAGAGGTTAATTGTTATAACTTAAGCCTTGCTAGTAACTTGGTAAAACTTAGACTATGTGGAAGGATACAATGCTCTAGTCTGGGGAAGACCAGACGAGGAGAGATTAGTGTGGGCTCGAGATCAACTGGGGGAGGTCAACCATCTCACCTCTCCCCCCCAAGACCAGCACTCCACCCAAGCTGGTCAACATAGAGGTATAGTTGCTATTGTTATTTATAGGGATAGTCAATTCATTGCCGATCTGGTCAATTAGGGAGTGTTCAAGTAGGGAGTGTTAACAATTTAGATTTTGCTTAATTTTGAATCAATTAATTAGTTAATAATCTGCATTTTCATTATTTCCATGTGTTTGTTGTATGTATGTGAATTGGTCCTTGTCACTTGGTCTCCACAATGCAGAGTTGAATTGGGCGTCGATTCTAACATCGAATCGGAATTCATCATTTCCATTTAATTAATTCCACACTTAAGATCTTAAAGGGTATCGGTTATAGTGGGGATCAAGCCCCAAGGTTGATTAATTAGCATGATCGATCCAGACCTCGATCATTGCTCAGTGTTATTGGTCTGGTGGTGGCGGCGGAGGCGACTCTAGGGTTTTGCTCAAAGCCTATGTCACGTCATACGGGTTGTAGAATCCTAAGTCGGTCAATCGTCTTAGGACCACATGGCGTGGAGTCGGTTTTAGTAAAAGTTTTGGAGTCCCTTGGTAGAGAATAAAAAGTAAAAATACGGGTAGAGGGGGAAAAGGAGGGAAGGTCATTCGAGAACCCCCCCCCCCCACCCGTGTTACACTAGGACACAGGTGAGCTAGGACACAGCATGAGCTAGGGTGAGCTAGGACAAAAGCGAGCTAGGATGAACTAGGACACAGGTTAGCTAGGGTGAGCTAGGACATAGGTGAGCTACGACACAGGTGAGCCAGGGTGATCTAGGACACAGGTGAGCATGGGTGACCTAGGAAATAGGTGAGCTTGGGTGAGCTAGGACACGTTTGAGCTAGGACACAGGTGAGCTAGGGTGAGCTAGGACACAGGTGAGCTTGGGTGAGTTAGGGTGAGCTAGGACACAGGTGAGCTAGGACACAGGTGAACTAGGACACAGGTGAGCTTGGGTGAGTTAGGGTGAGCTAGGATACAGGTGAGCCAGGGTGAGCTAGGACTCGGGTGAGCTAGGACATAGGTAAGCTAGGGTGAGCTACGACACAGGTTAGCTAGGGTGAGCTATGACAATGTTGAACTAGGACATAGGTAGGCTAGGGTGAGCTAGGACACAGGTGAGCTAGGACACAGGTGAGCTAGGGTGAGTTAGGACACCGGTTAGCTAGTGTAACAAACTAGGCTGTTGTAAGAATTATCCAGAAGGTTCCAGAAGTCGTGTAAGGACCTGACCTCTCAACGCGCATTCCTCTGGGGATTAGCAAGTCTGAGTCACAAAATGGCGGACGTCTTTGTTCATAGTTTCGTATAATGAATCATTCTGTAGTACTCAGTATTTTAGAGAAATTAGCCTTTATTCATTTTGTATGAAAATTGTATTGTATAATAATACTGGGTACAATATCAAGAGTATTCTAATTATTAGGAGAATGAGTTTAAGTCACCATCAGTGACGTCACTATCCATGACTAGACTTCGGCGCGGAAGAATTTGAGTGACCTGGCGGTCACAGGTCACAACAGTTTCCACATTCAGTAATTCTCAAAGTTCAAATAACCATTTTGGGGATCGGGAATAGCTCTTCCTTAAGAGGCTTGTGTAATTTAACTTCAGTAAAATATTTCAACCAATCTGGATCAATTCAGTACAAACAGAGGTTAATTGTTAAACATAAGCCTTGCTAGTAACTTGGTAAAACTTAGACTATGTGGAAGGATACAATGCTCTAGTCTGGGGAAGACCAGACGAGGAGAGATTAGTGTGGGCTCGAGATCAACTGGGGGAGGTCAACCATCTCACCTCTACCCCCCAAGACCAGCACTCCACCCAAGCTGGTCAACATAGAGGTATAGTTGCTATTGTTATTTATAGGGATAGTCAATTCATTGCCGATCTGGTCAATTAGGGAGTGTTCAAGTAGGGAGTGTTAACAATTTAGATTTTGCTTAATTTTGAATCAATTAATTAGTTAATAATCTGCATTTTCATTATTTCCATGTGTTTGTTGTATGTATGTGAATTGGTCCTTGTCACTTGGTCTCCACGATGCAGAGTTGAATTGGGCGTCGATTCTAACATCGAATCGGAATTCATCATTCCCATTTAATTAATTCCACACTTAAGATCTTAAAGGGTATCGGTTATAGTGAGGATCAAGCCCCAAGGTTAATTAATTAGCATGATCGATCCAGACCTCGATCATTGCTCAGTGTTACTGGTCTGGTGGTGGCGGCGGAGGCGACTCTAGGGTTTTGCTCAAAGCCTATGTCACGTCATACGGGTTGTAGAATCCTAAGTCGGTCAATCGTCTTAGGACCACGTGGCGTGGAGTCGGCTTTAGTAAAAGTTTTGGAGTCCCTTTTTAGAGAATAAAAAAGTAAGAATACGGGTAGAGAGGGAGAAAAGCGGGAGAAGTCATTTCGAGAACACACCCTCCCCGTGTTACAACTTGATGGAGCGCCGCCCTGCTCCTTATTGTCCTAATTGCATTGTCCCTCTTACGGTCGTGCATGTCCTTCTTGAATATCCTGACTTCCAGGACGAGCGTGTCTTGCTTTCCGACCGCCCCTCGCGGTCACCTGTCACTCAATAGAATTCTTGGTGACTCGGATAATTTTGATATCGTTCACCTTATGCGTTTTTGTTCTCGTATTGGCATCCTTGGTGATATTTAGCGCCCTCTGATTATTCCCGACATATGATGGTGCTACATAGCCTTCTCGGTTTGGTGCCTTCTTTTGATAATTACTTACTTGATATTTGAATTTTCCCGGCAAAAATACCACGTCTCAAGTCCTCAAGAATGTTATTTATAATTATAGAACTTGACTTTGTATATACTTTCCAATACTTTGTATTTTATTACTCTCATATTTTATACTTTCAGAGCATGAAAAATTCTAGTTGGCAACTAGCAATTATTACCAGATTTTCTTGAGACTTAAAAGAATGAAACGTTAACAGATTTCTTTAACATAAAGATCAAAATGTACCTAAACATAACTTTGGCATGACCCCGGGCTACTTATATATGGGGATTTATATCTAACTTGCACCACTTATAACTTGTTTACATGTATATAGAGCACTCAGTTAGGACCAAGACTGTTTCTGACAATTGAGTCCGTTCAATTTGAAAAATGTTGAACTTTTTAAATCAATATTTGAACTTTTTTTTATATCGTTATGTTTTTGACAATTATTTTCAGATAGAATCATGAGCATGGGAAGGTTTAGGAGAGTTTTGTGCAGCATCCAGTTGACTCACTTTCCATACCTGGCGCAGGGATGATGACACCAGCTGTGTGTACCTCCATACCTGGCGCAGGGATGATGACACCAGCTGTGTGTACCTCCATACCTGGCACAGGGATGATGACACCAGCTGTGTGTACCTCCATACCTGGCGCAGGGATGATGACACCAGCTGTGTGTACCTCAATACCTGGCGCAGGGATGATGACACCAGCTGTGTGTACCTCCATACCTGGCGCAGGGATGATGACACCAGCTGTGTGTACCTCAATACCTGGCGCAGGGATGATGACACCAGCTGTGTGTACCTCCATACCTGGCGCAGGGATGATGACACCAGCTGTGTGTACCTCCATACCTGGCACAGGGATGATGACACCAGCTGTCTGTACCTCCATACCTGGCGCAGGGATGATGACACCAGCTGTCTGTACCTCCATACCTGACAAAGGGATGCAAAGGGAAAACGCACACACACACACACACACACACACTTTTTCAGTGTCAGAGTAGTTAGTAAATGGAATGCATTAGGAAGTGATGTGGTGGAGGCTGACTCCATACACAGTTTCAAATGTAGATATGATAGAGCCCAATAGGCTCAGGAATCTGTACACCAGTTGATTGACGGTTGAGAGGCGGGACCAAAGAGCCAGAGCTCAACCCCCGCAAGCACAATTAGGTGAGTACACACACACACACACACACATATATATATATATATATATATATATATATATATATATATATATATATATATATATATATATATATATATATATATATATATGTATATATATATATGTGTGTATATATATATATATATATATATATATATATATATATATATATATATATATATATATATATATATATATATATATATACACATATATATATATATATATATATATATATATATATATATATATATATATATATATATATATATATATATATATATATATATATTTATATATATGTTTCATTGAATATGACCGCATATTCTGTATTTATTATTTTCTGGTTTAGGGCTTCTATCCCTCTAACTATTTTCTTAGCATCAGGGCTTAATTGAAATAGGAGTTCTCCAAAACTCATTTTCGTACTTTTAAGGTGATGAAAAGAAGTGATTTACTATAGAGTGTATTACACTTATTTATATAATTTGCACAACGTTTCGAACCTCCATGGTTCATTCTCAAGTGAACAGATCTTACAATACTAGTTGATTTTATACCCGCACTGGGTCAGGTGATAATACAATAAAGGTGAAAACATGGGGGGATACATAAGGGATAAATGTGAGGTGAAACATAGAGGCTGCAGAAGGCTTATTGGCCCATACAAGGCATCTCCTATCTAAACACAAAGATTAATCCAGTGTAATTGGCCTATTATGTTGGACATTGTCTTCTGTGTTGGCATCGATATGTTCTTGTCTATATTTATATATACTGTATATATATTTATATATATATATATATATATATATATATATATATATATATATATATATATATATATATATCTATATATATATATATATATATATATATATATATATATATATATATATATATGCGAACAAGCCTGAATGGTCCCCAGGACATATGCAACTGAAAACTCACACCCCAGAAGTGACTCGAACCCGATGCGTTGCTTCTGGGAGTATGGGTTCGAGTCACTTCTGGGGTGTGAGTTTTCAGTTATATATATATATATATATATATATATATATATATATATATATATATATATATATATATATATATATATATATATATATATATATATATATATATATATATATATATATATATATATATCCAGACCTAACGACCCTCAGAAGCGCCCTGATGGGGTCACCTTGCTACCTTGGAAGGATGGTAAGCAAGTAGTATGGGACTACACGTGCGCTGCCACACTGGCCAGTACCTACCTCCACTACAGCACACATGAAAGCGGTGGTGCTGCTTCTTTCAGGGAATCGCAGAAAATTATTAAATACAGAGGTCTAGCACACTGCTACAGCTTTGTTCCGATCGGCTCGGAGACCCTCGGTTCGTGGGGAAAATGTGCATTGAAGTTCCTGAAGGAATTGGGGGACAAATTGATCAGCGCTACAAAAGACCAGAGAGCAAAAAGTTTCTTGTTCCAGCGCCTCAGTGTTGCGATTCAGAGGGGAAATGCCTGTTGCGTCTTGGGCACTAGTCCAACTTCAGAGGAATTCGAAGAAGTGTTTGACTTGCAACAATGATCGAACCCGTCTGTGACATTCATCAATGTTTCCCATTGTTGTGTTTTTCAAGAGATCCATAACCTTTAAGCACCTTTAAGCACCTTTTTGCATTATTATTTTTGTATCAACCCATGTATATCTTGTAACCATCAAATGCATTATGAAGCACAAAAAATAAAAAAGGAAGGGGGTGGTAGGAGAAAAGCACACAGAAACTGTATTGGAGGGGATCTAAACATTCCCTCTAATGCGTTATGCGTGGTTTCCTCCGAGGCTATGGGTCCCCCTTCTTCCAGCTAGAGGTGGTACTCTTGATTATCTAAAAAAAAAAAAAAAAAAAAAAAATATATATATATATATATATATATATATATATATATATATATATATATATATATATATATATATATATTTATATATATATATATATATATATATATATATATATATATATATATATATATATATATATATATATATATATATATATATATATATATATATATATATATTATTAAATATGACCGAAAAAGTAAGATTAATAATTCTAACACGAATTTTCTCTGTTTCTTATATTTCTTTTCACTGTTGATGGTAACTGAAAAATCAATTCTCCAAAATTCATTTTTATTTCTAGTCTGACACGACACTTGAACGCGTTTCGTAAAACTTATTACATTTTCAAAGACTTCAGTTTACACACACACAACTATAACTGAACAGAGTTCAAACAGCTTCAATTTTATACCTGCATTTGGGTGAGGTGATATGTTACAACAGTTTTGGATGAGGTGAAAACAAACTTTCAACACAAGACAGAACACGAAACAATGGGTATAATATTTTGTAAGATAAAGGGAAGAATGGAAATAACTGCAAAGGGACTATTGGCCCATATTTCTTGATGCTTCTATATTGGTGCGGAGACTTGAAGTGGGTAGAATATAGTTGTGCATTAATTGGCTGTTGATTGCTGGTGTCGACTTCTTAATGTGTAGTGCCTCGCTGATATCTAGCCGCCTGCTATCGCTGTATCTATCCATGATTTCCGTGTTTTTTGTTAAGACTTCTCTGGTGATGGTCTGGTTATAAGAAGAGTTATATGTTCCTTAATGGAGCCCTGTTGCTTATGCATCGTTAATCGCCTGGAAAGAGATGTGGTTGTCTTGACTATATACTGAATTCTTTGAGGCTCACAGTCCCCAAGTGGGCATTTGAAGGCATAGACGACATTGGTCTCTTATAAAGCGTTTTGCTTTGTGTCTGGAGAGTTTCTCATGAGTAGGTTGGCCGTTTTCTTGGTTTTATAGTAGATCGTCAATTGTATCTTCTGATTTTTGTCTGTAGGGATAACGTTTCTATTAACAATATCTTTCAGAACTCTTTCCTCCGTTTTATGAGCTGTGGAAAAGAAGTTCCTGTAAAATAGTCTAATAGGGGGTACAGGTGTTGTGTTAGTTGTCTCTACAGAGACACATGTATATGTGGCGTTTGGCCATGTGGCCATGGCGTTTCACCTTCCTTCTTATGATGTCTTCAACGAAACCATTGGAGAAGCCGTTGTTGACTAGGACCTGCCTTACCCTACAGAGATCTTCATCGACTTGCTTCCATCCTGAGCTGTGGCTGAGAGCACAGTCGACATAAGCGTTAACGATACTTATCTTGTACCTGTCTGGGCAGTCACTGTTGGCATTGAGGCACATTCCTATGTTTGTTTCCTTAGTGTAGACTGCGGTGTGGAAACCTCCGCTCCTTTCCATGACTGTTACATCTAGAAAGGGCAGCTTCCCATCCTTCTCCATCTCGTAAGTGAAACGCAACACAGAATTCCGCTCAAATGCCTCCTTCAGCTCCTGCAGATGTCTGACATCAGGTACCTGTGTAAAAATGTCGTCAACATATCTGCAGTATATGGCAGGTTTCAAGTTCATGTCGACTAAGACCTTTTGTTCGATGGTACCCATGTAGAAGTTTGCAAACAGGACACCTAGGGGAGAACCCATGGCGACCCCATCTACTTGCTTATACATGTGCCCATCCGGGCTCAAGAAGGGTGCCTCTTTAGTACAAGCTTGGAGTAGTTTCCTTAGAATCTTTTCTGGTATATCAAGAGGAGTACAGGCCGGATCACGATACACTCTGTCCGCTATCATCCCGATTGTTTCATCCACAGGTATATATATATATATATATATATATATATATATATATATATATATATATATATATATATATATATATATATATATATATATATATATATATATATATATATATATATATATTTATATATATATATTTATATATATATATATATATATTTATATATATATATATATATATATATATATATATATATATATATATATATATATATTTATATATATATATATTTATATATATATATATATATATATATATATATATATATATATATATATATATATATATATATATATATATATATATATATATATATATATATATATATATATATGTCGTACCTAGTAGCCAGAACGCACTATTTGGCCTACTATGCAATGCCCGATTTGCCTAATAAGCCAAGTTTTCCTGAATTAATATATTTTCTCTAATTTTTTTCTTTTGAAATGATAAAGCTACCCATTTCATCATGTATGAGGTCAACTTTTTTTCATTTGAGTTAAAATTAACGTAAGATATATGACCGAACCTAACGAACCCTACCTAACCTAACCTAACCTATCTTTATAGGTTAGGTTAGGTTAGGTAGCCGAAAAAGTTAGGTTAGGTTAGGTTAGGTAGGTTAGATCGCCGAAAAACAATTAATTCATGAAAACTTGGCTTATTAGGCAAATCAGACCTTGCATAGTAGGCTGAGAAGTGCGTTCTGGCTATTAGGTACGACATATATATATATATATATATGTCGTACCTAATAGCCAGAACGTACTTATCAGCCTACTATTCGAGGCCCGATTTGCCTAATAAGCCAAGTTTTCATGAATTAATGTTTTTTCGACTACCTAACCTACCTAACCTAACCTAACCTAACTTTTTCTGCTACCTAACCGAACCTAACCTATGAAGATAGGTTAGGTTAGGTTAGGTAGGGTTGGTTAGGCTCGGTCATATATCTACGTTAATTTTAACTCCATTAAAAAAAAATTGACCTCATACATAATGAAATGGGTAGCTTTATCATTTCGTAAGAAAAAAACTAGAGAAAACATATTAATTCATGAAAACTTGGCTTATTAGGCAAATCGGGCCTTGCATTGTAGGCTGATAAGTGCGTTCTGGCTACTAGGTACGACATATATATATATATGTATATATATATATATATATATATATATATATATATATATATATGTCGTACCTAGTAGCCAGAACGCACTTCTCAGCCTAATATGCAAGACCAAATTTGCCTAATAAGCCAAGTTTTCCTCAATTAATATATTTTCTCTAATTTTTTTCTTATGAAATGATAAAGCTACCCATTTCATTATGTATGAGGTCATTTTTTTTTTATTGGAGTTAAAATTAACGTAGATATATGACCGAACCTAACCAACCCTACCTAACCTAACCTAACCTATCTTTATAGGTTAGGTTTGGTTAGGTAGCCGAAAAAGTTAGGTTAGGTTAGGTTAGGTAGGTTAGGTAGTCGAAAAACAATTAATTCATGAAAACTTGGCTAATTAGGCAAATCGGGCCTTGCATAGTAGGCTGAGAAGTGCGTTCTGGCTACTAGGTACGACATATATATATATATATATATATATATATATATATATATATATATATATATATATATATATATATATATATATATATATATATATATATATATATATATATATATATATATATATATATATATATTTATATATATATATATATATATATATATATATATATATATATATATATTTATATATATATATATATATATATATATATATATATATATATATATATATATATATATATATATATATATATTATTAAATATGACCGAAAAAGTAAGATTAATAATTCTAACACTAATTTTCTCTATCTTTCTTACGTTTCTTTTCACTGTTGATGGTAATTAAAAGATCAATTCTCCAAAATTCATTTTTATTTCTAGTCATTTTATATTTCTAGCGCATTTCGTAAGACTTATTACATTTTCAAAGACTTTAGTTTACAAACACACAATTGAAACTGAATAGAGCTTACACATCTTCGAGTTTATATCTACTTTTGGGTGAGGTGGATGAGGTGAAAACAAACTTTCGACAATGGGTATTGAATGGGTATTAAATTCAAATACATGACAGAACACGAAACAATGGGTATTGAATGGAAGCAATTGTAGAAAGCCTATTGGTCCATATTTCTTGATGCTTCTATATTGGAGCGGAGTCTTGAAGTGGGTAAAATATAGTAGTGCATTAATTGGCTGTTGATTGCTGGTGTTGATTTATTGATGTTTAGTGCCTCGCAGACATCAAGCCGCCTGCTATCGCTGTATCTATCGATGATTTCTGTGTTGTTTACTAGGATTTCTCTGGCGATGGTTTGGTTGTGGGAAGAGATTATATGTTCCTTAATGGAGGCCTGTTGCTTATGCATCGTTAAACACCTAGAAAGAGATGTTGTTGTCTTGCCTATATACTGGGTTTTTTGGAGCTTACAGTCCCCCAGAGGGCATTTGAAGGCATAGACGACGTTAGTCTCTTTTAAAGCGTTCTGTTTTGTGTCTGGAGAGTTTCTCATGAGGAGGCTGGCCGTTTTTCTGGTTTTATAGTAAATCGTCAGTTGTATCCTCTGATTTTTGTCTGTAGGGATAACGTTTCTATTAACAATATCTTTCAGGACCCTTTCCTCCGTTTTATGAGCTGTGGAAAAGACGTTCCTGTAAAATAGTCTAATAGGGGGTATAGGTCAGTCGCTTTTGGCATTTAGGCACATTCCTATGTTTGTTGCGTTAGTGTAGACTGCAGTGTGGAAACCTCCGCTCTTTTCCATGACTGTTACATCTAGAAAGGGCAGCTTCCCATCCTTTTCCATCTCGTAAGTGAAACGCAGCACGGAACTCCGCTCAAATGCCTCCTTCAACTCCTGCAGATGTCTGACGTCAGGTACTTGTGTAAAAATGTCGTGAACATACCTGCAGTATATGGCCGGTTTCATGTTCATGTCGACTAAGACTTTTTGCTCGATGGTACCCATGTAGAAGTTTGCAAACAGGATACCTAGGGGAGAACCCATGGCGACCCCATCTACTTGCTTATACATGTGCCCATCCGGGCTCAAGAAGGGTGCCTCTTTAGTACAAGCTTGGAGTAGTTTCCTTAGGATATTTTCTGGTATGTCAAGAGGAGTACAGGCTGGATCACGATACACTCTGTCGGCTATCATCCCGATTGTCTCGTCCACTGGTACGTTAGTGAACAGCGATTCTACGTCCAACGAGGCTCTTATTCCTGTGGCCCGTGTGCCCCGCAGTAAGTCAACAAATTCCTTTGGCGACTTCAGGCTGAAGGCGCAAGGGACATAAGGAGTCAGCAGGCCGTTGAGTCGCTTCGCTAGTCTGTACGTGGGTGTGGGTATCTGGCTAATGATTGGCCGAAGTGGGTTTCCAGGCTTGTGTGTCTTGACATTTCCATACGCATATCCAGGTTTATATTCCCCAATAATTTTTGGCAGGTGGAGTCCTGATTTCTTGGCGTTCACAGTTTCGATTAGTCTAAGGAAACTACTCCAAGCTTGTACTAAAGAGGCACCCTTCTTGAGCCCGGATGGGCACATGTATAAGCAAGTAGATGGGGTTGCCATGGGTTCTCCCCTAGGTGTTCTGTTTGCAAACTTCTACATGGGTATCATCGAGCAAAAAGTCTTAGTCGACATGAACATGAAACCGGCCATATACTGCAGGTATGTTGACGACATTTTTACACAGGTACCTGATGTCAGACATCTGCAGGAGTTGAGGAGGCATTTGAGCGGAGTTCCGTGCTGCGTTTCACTTATGAGATGGAAAAGGATGGGAAGCTGCCCTTTCTAGATGTAACAGTCATGGAAAAGAGCGGAGGTTTCCACACTGCAGTCTACATTAAGGAAACGAACATAGGAATGTGCCTAAATGCCAAAAGCGACTGCCCAGATAGGTACAAGAGGAGTGTTGTTAACGCATATGTCGACCGTGCTCTCAGCCACAGCTCAGAATGGAAGCAAGTCGACGAAGAACTCTGTAGGGTAAGGCAGGTTCTAGTCAACAACGGCTTCTCCAATGGTTTCGTCGAAGACATCATAAGAAGGAAAGTGAAACGCCATGCAACCTCTGAAGAGACAACCAACACAACACCTATACCACCTATTAGACTATTTTACAGGAACTTCTTTTCCACAGCTCATAAAACGGAGGAAAGGGTCCTGAAAGATATTGTTAATAGAAACGTTATCCCTACAGACAAAAATCAGAGGATACAACTGACGATTTACTATAAAACCAGAAAAACGGCCAGCCTACTCATGAGAAACTCTCCAGACACAAAACAGAGCGCTTTAAAAGAGACTAACGTCGTCTATGCCTTCAAATGCCCTCTTGGGGACTGTAAGCTTCAAAAAACCCAGTATATAGGCAAGACAACAACATCTCTTTCTAGGCGTTTAACGATGCATAAGCAACAGGCCTCCATTAAGGAACATATAATCTCTTCCCACAACCAAACCATCACCAGAGAAATCCTAGTAAACAACACAAAAATCATCGATAGATACAGCGATAGCAGGCGGCTTGACGTTTGCGAGGCATTACACATCAAGAAGTCAACACCAGCAATCAACAGCCAATTAATGCACAACTATATTCTACCCACCTCAAGACTCCGCTCCAACATAGAAGCATCAAGAAATATGGACCAATAGGCTATCTACAATCACTTCTATTCAATACCCATTTTTTCATGTTCTGGCTTGTGTTGATGAAATTAATACCTTATTAAATACCACCTCACCCCATCCACCTCACTCAAATGTAGATATAAACAAAATCGGAGATGTGTAAGTTCTATTCAGTTGTGTATGTGTTAACTAAAGTCTTTGAAAATGTAATAAGTTTTACGAAACGCGCTCAAGTGTCGCGTCAGACTAGAAATAAAAATGAATTTTGGAGAATTGATTTTTGAATTACCTCCAACAGTGAAAAGAAATGTACGAAAGATTGAGAAAATTCGTGTTAGAATTATTAATCTTACTTTTTCGGTCATATTTAATAATATATGTCTACAGGAAAGACTGCTACCAAAATATACTAATATATATATATATATGTATATATATATATATATATATATATATATATATATATATATATATATATATATATATATATATATATATATATATGTCGTACCTAGTAGCCAGAACGCACTTCTCGGCCTACTATGCAGGGCCCGATTTGCCTAATAAGCTAAGTTTTCCTGAATTAATATATTTTCTCAAAATTGTATCTTATGAAATGATAAAGCTACCCATTTCATTATGTATGAGGTCAATTTTTTTTGTTGGAGTTAAAATTAACGTAGATATATGGCTGAACCTAACCAACCCTACCTAACCTAACCTAACCTATCTTTATAGGTTAGGTTAGGTTAGGTAGCCGAAAAAGTTAGGTTAGGTTAGGTTAGGTAGGTTAGATAGTCGAAAAACAATTAATTCACGAAAACTTGGCTTATTAGGCAAATCGGGCCTTGCATAGTAGGCTGAGAAGTGCGTTCTGGCTACTAGGTACGATATATATATATATATATATATATATATATATATATATATATATATATATATATATATATATATATATATATATATATATGTCGTTCCTAGTAGCCAGAACGCACTTCTCAGTCTACTATGCAAGGCTCGATTTGCCTAATAAGCCAAGTTTTCATGAACTAATGCTTTTTCGACTATCTAACCTACCTAACCTAACCTAACCTAACATTTTCGGCTACCTAACCTAACCTAACCAATAAAGATAGGTTAGGTTAGGTTAGGTAGGGTTGGTTAGGTTCGGTCATATATCTACGTTAATTTTAACTCCAATAAAAAAAAATTGACCTCATACATAATGAAATGGGTAGCTTTATCATTTCATAAGAAAAAAATTAGAGAAAATATATTAATTCAGGAAAACTTGGCTTATTAGGCAAATCGGGCCATGCATAGTAGGCTGAGAAGTGCGTTCTGGCTACTAGGTACGACATATATATATATATATATATATATATATATATATATATATATATATATATATATATATATGTCGTACCTAGTAGCCAGAACTCACTTCTCAGCCTACTATTCAAGGCCCGATTTGCCTAATAAGCCAAGTTTTCCTGAATTAATATATTTACTATAGTTTTTTTCTTATGAAATGATAAAGCAACCCTTTTCTCTATGTATGAGGTCAATTTTTTTTTATTGGAGTTAAAATTAACGTAGATATATGACCGAACCTAACCAACCCTACCTAACCTAACTTAACCTATATTTATAGGTAAGGTTAGGTTAGGTAGCCAAAAAAAGCTAGGTTAGGTTAGGTTAGGTAGGTTAGGTAGACGAAAAAACATTAATTCATGAAAACTTGGCTTATTATGCAAATCGGGCCTTAAATAGTAGGCTGAGAAGTGCGTTCTGGCTATTAGGTACGACATATATATATATATATATATATATATATATATATATATATATATATATATATATATATATATATATATATATATATATATATGTCGTACCTAGTAGCCAGAATGCATTTCTCAGCCTACTATGCAAGGCCAAATTTGCCTAATAAGCCAAGTTTTCATGAATTAATTGTTTTTCGACTACCTAACCTACCTAACCTAACCTAACCTAACTATTTCGGCTACCTAACCTAACCTAACATATAAAGATTGGTTAGGTTAGGTTAGGTAGGGTTGGTTAGGTTCGGTCATATATCTACGTTAATTTTAACTTAAATAAAAAAAATTGACCTCATACATAATGAAATGGGTAGTTTTATCATTACATAAGAAAAAAATTTGAGAAAATATATTAATTCAGGAAAATTTGGCTTATTACGCAAATCGGGCCTTGCATAGTAGGCTGAGAAGTGCATTCTGGCTACTAGGTACGACATATATATATATATATATATATATATATATATATATATATATGTATATATATATATATATATATATATATATATATATATATATATATATATATATATATATATATATATATATATATATATATATATATATATATATATATATATATATTATTAAATATGACCGAAAAAGTAAGATTAATAATTCTAACACGAATTTTCTCAATCTTTCGTACATTACGCTTCACTGTTGGAGGTAAATAAAAAATCACTTCTCCAAAATTCATTTTTATTTCTAGTCTGACGCGACACGGGAGCGTTTCGTAAAACTTATTACATTTTCAAAGACTTCACAAATACACAACTGATTAGAACTTGCGTTTCCCTGATTTTATATCTACATTTGAGTGAGGTGGGAAGGGTGATGTGGCATTAACACAAGACAGAACACTAGGGGATATTAATAGGGTATTAAAAGTATCAACACAAGACAGAACAGAAACAATGGGTATTGAATAGAAGTGTTTGTAGAAAGCCTATTGGTCCATATTTCTTGATGCTTCTATATTGGAGTGGAGTCTTGAGGTGGGTAGAATATAGTTGTGCAATAATTGGCTGTTGATTGCTGGTGTTGACTTCTTGATGTGTAGTGCCTCGCAAACGTCAAGCCGCCTGCTATCGCTGTATCTATCGATGATTTCTGTGTTGTTTACTAGGATTTCTCTGGCGATGGTTTGGTTATGGGAAGAGATTATATGTTCCTTAATGGAGCCCTGTTGTTTATGCATCGTTAAACGCCTAGAAAGAGATGTTGTTGTCTTGCCTATATACTGGTTTTTTTGGAGCTTACAGTCCCCAAGTGGGCATTTGAAGGCATAGACGACATTAGTCTCTTTTATATATATATATATATATATATATATATATATGTATATTGTTACGGTGCCCTCTCCTATCTCTTTCGTTTGCCTGCTTTAAGAGTCATATCAACTCTCCCTACTGAGGGAGAGTTGATATGACAACTTAATGACAGTTGATATGACAGTTCTCTGAGGTACAGGGAGTCTTGATGTATGTGGCGACCAGACCGGCTGCCAGTTAAGGGAGAAAGTTACATTATAAGTTGTAAGTAAGGGGAAATTGGCGCCCTGATATAAAATCAAAGAGTATCCCCTACTGCAGATATGACGTTTTGGAAGGGACGCTAGCCGTGTGCGCATTGGGTGGCTTGGGTCACGGGCGACCAATCAGAAAACGCCGTGACGTCACCGAGTGCCCCGGGCGGCGCCAACGTCAGAGTTGACCTGACCGTGGAGGCGAGAGGACGCACCTCGGTCAGCTCTCAAGGATTTGAGGCTCTACAAGCCTTTCTCAGTGGATTAGAGCTAGCCATCGCAACCCACCTTATATATTGGAGACCCTATGCTTCTGGGAAGCAAAAAGGAACCAAGTTTATTGAGCAAAAGAGTGCCAAACTTGGAAAATATTCGGCGACGACGCTGGACGTTGAGGGCCTGGAAGGTGTGGCGGGCAGGCCTAGCTGTGACCGGGTCACATCCACCGAGGGTTTTGGAGGGACGACACCGTTCCTAGGACAAGAAGCAACGCCTTGTGGAAGGGGCGAGTGTGTGAAAATAGTGATTAGCTCAGTGCCCATTGATGAACCAGGATTGGGGTAGCTGAATCTCAGGGATTGGAACGGTGACGACGCGAAGGCTTCACGACACCTGAGGACCTGTGGAACGTTCCTGGATCGTCAAGGATCGACTCAGTAAGCGTGGGAACCTCACACCATCGAGGGACAGGGGTCGTGAGCCAGGAATGTAAAGGTAGATCATTTTCCCTCCCATTACCCCTTGTGTGAGTAGGCTAGTTAGGCCACAATATTCACTTATGTATGTGGCAATAGGTCATTAATACTTTAGTAGGAGAATAGGCTGCAGGGCAGCTTGTGTCCAAGACTGTTGGAGAGGACAGTGTGTGTGGACGGCAGGACAATGAAGAAGAGGTGCCGACGTGGTGAAGAGGCCCTCCTGTGAGAGAGTGTGGGACTCCTGTCTTTCTGCCCAGTTGAAGGAGTGTTGGAGGTCGTGGAAGAAGAGGCTGACGATCTCCAGACTTATTATCCTTATTTTCATATTCATGTATTACTTGTGATTGTATGTGTAATCATGTAATTTGCATCAGTAAATTCACACCTTTTATCATTGTGTTTAAGTGTGCCTCCATTATAATATTTCTCTATGAGCAAACACGAAGGTTATCATAGTACCACCTAGGGAACACCACGTTCTCTATAGAGGTTCTTATTGCCTGGAGAGTGGTAAAGACAGCACGGACCTATATAAAAGTGTACCCTTAGCCATCCGATCAGTATCAGTGCCTGAATGGTGGCAACTAGTAACGTGGTGGCTAGAGAGAGGTAAAGCCACACAGACCTTCCTGGGAGAGTACCCTGGGCCGACAGTCTAGTAGCAGATCTATGGGAGTAGCAACCTTCTGGCTACAAACAATATATAATACACCCACTGAACTGCATCGCTGGGGTGCAGATATAATAACCCAGCTGGCGACCTTGTTAAGAAGAAGATAGAGAAGACAGGCGGGAAAGGAGTTCCTGCAACCTTTTTGTCTGGCAGGCAAGACTCAGGGAGGTTATGGTTATAAGGTAAGCCTGAGTCTTCCTTCACTCCCCCACGGGTCTAGGCCGGAACTGTTAACAGTAGTTTCCCCGTGTTTGACTGAAGGGCTTCCAGGGTGAATTAGTGGCACCCCCCTTTTGTGGTGGAAGCAAAGACCTGCGGAGGTGGGCATTGTTGGTCCTCTTCTGTGTAACCAAAGGACTCCGGTGAATCCCGGGAGTCGGAGGGGCTGAGTATTCGGTCATTTGAGCCCCTAGCAGCTGAGTGCTAGCAGAGCCCCGGCACCCCACGTGACAAGAACCAGCCTTTAGCATGTAGCCTAGTGCATGTAGCCGAGGCTACAAGCACTAGGCTACATGCACTAGGCCACATGCACTAGGCTACATGCACTAAGCCACATGCACTAGGCCACATGCACTAGGCCACATGCACTAGGCCACATGCACTAGGCCACAAGCACTAGGCTACATGCATTAGGCTACAAGCACTAGGCCACATGCACTAGGCTACATGCACTAGGCTACAAGCACTAGGCTACATGCACTAGGCTACAAGCACTAGGCCACATGCACTAGGCTACATGCACTAGGCTACAAGCACTAGGCTACATGCACTAGGCTACAAGCACTAGGCTACATGCACTAGGCTACAAGCACTAGGCTACATGCACTAGGCTACAAGCACTAGGCTACATGCACTAGGCTACAAGCACTAGGCTACATGCACTAGGCTACATGCACTAGGCCACATGCACTAGGCTACATGCACTAGGCCACATGCACTAGGCCACATGCACTAGGCTACATGCACTAGGCTACATGCACTTGGCTACATGCACTATGCTACAAGCACTAGGCCACATGCACTAGGCTACATGCACTAGGCCACATGCACTAGGCTACAAGCACTAGGCCACATGCACTAGGCTACATGCACTAGGCTACATGCACTAGGCTACATGCACTAGGCTACATGCACTAGGCTACAAGCACTAGGCCACATGCACTAGGTCACATGCACTAGGCCACATGCACTAAGTCACATGCACTAGACTACATGCACTAGGCCACATGCACTAGGCTACAAGCACTAGGCTACATGCACTAGGCTACATGCACTAGGCTACAAGCACTAGGTCACATGCACTAGGCTACATGCACTAGGCCACATACACTAGGCTACAAGCACTAGGCCACATGCACTAGGCTACATGCACTAGGCTACAAGCACTAGGTCACATGCACTAGGCTACATGCACTAGGCTACATGCACTAGGCCACATGCACTAGGCCACATGCACTAGGCTACAAGCACTAGGTCCCATGCACTAGGCCACATACACTAGGCTACAAGCACTAGGCTACATGCACTAGGCTACATGCACTAGGGTACATGCACTAGGCTACAAGCACTAGGCCACATGCAGTAGGCTACATGCACTAGGCTACAAGCACTAGGCTACATGCACTAGGCTACATGCACTAGGGTACATGCACTAGGCTACAAGCACTAGACCACATGCAGTAGGCTACATGCACTAGGCCACATGCACTAGGCTTCATGCACTAGGCTACAAGCACTAGGCCACATGCAGCAGGCTACATGCACTAGGCCACATGCACTAGGCTTCATGCACTAGGCTACATGCACTAGGCTACATGCACTAGGCCACATGCACTAGGCTTCATGCACTAGGCCACATGCACTAGGCTACAAGCACTAGGCCACATGCACTAGGCTACAAGCACTA